>NC_091463.1:16009439-16333814 GCF_027789765.1 Dendropsophus ebraccatus
AAAGCGGGCAGCTATATACTATTGGGGAAACGCACAGGGGGGCTATATACTACTGGAGGACCGCACAGTGGGGCTATATACTACTGCTGAGCTCACAGAAGGGCTATATACTACTGAGGGAGTGCACAGGGGGGTTATATACAATTGGGTGAGCGCACAGGGGGGCTATATATAATTCTGGGGGAGCGCACAGTGGGACTATATACTACTGGGGGAACGCACAGGGGGGCTATATACTACTTTGGGAGTGCACCGACGGACTAAATACTACTGGGGGAGTGCACATGAGGACTATATACTACTGGGGGAGCAACAGGGGGGCTATATAGGGGCTGGCGATAGAGAAAAAAATGCCAGTTTTCCCACTAATAAGCATCATTTTTGTGTGTAAATAGTTCAACAATGTTTGTGAAACGTTAACAAAACAACACGTTAACTACTGATGTTTAGCTTGGACCTTCACCTGACAATAGACCCCGTTAAGTGGAACTTCACTAAAAGTTGTTGAGTACCCCTGTGATAGGAGAAAAACATACGTGCAGCACAGCAAATAAAGATATGATGCAACCGCCTCCACCTCCATATGATCTCCACCGCCTTTTTCAAGCATGAAACATCGCATCATATCTTTATTTATTTGCTGTGCTGCACGTATGTTTTTCTACTTTTTGATGAAATAAATCACTGAAGAAATTTAACTACAAGATGTGCTGCGGGAAATTTGTTTATTATATCTAAAGAGTATCATTGGTCAGATACTATCCTGCTGGCACTCGGACTTTGGAACTGACAGGTAGTGCCGCCACTATTTCATTGGACTAGATAGATAATAGAACAGACCGGTAGCTTCAAATCAGCCATCGAGATGCTGAGAGACAAAGACTGCAAAACCTTCTACACCATCAGAAGATGATTTTATCACCTTAAGCCACCTGTCAAGGTTTGGCTTAAAATCTTCGACTCCGTCATCGCATCAATTCTCCTGTACAGCAGTGAAGTCTCGGGTCTTCACATATACTCCGACTGGTTAAGGTGGGATTCCAGCCCAACGGAAATCTTCCACCTGGAATTCTGTAAGCATCTCCTCCAGGTCCATCGGAGCACTTCTAACTGTGCCTGTAGAGCAGAGCTGGGCAGATTCCCCCTACACCTCATAATCCAGAAGAGGGCGCTGTCATTCTGGGGCCACCTACATGGTAATAGTGAAGGTTCCTATCACCATAAAGCCTTGCTACACCAAGGGGCCCAAAGCAGAGCCCCAAAATATACCTACTGGAACCCAGACCAACCAGACAAGCACCCCATACCACTTTACAAAAGCCGGGATCAGGAACACAATAAAGGGGAGACAAGAAGAATACATCCAAGGAGGGAGGAGGTCAGAGGAACCCAGAAGTCTGCAGGGGGAGTACAGACTGGCCCCATATCTGGAGGAGCTTCCTAACCCCAAAGACTGGAAGATCCTGAGCCGCTACCGGCTAAGCGCCCACAGCCTGGCCATCAAATACAGGCGGCACCGACAGAGCTACATCCCCAGGAAGAGCAGACTATGCCAACAGTGCGACCAGGAGGCCGTGGAGGATGAGGCCCACTTCCTGCTACACTGCTCCAAATACTCAGCAGTGAGGGACACTCACTATAGGAGACTCTCCAATCTCCTCCCAGGCTTCACCACCATGGAGGAGGAAGAGAGACTGCCCATCCTGCTGGGAGAGGAAGAGACCACAGTGACTATAGCGGCACAATATGTCACTGCCTGCCATAGACTGAGAGGAGCGTGATATGTCATGATAGACCATGAAGCCCTGTACACCGACCCTGGGTGAATTCCATCTCCTCACCCCCCTACTTTCCACATGCTTTGGCAATGCTAATGTGTAACTTGGACCTGCCAATAAAGCTTTTTGGATTTTATTTGATAGATAGCTAGGAGATAGATAATAGATAGGAGACAGATAGATAGATAGATAGATAGATAGATAGATAGATAGATAGATAGGTAGATAGGAGATAGATAATAGATAGATAGATAGGAGATAGATAGATAGATAGATAGATAGATAGATAGATAGATAGATAGGTAGATAGATAGGAGTAGATAGATAGATAGATAATAAATAGATAGATAGATAGATAATAAATAGATAGATAGGAGATAGATAGATAATAAATAGATAGATAGATAAATAGGGTCCACTTACACAGAAAGATTATCTGACTGATTATCTGCCAAAGATTTGAAGCCAAAGCCAGGAATGGATTTGAAAAGAGGAGAAATCTCAGGCTTTCCCTTATGACCTGTTCTTTGTTTATAGTCTGTTCCTGGCTTTGGCTTCAAATCTTTGGCAGATAATCTTTCTGTGTAAATGGACCCATAGATAGATAGATAGATAGGAGATATATAGATGGGTAGGCATTAGCTGGGGTTGCTGTAGTCCAGCAGGGTGAGGGGCTGCAGTCTCTCCATATTGAGGTCTTTCTGCATAATTTATGTGACAGCGCTGAAGACACTTGCGGCCTATGAAAAGACTTTGCACAGTAAAGTTTTTTTCTTCCCCTAAATTCTGCCCCCACCCCCCATCTGATGTCATTCAGCAGAGGCGGCAGTGGTCCTATTGTTACTGGCCTCTTGGCAGCCAGAGAATTGGCCCCCTTATTGCAGAGTCAGCAGGGGGCTATGCTATAGGCTGTATCTACAGTGAACTCCTTAAGGGTAAATTCACACGGGCGTCTCGCATTAAAAAAAACGCAGCTAATCCGCAGCTAATCCGCAATACATTTATTATTCTTATTATAATTAATACGTGTATTGCGGATTAGGTGCGGATTAGGTGCGGATTAGCTGCGGTTTTTTTATGCGAGACGCCCGTGTGAATTTACCCTAACCCTACAATGCTCAGGGTGGTTTATACACAGAATAAAGAGAAACGACCCACCACCATTACTGCACAAGTCCGGATAACCAACACTTGTTCCCAGCAATGGAATGATAATAATATGGAACAGCAGAAGACTAAACACGGATTACCTATTGTTAGTGGAGGGGTAGGGGGTCCGGTGCTGGGTAGCCCCCTCTATAAAGTCCACATGACCTAATAGGTCTTATAGACAGGGGGCTTCTCATTAGTTAATGCTGTATTATCATGGTCTTTCTTTCTGAATAGTCTCTGCCTTTACAATTTATTATACTGTGACCATCCAGTAATCCAGAATGTTTGATAATCCGGCACATAATCAGTCCTATCAAGGCTGAGAAAAACTATAGAAACAACACCACTCTTGTCTTCAGGTTGGGTGTGGTATTGCAGCTCAGTTTCATTAAAGTGAAAGGAGATGAATTGTAATACCACACACAACCTGAGGACAAATGAGGCACTGTTTTTGCAAGAAAGTAGCTGTTTGTTTTTTTTAATTCTAGATAACCCTATTAAGTCAGTCGCCTTGGATGCCAATGGTAAAGCTATAGGGGGTGCAGTGGCATTCAGGCCCAGGAGCCCATAAGGTCTATAGACTTTCCAATAAAAGCCGAGCAGAGACGAAGGACCACAGCCAAATACTGACAATGAGTAGTCATTTCAGACCCCAGACCCCCAATAATCCAAGCTTCCCACGTCACTATGGCATGTCAGAAGTTTGTTTAGAAGTTAAGGTAAAAGATCCCTCTTAGACTTTAGTCAGCTGTTCCGGCTGCTTGCGGCAGGTTCGGCCTTTAGTGTAAGGTGTATGGGGCTCTCCCGAACAACCAATGACAGATGATGTCAGTGGGGATAGCGTTCGGGCGTGATGGTAAGGCTGACCCCCTTGTTTCAGGAAACATAATAGGGGCTTAAAGGGGTTATCCAGCGCTACAAAAACATCAGTTTCATTGAAGTGAATGAAGCTTAATTGCAAACGTCACCTGAACTGGAGACAAGAGTCATGTTGCCTCTGAAAGAAAGTGGCCATGTTTTTGTAGCACTGGATAACCCCTTTAATTCAGGTCAATGGTTCAGTCTCAGAAATTTCTGCAACAAACCATTCAGTATGACTGACTGCTCAAAACTGGGGCAATGTATACGGTGTGTGGCATCCGGCTGATCTGTGTAATATTATCAGCAGGGACATCTGCAGACTGGGACAGGTGTGTGCGCTCTGCTCATCTGCTCAATGTATACTTTCAGTTTCAGTTCATATATTTTTTTTTTAAGGGGGGGCTCAAAAGCATATTCTAACAAAGCAACAAAAAAAAGTATGTTCTCAGAATACAAACTGAACATTGTAACTAGTAAACCACATTTCGTGAGTGGGCCCCCCATGGTATGTATGAGAATATCTATCTGCAGCTATCATAACGTATACAAGCAGGGGAGGAAAAATTTAAGGGCAATTTATATTTTTAAATAAAAAATAACTTTAAGGCCACCATATTCTTTTTTTTTTTAAGTTTATCTTTACTTCTCAAATCTCTGTAGACCACCTTTCTCCTAGAATATGTCAGAGGTATACAACAGGAGTGTTCCCTGACTTATATACCTCACATACATCAAACGTATCCACTGTATAGCCATGCAGTAGTATATATCACCATGCTAAAGAAATATATATATATATATATATATTTATATATATATTTATTTATTTTTTTATGCGTTGTGTCCACTAGGGGGCAATCAGTGGAGACTCTTAAATGAGTACTCCATTGAATTTTGTTCACCGATCTCCCTGAGCTCAGTGATTGTCGTGTTTTGTTTGTCTATTTTTCATTGGCCCTGGTAGCCAGAACCCTGCTCCACACTGACGAGGGGCAAATACCCCAAAACAGCTGTCTGTGGATGGATGCTTAGCCGTGGTAACCCTTGCATATATATATATATATATATATATATATATTTATTTATTTATTTATTTATTTATTTTTATGCTGTGTGTCCACTGTATAGGAAAGGGCAGACTGCCAGTAAACCTTGCATACACACAATCCAATCCTTCTGTCCTCCATTACAGTAATGGGGGCCTATGGCTAGCTTTGGCCACTGCATCGGGAGCTTCCCCAGTGTTTATCCTGAATGGATTCCAGAAACATATAGAACTAATAGGAATCCCTGCGCTGTGGTAAAACATATAGGGGGAGATTTATCAAACATGGTGTAAAGTGAAACTGGCTCAGTTGCTCCTAACAACCAATCAGATTCCACCTTTCATTCCTCACAGACTCTTTGAAAAATGAAAGGTGGAATCTGATTGACAACTGTTTCACTTTACACCATGTTTGCTAAATCTCCCCCATAGTGTGGTGAGGTACAATCTCCATATGACTATTTCCACTACTGGAGAATCAGTAAGTAACCACAGTATACACACACTGAAAATCACATCCCTTGGTCACAGTTTCCTCTCTATACCTTAAGGGCTTCCTGTTACACTCACAGATTTTTCTTGGTACTTAGTCGCTTGAATAATATATGACATTCTTATACCAATGGTCATTGGTACTAGAGCAGGGGACAGGTTAGGAGACCCCAATCACAAGAAGGACTTTAAGCTCCATTTACTTCAATGGAACTGAGTTTGAAACCCCACCCATTCTAGAGACAAGAGAGGGGGAAAAGTGGCCATGTTTTTGTAGCACTGGGTAACCCTAAGGAATAGTTCACATGGGTCAGGCAAGGGTTCCCCCAACTTAATATTAATAATAAAAACCCCAACCACCTAACTGAATACGCATCTTTCCGCATTCCTGCTGTCTGCGTTCCTTCTAGACTCCACAGTATTCAGGGGTCTTACATTTATACTTGTTTAGGAGGTCAGCCAGGGGTCAATATTTATTTTAGGGGTCTTAACTGTGGTCTGGGGTTTGTATTTGTTTAGGCGATCTGTACTTTTTTGGAGGTGGGCTGTATACATTTGTATAGTGTTATCCGTGATCTGTTGGTCTGGTCTGGGGTCTGTATTTTATTAGGATATCTGGTCTCAGGTCTATAATTGTTGGTATGATGTCTGTATTTGTTTGTCTGTATAAAGGTTATTGTTTTGATAATGTCTGATTTGGGGTTCTGTATTTATTTAGGGTGTCTGGCCTGGGGTCTGTATTTGTTTAGAGTATCTGATCTGTGATCTGTATGTTTAGCAGGTCTGTTCTAGGGTCTGTATTTGATTATGGGTCTGGTCTGGGACCTGTATTTTATTATGGCTCTGGTCTGGGACCTGCATTGGATTATGGGTCTGGTCTGGGACCTGTATTTGATTATGGGTCTGGTCTGGGACCTGTATTTGATTATGGGTCTGGTCTGGGACCTGTATTTTATTATGGCTCTGGTCTGGGGTCTGTATTTGATTATGGGTCTGGTCTGGGACCTGCATTGGATTATGGGTCTGGTCTGGGACCTGTATTTGATTATGGGTCTGGTCTGGGACCTGTATTTGATTATGGGTCTGGTCTGGGACCTGTATTTGATTATGGGTCTGGTCTGGGACCTGTATTTTATTATGGCTCTGGTCTGGGACCTGCATTGGATTATGAGTCTGGTCTGGGATCTGTACTGGATTATAGGTCTGGTCTGGGACCTATATTTGATTATGGGTCTGCTCTGGGGTCTGTATTGGAATATGGGTCTGGTCTGGGGACCGTATTTGATTATGGGTCTGGGACCTGTATTTGACGAGGGGTTTGGTCTGGGGTTTGTATTTGATTATGGGTTTGGGGCCTGTATTTGATTATGGGTCTGGGGTCTGTATTTGACTATGGGTCTGATCTGGAGTTTGTATTTGATTATGGGTTTGGGGCCTGTATTTGATTATGGGTCTGGGGTCTGTATTTGACTATGGGTCTGGTCTGGGGTTTGTATTTGATTATGGGTTTGGGGCCTGTATTTGATTATGGGTCTGGGGTCTGTATTTGACTATGGGTCTGGTCTGGGGTTTGTATTTGATTATGGGTCTGGTCTGGGGCCTGAATTTGATTATGGGTCCAGTCTGGGGCCTGTATTAGATTACGGATCTGGTGACTGTATTTGATTATGGGTCTGCGGTCTGTATTGGATTATGGGTCTAGTGTTGGGTCTATATTTGATTATGGGTCTGGTATGGGGCCTGCATTTGATTAGGGGTCTGGTCTGGGGTCTGTATTTGATTATGGGTCTGGTCTGGGGTCTGTATTTGATTATGGGTCTAGTCTGGGGTCTATATTTGATTATGGGTCTGGTATGGGGCCTGCATTTGATTAGGGGTCTGGTCTGGGGTCTGTATTTGATTATGGGTCTGGTCTGGGGCCTGCATTTGATTATGGGTCTGTATTGGATTATGGATCTGGTCTGGGGCCTGCATTTTATTAGGGGGTCTGTGTTTGTTTGGGGAAATTGCTGGAGTCGTTATTTGTTTGGTCTTTGATCTATATTTGGGGGCAAGGGGTGTCTACTTTCTTAGGGGGTGCGGCCTGTAGTTTGCATTCAATGCCTTGGGATAAGTGGACAGTTTACAGCTGAATAGATTTAGAATTTACGTATAAAGTGGAGGCAACGAGTCATCACAAACACTTGGCTGGGGTCTGAGCTTTTATAAACACTGCAGCCATTGAGACCCTTGTCCTACAACACTACAGTCACAAGGTAGACCCACCATGTGGCTACTGGACACCACTGGGGTCTAGGACAAAAACACAGAGATACAAAAGAGATGCAAAGGAGAACAACAAAGCCATTAACTCCCTATTATACATATGGCAAGAGCGGGAGTGTCCCAATCAGCATAGCATCTATAGATGTGAACATGGATGAGGATATTTGGATGTAGGTTCGGATCAGTAGCGTGTGGTTTATATTTTTCTAAAGATATTATTCAGATTTTTAAAAACATTTTTATTTATACGGCTAATATCTTATATATTTTTTATTACATGACAGAGAAATGTTCATAGACAATGCCTTATTTATAAAAAATGTGGTAATCTGCCTTTGTTGCCCACAGCAACCAATCATTGCGCAGCTTCCATTATGTAGTGATCCATTACCATGGACAACAAAGCCCCATTGTATCTGCTGGAACCTGTAGTGCTATGGTAACTATACAAATCATTGATGGTTATCATGGAGGTTCCAGTAAAACAATCAGCAGGCCCCTGTCGCTTTAAATTACCCATCATGCAACTGTTTTATGTCACGTGGCAAATCTGTCAAGCGCCATATTTATTGATGGAAAGCGCCTCTCCGCTGTGGACCAGATAACCTTGTGTAAAGGTTGAGACTAGAATGGAGTAGGTAAAAGGACGTCCTCCCTCTGGAGTCCGTATTCTAGCCTGTTCTGTATAGAGCAGGCTAGAATGGAGTGGGTAAAAGGAGGTACCTCCCTCTGAAATCCGTATTCTAGCCTCTTCTATGTAGAGCAGGCTAGAAGGGAGTGGGTAAAAGTGGGGCCTTCCTCTGGAGTCCGTATTCTAGCCTCTTCTATGTAGAGCAGGCTAGAATGGAGTGGGTAAAAGGAGGTCCTCCTCCTGGAGTCTGCAATCTAGCCTATTTTAGGTAGAGCCAGTGGCGGTCTTTGGCACCAAGCACCCCAAGCGATCGCTTGGGGCCCCCAACATCCAAGGGGGCCCCCACTCCCCGCTCTTGTGCTCAAGACCGATGGACAGGGCCGCTGCCCCGCTCGCTGCTGCCATCTGAACTGTAACTATGAGCACTCGTAATGAGCGCTCATAGTTACATGCAGCAGCACTGACAGGGCGGGAGACATTGGCTCCCTTTCTGTCAGTCACTCTTGTGTCCGCAGGAAGGGTTTTCCCTGCGGTCACAAGTGGCAGCTTTGTCCTTGTGGTGCCGGCGCTCCAGTGACATCACTGGAGCATCGGCGCCAGGACAAGGGGAGTGCGGCCTCTTGTGATCGCAGGGAAAACCCTTCCTGCGGCCACAAGAGTGAAGAGAAGAGGAGACGCCCGGACCCAGGTGAGTATAAGTGTTTGTTTTATTGTGTTATATACTATATGGGAGGGGGAGCACACAGGGGTCTGTTTAACTGGGGGAGCGCACATCGGAGGTCTATATAAATGGGGGAGCACACAGGGGGCTATAGACTACTGGGGCTTTACAGAGGGATCTATATACTACTGGAAGCAGCGCACAGGGGGTCTATATACTACTTGGGGCAGCAGAATGGGGTCTATATACAGCTTGGAGAGCACACAGGAGGTCTATATCCAAGTGGGGGAGCACACAGGGGTTTATATACTACTAGCGGGCACACAGGGGGTCTATATACTACTGGGGGAACATACAGGGGGTCTATATACTACTTGTGAGGCACACAGGTGGTCTATATATAACTGGGGGAGCACACAGTGGTCTGTATCCTACTGGGGCAGCACACAAAGGGTCTATATAATACTGGTAGGGCACACAGGGGGTCTATATACTACTGAGGGAACCACGCAGGGGGTTTATATACTACTGGAAGAGCACACGGGTCTATATCCAAGTGGGGGAGCACACAGGAGGTCTATATCCAAGTGGGGGAGCGCACAGGGGGCCTATATACTAGTGGGGGAGCACACAGGGGGTTTATTTAAAACTGGGGCAGCACACAGGAGGTCTATATACTTCTGGAGGAGCACACGTTGGGGCTATATATAACTGGGGGAACACACAGGGGTCTATATACTACTGGGGGAAGCAAACAAGGGGTATATACTACTGGGGGCAGGACACAAGGGGTATATACTATTGGGGGCAGCACACAAGGAGTATATATTACTGGCGGTAGCGCACAAGGGGTATATACTACTGGGGGCAAAACACACCGGTCTATTGTTTTGGAACGCTTGTCGAGGGGGGGGGGCCCAGACATAACTTCTCTTGGGGCCCCAGAAATGCCAAGACCGCCCCTGGGTAGAGCAGGCTAGAATGGAGTGGGTAAAAGGAGGTACCTCCTTCTGGAGTCCATGATCTAGCCTGTTCTATGTAGAGCAGGCTAGAATGGAGTTGTCAGATGGTGGTCCTTATTTTTTTAAAATAACGTTAAAATCATGGTATTTTTAAGCATGAAAACCGTTTTATTTTAATTTTTTATTAAAAACACTGACATAAAATACAATATTTGAAGTATAAGTAAAAGGAGGTATCAGTGCTCTGGCCTGCCCAGTTGATAGAAGGAGGTCCTCCCTCAGGAGTCCGTAATCTAGTCTATTCAGTGTAGAACAGGCTAGAATGGAGTGGGTAAAAGGAGGTATCAGTGCTCTGGCCTGCCTAGTTGATAGGAGGTCCTTCCCCTGGAGTCTGTATTCTAGCTTGTTCACCATAGAGCAGGCTAGAATGGAGTGGCTGAAAGGATAAATCAGCCATCTGGCCTGTTTAGTTTGTTGTAAAAGAAGGACCTCCTTCGGGACACCATCATCTAGTCTTGCCTCTATGAGCAGGTTAGAATAGAGTGGCCAGGAGAAGGTCTCCTTCTGCACCGCGTAAATTAGCCGATTCTGTGTTGATCAGGCTAGAATTCAGTGGCCAGAAGCAGAATTCAGTGATCTGGCCTGTTTAGGTTGTTGTAAAAGAGGGACCTCCTTTTGGACACTAACATCTAGTCGGCTGAGATTAGAATGTAGTTGCCAGAGGTAGGTCCTACCCCTGGAGTCCGGAATCTAGCCCACTTGCCCACTCAGTATGAGCAGGCTAGAATTTAGTTACCAGAGTAGGTCTTACCCCTGAGCAGGCTAGAATGTAGTTGCCAGAGGTTTTTTCTCCTACCTGACCCCCCCCCCCTTTATCCTTCACACATGGTGACATTTTTTTCATTGTTGTTTGAGTTGATATTATTAGCGCATTATTTTCCACCATTGTACTTATTTTTTGATTACTTGTGTTTCAAGGTCAGTTGTTAGTATATCCCGTCTTAGATGCAAGCGGGGTTTTGATTTATGTATTTAACATGTTTTTAACTCTGTTATGGTCTTGTGAGGAGGTTTGTCTCCCTCTTATACTAATTTTGTATACTTTGACTAAATACAATGTTGTTTAGACGTGCAGCTTTTGTGTGCATGTGCTTTTTTTCTGTCCGAGTTGCAGGCAGGCTGTTAGGACACAGAAGGAGGCGGGCTCTTAGGACACAGACCACCCATGAGGCAGGCTCTTAGGACACAGGTCACTCAGGGGGCAGGCTCTTAAGACACAGGTCACACTGGAGGCAGGCTCTTAGGACACAGGTCACACTTGAGGTCGGCTCTTTTAAAGCTTAGAAAGAGGCAATCAAAACAGGACCGGGTGATTAGCGGTCTCTTCATAAGAAATCTGGTTATGTGTACTGCTCAGATCATATCATAATTGACCGACTCACTCTAAAGTTTAAAAATAAAAAAATAACCCACACTTGGAATTGTTGGGATTTTTACAATATCCCTAACCCTGTCAATGAGCAGCACAGGGCGACACATCCCCTGACCAAGTTGCTGTTAAAAGCCGATTGCAAGGGAACTTCTGCCCTGAGCTGGGGGGAACCCCGTAGGGTTCTCCCTAATTCCATAACCAGCCTGGTAGTACCAGGGTGGGAAGAGCCCTCTATTTGGGCCCTCCCCAGCCTAATAATAGCAGTCTGCCACTGTCCAGTCCAGGAGCGCCAAATTTGCTGCTCAGGGACTACTGGTACCTAGCTCTTCCCAGTACCCCTTGAACAGTGGGTACTGGGGTAATAATTGGGGGGGGGGGGGGGTTAGTGTTAGCTATTTCATACCAGCTAAGGCTGTACTCACATGTTCCAGTAATGGACTCTTCCCCCGCCTTGGCAGCATCTTTGATAAGATGCTGGGAGCGAGGGAACTGTACAGATATGCACCGTGCTGTAATGAATCAGCCACGCAGCATTTCACGTCCGTGTTCCGTACGGAACATGCGAATGCAGCCTTACTCTAAACTCCTACTTAGTAATGGATGCAGTCTATCAGGCGTGTTCCACTACTAATGCAAAACAAGAGTCCGTGGAGCCTTGGTTATGAGTCTCAAAACACGGGATAGCCAGATATCTCTAGCCTGTTGGCACCACATCACCCTGATAGATAGCCTTAAGTCCCACTCGGTTGCGCGTATTGGAACACAAATACGGAGACAACAGGGTGGCCCCTTTCTGTCAACGTCCAACTCAAGGTGCGAGTATTGCGATCATGACAAGGGCTTGCCAAGGCAGGCATCCATCCACAGACAGCCGTTTCAGGGTATTTGCCCCTCGTCAGTGTGGAGCAGGATTCTCCCTGGTTGAGGCAATGACAAATCAACCAACAAAACACAGTAATCACTGAACTCAAGGAGATCAAAATTTGGGGGGCATCAGTGGAGACTCTTGATTGAGTACTTCATTGGAATTTTTTTCACTGATCTCCTTGAGTTCAGTGATTACTGTGTTTTGTGTGTTCCACTACTAAGCCTGTAAAGTTAAAGATCAAAACAAATGAAAATAACACTGCCACAACCTTTGTTGACAATTTTATTTATTAAAAGAGAAAAAAAAAAGCTGGTCATAAGAGATGAGCGAATGTACAGTAGGAACAAAGAGCTTTGTTCCTATCTGGATTCTGCTCATCAGGCTGCGGAGCTTTGAAGTCTGCCCTACTCACTGCTGTTCCTCACCGGGTGCTGGAAAAAGATGGATCCAGTCCTTGGAAAGTGGGAGAAGTTCCTGGTGAAGAGCAGCAGGGAGCGGGGCAAGACTTCAAAGCTCTGCAACCTGATGAGCAGAATCCCGATAGGAACAAAGCTCTTTGTTTCTACTGTACATTCGCTTATCTCTACTGGTCATTAAGGAAGTCCAATGAATCCTCTGGATACTCGTATCTGAAAAACAAAAGGGGAGAGAAAAAAAGAAAAAAAACAGGCAGGAGCAGAACACCTATCATTTTGACAGGTATTCTGCACCTTACAAGTATGCAGCATCTTTCCAGATGCTGTGTACAGTCTGGCACACAAGGGGATAAGTGAGGATGCATTGCATCCACACTAACCCCCCCTGGGGTCCGGACTGATCTCGCACTACACCTATACCAGCAAGGGAGTGGAATATGTGCCCCATTCCTTGCTGGAATGGGTGCAGTGCAGGAGAAGGGGAAAGGTCCATACTCACCTCCGACATCTTCCTTCTTCACCACAGCCCGACACACTGAGCTTAAAGCGTTTCGGGCTCTGGCTCTTCAAATCTGCCATCAGCCAATCAGTGGCTGAGGCAGGACTCTGCTACAGCCGCTGACTGGTTGAGCAGAGATTTGTGCCATGTCAGCTCTGTCAGGCAGCGGCTGTAGCAGGGTCCCATCTAACTCTTGGCCAATCCCCCCACCGGAGGACAATAATGCCCACAGGGGGGTTAAGTTAACCCCCTGGGGACCAGACTGTTGCTTTTTCTGCCCAGAAAAGGGCCACTAAAAACTCCATACATAAAAGCTATGGCGTTTTTTTGTAGATCTTGTCCTATTTTCTTCCAGAATTCTGGACACTTTCCTGATGCACATCAGGAAAGCGTCCAGACTTCCGGTGACAGGCTGAAGCAGGAGGCTGCACGGAGCATCGAGTGCAATGCCCCCCGCCCCTTCGGTTAGATAGTTTCAGTGCAGCGGACGTCAGACTGCAGCTGGGAGCAGACCACAGATGACCAGACACTGGAAGCAAGCAGACCCGGCAGTGGTCCTTCATCTCCCCTCTGACCACAGCAAAGTGATAAGGTCCCCCAGGCTGCAACAGTGATGCATAAAGCCCCCCCCCCCAACCCGAGACCTCTGCTGTGATGTCTGCAGTATCTTCTCTCCACCCCGACATGGTTTTGTTTTGGTTGGTTGGTATGATGTGGTCACTCAGCTTTCCCAGCATCTCGTAGTCAATATGAGTCAATATGTTGGAGGTGCTGGTATGTATCAGGAAATTCTGAAGGCATTGGCTGATGGTTTCCTGGAAGTAAAAAACGGATCAGGCCCCTTCACACGTCCAGAAAATATGACCAAATTTCTTATCAGGAAATCTGGACGGATTTCCAGACCCATAGGGGAACATTAGTGACGAACACCCTTCAGGATTTTTATTGAGAAGAGGCAATACAAGGCTGAACAGAAGAACAGCCAAAGGAGGGTCCTGGACACCGCCTAGAACCACAACTCCCAACGTGTCCTGCCAACAGTTCACAATGGAAGTTGTAGTTTTGCAGCCTGTTGCCATCCAGGTTACAAAACTACACCCCCCCTCCCCCCCCCCCCCCATCATGTCATATTAGTATTTCTTAATAGTTGTAGTTCTGCAACAGATTAGAAGATAAAACAGTATAGGAGGGGGAGCAGTGGCAGAGTAGAACTACATCTGCCAGCATGGAGTGTTGGGTAATATGCAGGACTACATCACCTAATGGGAGGAGATGATGGGAAGACAGTGGCACAGTACACAAGGGCACATGTGATGTATGTGCAATGTATGTTGGCCTACTAGACTATATTGAAAATCCTGAAGGCGATTCCTGATGAGGGGGAAATATAGTCTTAGTATGCCAACATACATTGCACATACATCACATGTGCCCCATGGCCCCGCTCGTGTACTGTCACACACACTCTCTGTCCTTGACCATGTGACTGGTGACGTCAGACCTCCTTTTACCCACTCCATTCCAGCCCCGACCCTTCTGTAAATGTTGGCTGTATGTGATAAACCCGTGGGTACAGTAAAGCACTTTGATATTTTATTAGCGAGAGCGTAAATCTCACTACGGCTGCTCGGTTCTTGCAAGTCTGCCCGTTCTAAAGATGGCGCCCGGTGTGTCACTAGAGGTGACTTTCTTCGCTGACCTACTTCCAGAGTGTAGTTTTGCACTTGTCGCTTGTGCTGTTGTTTAATCGGTTCTCCATCTTTAACAAGAATCCCTCAGCTTCGATTTGACGAAAAAAAATTCTCGTTTGTGAAAATTTACGGCGCCGCAAGATGTCGCGCGGGTGACGTCATCCATCCGCGCCGCTTGTACCAGCCTGTGGTTGCCGAGGTAACCGGGGCCGCCAGGTAGCAGTGTGCCGCTGACCCGCAGGACCATGAGCTTTGTGGATGAGACGGCTGAGGGGGTGACGGTGGAGTCTCTGTGGAGGAAGTCACAGGGGGCGCGAAGTGAATCAGTGAGTTATCTCCGCCATAGTGCTCCACTGCCTGAGGGGCTACATGACAGCGGCCATGATGAGTGTATGTACATAAGGCCTGTACTGACTCTATATCGACTGCCAGAGTCCCCCCATAACAGTAGCTGCCAGAGTCCCCCCCATAACAGTAACTGCCAGAGTCCCCCCATAACAGTAGCTGCCAGAGTCCCCCCCCATAACAGTAGCTGCCAGAGTCCCCCCATAACATTAGCTGCCAGAGTCCCCCCCCATAACAGTAGCTGCCAGAGTCCCCCCATAACAGTAGCTGCCAGAGTCCCCCCCCATAACAGTAGCTGCCAGAGTCCCCCCATAACAGTAGCTGCCAGAGTCCCCCCATAACAGTAGCTGCCAGAGTCCCCCCCCATAACAGTAGCTGCCAGAGTCCCCCCCCCATAACAGTAGCTGCCAGAGTCCCCCCCATAACAGTAGATGCCAGAGTCCCCCCCCATAACATTAGCTGCCAGAGTCCCCCCATAACATTAGCTGCCAGAGTCCCCCCATAACATTAGCTGCCAGAGTCCCCCCATAACATTAGCTGCCAGAGTCCCCCCATAACATTAGCTGCCAGAGTCCCCCCCATAACAGTAGCTGCCAGAGTCCCCCCCCCCCATAACAGTAGCTGCCAGAGTCCCCCCCCCCATAACAGTAGCTGCCAGAGTCCCCCCCATAACATTAGCTGCCAGAGTCCCCCCCATAACAGTAGCTGCCAGAGTCCCCCCCCATAACAGTAGCTGCCAGAGTCCCCCCCCCCATAACAGTAGCTGCCAGAGTCACCCCATAACAGTAGCTGCCAGAGTCCCCCCCATAACATTAGCTGCCAGAGTCCCCCCCCCCATAACAGTAGCTGCCAGAGTCACCCCATAACAGTAGCTGCCAGAGTCCCCCCCATAACATTAGCTGCCAGAGTCCCCCCCATAACAGTAGCTGCCAGAGTCCCCCCCATAACAGTAGCTGCCAGAGTCCCCCCCATAACAGTAGCTGCCAGAGTCCCCCCCATAACAGTAGCTGCCAGAGTCCCCCCCATAACAGTAGCTGCCAGAGTCCCCCCATAACAGTAGCTGCCAGAGTCCCCCCATAACAGTAGCTGCCAGAGTCCCCCCATAACAGTAGCTGCCAGAGTCCCCCCATAACAGTAGCTGCCAGAGTCCCCCCATAACAGTAGCTGCCAGAGTCCCCCCATAACAGTAGCTGCCAGAGTCCCCCCATAACATTAGCTGCCAGAGTCCCCCCATAACATTAGCTGCCAGAGTCCCCCCATAACATTAGCTGCCAGAGTCCCCCCATAACATTAGCTGCCAGAGTCCCCCCATAACATTAGCTGCCAGAGTCCCCCCATAACATTAGCCGCCAGAGTCCCCCCATAACATTAGCCGCCAGAGTCCCCCCATAACATTAGCTGCCAGAGTCCCCCCATAACATTAGCTGCCAGAGTCCCCCCATAACATTAGCTGCCAGAGTCCCCCCATAACATTAGCTGCCAGAGTCCCCCCATAACATTAGCTGCCAGAGTCCCCCCATAACATTAGCTGCCAGAGTCCCCCCATAACATTAGCTGCCAGAGTCCCCCCATAACATTAGCTGCCAGAGTCCCCCCATAACATTAGCTGCCAGAGTCCCCCCATAACATTAGCTGCCAGAGTCCCCCCATAACATTAGCTGCCAGAGTCCCCCCATAACATTAGCTGCCAGAGTCCCCCCATAACATTAGCTGCCAGAGTCCCCCCATAACATTAGCTGCCAGAGTCCCCCCATAACATTAGCTGCCAGAGTCCCCCCATAACATTAGCTGCCAGAGTCCCCCCATAACATTAGCTGCCAGAGTCCCCCCATAACATTAGCTGCCAGAGTCCCCCCATAACATTAGCTGCCAGAGTCCCCCCATAACATTAGCTGCCAGAGTCCCCCCATAACATTAGCTGCCAGAGTCCCCCCATAACATTAGCTGCCAGAGTCCCCCCATAACATTAGCTGCCAGAGTCCCCCCATAACATTAGCTGCCAGAGTCCCCCCATAACATTAGCTGCCAGAGTCCCCCCATAACATTAGCTGCCAGAGTCCCCCCATAACATTAGCTGCCAGAGTCCCCCCATAACATTAGCTGCCAGAGTCCCCCCATAACATTAGCTGCCAGAGTCCCCCCATAACATTAGCTGCCAGAGTCCCCCCATAACATTAGCTGCCAGAGTCCCCCCATAACATTAGCTGCCAGAGTCCCCCCATAACATTAGCTGCCAGAGTCCCCCCATAACATTAGCTGCCAGAGTCCCCCCATAACATTAGCTGCCAGAGTCCCCCCATAACATTAGCTGCCAGAGTCCCCCCATAACATTAGCTGCCAGAGTCCCCCCATAACATTAGCTGCCAGAGTCCCCCCATAACATTAGCTGCCAGAGTCCCCCCATAACATTAGCTGCCAGAGTCCCCCCATAACATTAGCTGCCAGAGTCCCCCCATAACAGTAGCTGCCAGAGTCCCCCCATAACAGTAGCTGCCAGAGTCCCCCCCATAACAGTAGCTGCCAGAGTCCCCCCCATAACAGTAGCTGCCAGAGTCCCCCCCATAACAGTAGCTGCCAGAGTCCCCCCCCATAACAGTAGCTGCCAGAGTCCCCCCCCATAACAGTAGCTGCCAGAGTCCCCCCCCATAACAGTAGCTGCCAGAGTCCCCCCCCATAACAGTAGCTGCCAGAGTCCCCCCCCCTAACAGTAGCTGCCAGAGTCCCCCCCCATAACAGTAGCTGCCAGAGTCCCCCCCATAACAGTAGCTGCCAGAGTCCCCCCCATAACAGTAGCTGCCAGAGTCCCCCCCCATAACAGTAGCTGCCAGAGTCCCCCCCCATAACAGTAGCTGCCAGAGTCCCCCCCCCTAACAGTAGCTGCCAGAGTCCCCCCCCATAACAGTAGCTGCCAGAGTCCCCCCCCACAACAGTAGCTGCCAGAGTCCCCCCCCCATAACAGTAGCTGCCAGAGTCCCCCCCCCATAACAGTAGCTGCCAGAGTCCCCCCCCATAACAGTAGCTGCCAGAGTCCCCCCCCATAACAGTAGCTGCCAGAGTCCCCCCCCATAACAGTAGCTGCCAGAGTCCCCCCCCATAACAGTAGCTGCCAGAGTCCCCCCCCCATAACAGTAGCTGCCAGAGTCCCCCCCATAACAGTAGCTGCCAGAGTCCCCCCCATAACAGTAGCTGCCAGAGTCCCCCCCCATAACAGTAGCTGCCAGAGTCCCCCCCATAACAGTAGCTGCCAGAGTCCCCCCCCATAACAGTAGCTGCCAGAGTCCCCCCCCCATAACAGTAGCTGCCAGAGTCCCCCCCCATAACAGTAGCTGCCAGAGTCCCCCCCCATAACAGTAGCTGCCAGAGTCCCCCCCCCATAACAGTAGCTGCCAGAGTCCCCCCCCATAACAGTAGCTGCCAGAGTCCCCCCCCATAACAGTAGCTGCCAGAGTCCCCCCCCATAACAGTAGCTGCCAGAGTCCCCCCCCATAACAGTAGCTGCCAGAGTCCCCCCCCCATAACAGTAGCTGCCAGAGTCCCCCCCCCATAACAGTAGCTGCCAGAGTCCCCCCCCATAACAGTAGCTGCCAGAGTCCTCCCCCCATAACAGTAGCTGCCAGAGTCCCCCCCCCATAACAGTAGCTGCCAGAGTCCCCCCCCATAACAGTAGCTGCCAGAGTCCCCCCCCCATAACAGTAGCTGCCAGAGTCCCCCCCCATAACATTAGCTGCCAGAGTCCCCCCCCATAACAGTAGCTGCCAGAGTCCCCCCCCATAACAGTAGCTGCCAGAGTCCCCCCCCATAACAGTAGCTGCCAGAGTCCCCCCCCATAACAGTAGCTGCCAGAGTCCCCCCCCATAACAGTAGCTGCCAGAGTCCCCCCCCATAACAGTAGCTGCCAGAGTCCCCCCCCATAACAGTAGCTGCCAGAGTCCCCCCCCATAACAGTAGCTGCCAGAGTCCCCCCCCATAACAGTAGCTGCCAGAGTCCCCCCCCATAACAGTAGCTGCCAGAGTCCCCCCCCATAACAGTAGCTGCCAGAGTCCCCCCCCATAACAGTAGCTGCCAGAGTCCCCCCCCATAACAGTAGCTGCCAGAGTCCCCCCCCATAACAGTAGCTGCCAGAGTCCCCCCCCCATAACAGTAGCTGCCAGAGTCCCCCCCCATAACAGTAGCTGCCAGAGTCCCCCCCCATAACAGTAGCTGCCAGAGTCCCCCCCCATAACAGTAGCTGCCAGAGTCCCCCCCTATAACAGTAGCTGCCAGAGTCCCCCCATAACAGTAGCTGCCAGAGTCCCCCCCCATAACAGTAGCTGCCAGAGTCCCCCCCATAACAGTAGCTGCCAGAGTCCCCCCCCATAACAGTAGCTGCCAGAGTCCCCCCCCATAACAGTAGCTGCCAGAGTCCCCCCCATAACAGTAGCTGCCAGAGTCCCCCCCCATAACAGTAGCTGCCAGAGTCCCCCCCATAACAGTAGCTGCCAGAGTCCCCCCCCCATAACAGTAGCTGCCAGAGTCCCCCCCCCATAACAGTAGCTGCCAGAGTCCCCCCCCATAACAGTAGCTGCCAGAGTCCCCCCCCATAACAGTAGCTGCCAGAGTCCCCCCCCATAACAGTAGCTGCCAGAGTCCCCCCCCATAACAGTAGCTGCCAGAGTCCCCCCCCATAACAGTAGCTGCCAGAGTCCCCCCCCCATAACAGTAGCTGCCAGAGTCCCCCCCCATAACAGTAGCTGCCAGAGTCCCCCCCCATAACAGTAGCTGCCAGAGTCCCCCCCCATAACAGTAGCTGCCAGATTCCCCCCCATAACAGTAGCTGCCAGAGTCCCCCCCCATAACAGTAGCTGCCAGAGTCCCCCCCCATAACAGTAGCTGCCAGAGTCCCCCCCCATAACAGTAGCTGCCAGAGTCCCCCCCATAACAGTAGCTGCCAGAGTCCCCCCCCATAACAGTAGCTGCCAGAGTCCCCCCCCATAACAGTAGCTGCCAGAGTCCCCCCATAACATTAGCTGCCAGAGTCCCCCCCCATAACAGTAGCTGCCAGAGTCCCCCCCCATAACAGTAGCTGCCAGAGTCCCCCCCCCATAACAGTAGCTGCCAGAGTCCCCCCCCATAACAGTAGCTGCCAGAGTCCCCCCCCATAACAGTAGCTGCCAGAGTCCCCCCCATAACAGTAGCTGCCAGGTTCCCCCCCCATAACAGTACTAGCTATAGTGAGCTATAACAGTGACAGTAACAGGGCCCTATTACACAGGAAGATTATCATTGTCAAAAATTGTTTTATTTTTTCGAATTTAAACAATAATTGTTTTGTGTGTGGTTGATCGCATCTATTAAGCTGACCATAGACTCATTGTTAGTGGTGCACTAAATATTCACTAAGGGTGCGTTCACACCTACAGGATCTGCAGCAGATCTGCAGCAGATTTGATGCTGTGTTCAGTTATTTTAATGAAATCTGCTGCAGATCCTGTAGGTGTGAACGCACCATAAATGTGCACTTCGTTCGTTCTTTTGCTGGGATCAGATGAAATAAGGACCCTATTACATGGAGCCACAATCGCTGAATCAGGCCGATTCATCAGATCATCGCTCCATGTAATGAAGGCAACAATCGGCTGATGAAAATGATGATCGGCTAGTCGGGTCTATTGGTTCTAACCTAAAATCATCGGCCACCGACGTGTAATATATATGCAAGAATGTGTAAAGAAAATAAGCTCATACATACCTGCCCTGGTATCTTCCTCGGTTCTGTCTGCTCCCCGCAGCAGCCGCTGAAACTTCAGAGTCGGTCTCTGAAGTGACAAGCTGCTCAGCCAATCACTGGCTGAGACAGCTGCAATCGGTGATTGGCTGCTATGCAAGAGATAGTATAGGGTCCAAAGTGATGCCACAGAGGAGGTGGAGAACTACATTTATGTTCAATGTAAGCTGGGATCAGGGTCAGTGGCGTGCGAGGTGAGGGGCCTTTCAGGGAAGGGGATGAGTTAAGCAAAGTATGTAATGTTTTAATAGTGGCGTATAAAAGAGGGTACTGAGAAGAAAGCGATGGGGGCATAAGATCAGGTTTCCATAAGCAGATCTCATATGTAAGTGTCAATAGGGTACGTTCCATATCTACCCATGGTGATGTATTCTCAGGGTATTTGAAAACTAAAGTGCACCATTTGCTTAACACAGAAGCTGTGTGATATGTGCGTAAATCAGGAAGGTTAAAACCACCATCTTTTCTTCTCAGTTTCAAGTGTCTATGGGCCAACCTGGGAGTTTGTCCCGCCCAAAGAATAAAGAAAATGCTCTTTGTGCTCCTTTAAAAAAGGAGGAAGGTATCAGAATGGGGAGGTGTATATATATATATATATATATATATATATATATATATATATATATATAGCAGGCAAGCACATTAAGATAATGCTTTCTCCCCATCCATGAAATGAACAGGATTTTCAGGGATGAGAGTTGTCATCATTTTATTAAGGAGGAGGGTATAATTAGCCGCCAATAATTTAGTGGGGTCAGGGGTTATATTAATTCTAAAATATTTTATGGAGGTAGTGGCCCAAATAAAAGCAAGGTCAGTTTTTTTTGCAGAAATCAGTAGTCCAGGCAATTTTAAGAAACATTGTAATTGGGTTTATTAGCCGAAAAATGCATTTTTATCATGGAAAAGCAGTTTGAAGCTCTCCCCTCTGTCTTCATTGTTCTCTTATGGAGAGGGGAGGGGTGGAGGGAGATGAGGCACCAAAACAGGACAACAAAGAGTTAATTTACAGCTACATCACCGGGCTATCTCCTCTGACAGTCAGCACTGATCTCTCTGACCTCTCAATATCGCTTTCACACAGCGCCCACTGTGTAATCCCTTGTTCTCTGCTGGTGACTAATCTCCCTCCTCCCCTCTCCTCCCCCGACTGATGTAAAAGAGTTGAGATTTCCTGATAATAAGCAGTGAGGAGGGTTGGGGGGTCTGGGGAAAGGCTTTTTGAATGCAGATAATGGCAGATTTGCCTAATAAACCCAAGTACAAAGTTTCTTAAAATCGCCTGGACTATTGATTTCTGCAAGAAAAATGTAATTACAGTGACACTTTAAATCTGATGCCACACGAAAGGAATGTACATTTTTGTATTCCTAATGGGTTTATATATTTCTTTCTTCAGAGAAGCTGCCAGACACGTCCTGTCGCCAGTAAAGAGTCTTCTGTACAGGCGCGTGGAGCCAGTGAGGCCGGCACACAGACTGAATGGAGACAAGACCAGAGGCTTCTGGATATTGAACTTGGGGGTCTTCTAGATTACCCAGGTGTAGGAGACTTTCTAAAACGTGTGGAGGAAGACATGATCCGAGAACTGAAGAAAAACTGGAGAAGTCACGCGTTTGATGGTTTTGAGGTGACCTGGGAGGAGCAGAATCCACAGGTATTTGCCTATAGAGAGCCGGCATGTTCTTTGGTTCATGTGTCCTTGCAGCATGTTTATAACTTGGGAAGGATGAGGCCTAACACACTGAACTCAGTTCTTTTTTTTTTTTTTTAAATACTGAATTGTTTAAAATTTCTTGTGCCTGTCATGGGGGGATACAGCACCAGTGGTTATAGGCTGTGGCCACTAGGAGGCGACACTAGTAAAAAAAGTAACCTAACAAGCGCGGGCAATAATACAGTAGTCAGCATTGGTCCACACCTTCCAGAAGTGGTCCAACTTAGGACAGCTCCAAAAAATACGTAGGAGAGAGCCCTCTTCCCCACAGTTCTTCCAGCACATTTGCGAGGCCTCTGGGAACATCCTATGGATGTGGCTAGGGTCCAGCGAGAGAGCACCTTATATCCTGCTTCGTTAAACCGGGAGGAAATTGAAGAGGAGTGAGTGCATGTATACACCCACTCAACCGGTGCTGCAGAGAGAGAGACACCTAGGTCATCCTCCTGTGCCGACTGGTAGGGAGGACAGAGTTGCTCTCGTGGGAAGCCTAAGATGGCATAAAGAAGGTAGAGAGAATGTCGGAGGTGGTTGGAGCCCATTCAAAAGGGGTAAGTGCTCGTGGGAAGGAGGCCGGGGAGGGTAAGAAAAGAAGAAAATGATGAAGTTGTAAAGCTCTCCAGAACTCTGTGGATCAGGGATCCGTAAGATCCTTGAGGTCTGTAAGGGAGGGCCACGAAGAACCACAGAGAAAGTTTTTAGCCCTGAAGCAACCCATCTTGAATAAACTGTGGAACACAGGGTCTTCAACCCCTGACGGAAAGGCTGTGTTACCCAGGACAGAAAACGAAGGAAAGGGGTGAAGAGCACGAAATCCAGATGAAAGGTGCTTATGGCAAAGTTTCAATGTGGGAGCTATGGTAGGATTAGCACTAGGGAAGCCCGTGAATAAAGCCATTGGGGAAAGAGCCGCTTCAACGCTTAACCAGAGTCTGGTCAAGGTGTGCCTGTGCCAATCCGAAACCCTGGAGAGATGTGCTGCGGCTGAGACAGTGGCAGAGGATAACCATATGTTATGGGTTACTGATTTTTATAAATTTATGTTTACTCTGAGTTTATTAACTTTTTTTCCAAGTTATTACAGAAGACAAGAAAAACACATGATTTTTATAAATTTATTATATAGTTAAAGTTTGGTGTTAAAATTACCTCTTAAAGGGATTGTTCACACACCTGATTTCTGTATCACCATATTCAGTGGAGACGTGACTACTCATGGCCATTGCCATCTCAGAAGACAATAATAAATGGCGTCACTAAAAGCTTCTGTTCTTCCCTGCGTGTGTCTTGTGTGATTAGGTATCCTGCTTGCATAGTCTACAGTATCCTGAGGCAGTGGCTGAGCATCTTCAGGTCACCAGTGTTACTTGGAACGCCACAGGATCTGTCATCGCTTGTTCTTATGGCAGGTAAGATAACAACGTAAAGGAAGTTTCCCATTATCACATAGTTTGGGAAGTTAGTAAAGTACACAGTATAATAAGGCCCAGGTCATTATACATTAAATTAGGAGAAATCTTGGTTGACACATAATGTTCCTAAGAAAATTACCTTAACATCCTGTGCCGTATAGGTAGGTAACAGGTTAGAGTCTTCAAATCTGCTGTTGGTTTCGTCCAACTAGTGTTTGCTATAGTTGAGATTGTTCATTTTTACCAGCTAAGGCTGCATTCACATGTCGCGAATCCACGATCACAGACAGTTTTAGGAACCATTAAAGCGGATGCAGCCATTCACATGATCTGTGCCACGACCCCCACCGCGGTCCGCACCAGGAAAAAATCCCGCCACCTGGCAGCAGAGAATATGTGCGCTCCTGGCATCACATCTGACTATTCACCTACTCCCCTGTGTCAGCCGGCTTACTCGTTTACCAGAAGTGACCTGGACAAAGCTGCCTCCTTCTGCCGGCAGCGTAGTCCAGGCCACTTCCGGTGAGTGTGTGTTCACAGAAGATCAGAGTGAAGAGAGGGTAAAGCATCCGAGTCTTCAGGGAGGGCAGATCATGCAGGCTTTAGGTAAAGAGAAAAGCAGACACAGGCAGCCTGGGGGATAGTATGAATCTCATAAATGGTGTGCAAGTGTAGAGAAAGCACCAATAGCAAAGTCTGCAAGCTGGGGGGGTGACTGCTAGAGAAGAGATTCTTATGACCTGAGAAGGGAAATCACTACAAAAACTAAGCTCTTCAACAAATCAGCATCCCAGACGGACAGGCCACATAACAGAGAAAAATCCACAGGAGAAAAGTCCAAGGAGCAGCACACCGCATACTGTACAATATTTGCAGCCGCCGCTGTGAAAATGTTTGTATTTATGAGATATGCCCATAGTAACCAGTCACATCTCCATGTCTCAGATTGATCTGGTAAAATAAAAGCTGAGTTGTGATTGGTTAGTATCTCACTAATATCTCACTCTCACTAATCGGAGTATTTCCTTATGGTACATTCACATGTACAGGATCTGCGGCAGATTTGATGCTGTGTTTAATCATTCAGTTACATTGACATCTGCAGCTTCAAATCTTCAATATCAAATCTGTACGTGTGAAAGTAGTCTCTGAGAGACACCACCTTTTTTTGTCATTTTCAGGTTAGGAGACGGAGATTGGAGCACAGAAAAATCCTACGTCTGCACATGGAATCTGGATCGACGAGGCTTCAACCCTAACCACCCTGATGCAGTGCTTGATGTGCCCAGCTCTGTCATGTGTTTGGCATTTCATCCCTCCAGACCGTCTCTTATAGCCGGTATGTTCAGTATGGAGTGTAAGGACTTTACCCCTTTTCCTCTCTGCAACATGCAGGTGTAGTGACTGTGAATTGAGTGGTTTCTGTAGTGCATTGTGGTCACTCACTGCCTTATAGAAAACAGAGGCTAAATAACATACATAGCTCTGCTATGTCAGTTTTTTTTCTTACTGTAAGCTAGTTTCTCATACGTCTCTTTTGCCAGGTGGTCTTTTTAATGGGGAAGTTCTAGTGTGGGACACAAGTCGGTCAGATGACCCTCTTATCGGAAGAACTGGGCTCTCAATAGACAGTCATATGGACGCTGTCTATCAGGTAATAATAGAAGTTCATATGAAATGACATTTGATTTCTGAGAATCAGATATGATCTGGACAAGGCTTCTATGAGCAGGATTAGGATACCTAGACTGGTGCATGTGTATAGGGTTACACCTACTGACCCTCCAGAGGTCCATGCTGTGGCAGAACTACACTGTCCTAGCTAGAAACTACCCATAGGACCACCCATAGTCAGTCACTTTCTGCGCTAGATGTGCACATGCTATGCAGAACCAGGGAGGTGGGCCATTTTCTTTCATTCTAGTGTATCCCAACCTGGCACTGCTTTATGATCTCTCATACAGAGTATATTTAGCTGCTGGGAGCATTCTTTTTTATATAGGCACCTTTAATGTTAATTCCCCTGGTCCTAGCTATACCTCCCTACCATTATCTGTTGTCTGACAGGTTTATTGGCTTCAAGAGGTGCCCCAGTCTCACAGGTTGCAGGTTGGGAGTGTTTCTTCTGATGGGAAGATCCTAGTATGGCAGATGGAAAAGGAAGGACAGCTCACGCTGCACAACGGGTTTGCTCTGGTTACTCAGCAGATGCCCAGTAACTCAAAGATGAACAAGGTAAGACGAGCGCTCAGAGAGTGATATGCGGGCCCTTCTGTGCACCGGAAGCCGGCCATTTATTGTAAACCCCTGTAAGCACAGATCATGTCTTTTTAGCAAACACTTCCTAATGAAGTAACACATCTAGATCACAGGGACGTGTAAAAAATATTGCTCAGTTGTAGTTTCATTTTAGAGACCGCCACAATTCAGGGGATCAAATGGAGATTAGTGTGCTTTACTTCTTCTGTCAATCCTTTCCATCCTGCAGGCCCCATAATCGAGCATAAAAGTCGGCGAGTGAAATGTGCTACAACATGCTTTTCCCAGCTTGTTCTCATCAGACGGGGTTTGAACACTCAGACCCTGGCCATACAAACATTTACTATGACATTTACATATTGACAGTGCCTATTTAAGTCATCTCAAACTATTGTTCGCAGCTCTGTATGTGGGAAAATGGTATCTCACAGTCACACTGGCCATATACATTAGATTATAGTTGGCGGAAACCATTTATTTCACTAGCATTTGCCATCTACTGTGAATGGGGGCTTTGTGACATTCCCACAACATTTACCAACATCTCCAGACACATTACCAGGTTGGCTTGATGGGTATTGGCACATTCATTTAGGCATATTGACTTCCCTTTGTTCTCTGGGAGTTAAGCTGCTGCCGTTAGAGTGGCAATGACTTTCTCCTTTCACCCCATTCAGTAAACTTGCTTGTTAGTGGGGTTGAGAGAGAGAGAATGTCCTTCAGCTGACAGCTCACTAAAATCTATGGAAGCCTTAGGGTCCTTTTACACAGGCTGATTATTGGCAGACAGGAACCCTCACTGCTTGGCCCAGGTAACGGACCAGAGATCAGCTGACGACTAATCTGTATCTCTTGTAAGCTGATCGCATCTTTAAAATAACGCCAAATATATCAGTGCAGCCCCGCCCACCTGATTATCGAGACGTGTAAATAGGCTTAGTAAGCGAACGCCGATCTAGCAGATCAGTGCTTGCTTACATTGCCTGGTTGGGCCTTGTAATATGTCTCTTAGAGTCCAGCCACAGGCAGCAATCTTACCAGCCGACCTAACCTGTAACAGTGTCTAGTAATGCTGGTGACAGATGACGGCAGATTTATTATTAAGTAAGTCATGATTTTTCTGAGAGTCCCTTTTTTTTTTCTTCCCAGCATGGCCGTGGTGACACATCAGTGGGGGTGACATGCCTCTCCACATCCCATTTTGATCCCAGTGTATTTGTTGTTGGAGTAGAAGGCGGCTACTTGCTGAAGTGTTCCAATACAGTCCAGACAGCAGCCCTCACCAACATGGCTTCCTCTGTTCCACTTAAGGCCCCGGCTCAGTTTACTTTCTCCCCTCATGGTGGACCTGTCTATTGTGTTGATTGTTCTCCTTTCCACAGGTAAGGACCCTATTACACCTATAGATATTTTACAGAAGCTCATACCGACCTGTCAACTCATTTCTCGTTTCCTCCTTGTTCCCGCTTGCTGCCCTGTGCTATTACATTCACACACACAGACAGTGAGTGGGGAGCAGCAGGAAGGGCTGCACGAATGATCCTAAGATCGTTCAGGCGGCCCCTTGAAGTCAGTGGTGGTCTGCTGCTGCAGCTCCTCTTGCATGGAGCGGCACGCTGCAGACCATTGCTGAGCTTTCAGCAATCAGCTGACATTGTGCATGTGGGCCGATCATTGCCTTTGACCATGTGCTATTACACTGAGCGATTAACGGTCTGAACAGTCTGTAATCGGCCAGGTAAGGCCAATAATCGTTCAGTGTAATAGGACCTTAAGAAAGATTACGTAACATAAAGGTGGCAGTAGTCTTAATAGTTCTTAAATGGAAACTGCCACTTTTGATGTGTCCTAGAGACTGGTCGAAGACTGGTTGTTTTATTCCCCAATGATTGTTAGGGACAGGAGAAATGTGCCTACTCTCTTTCTCTGGCTCACTGCCTTTTCAGTCTTACTTTAGGCGACAGTCTCCATTTTAAGTCAATGAAGACTCTGTTGCAGCGAGATCAGTGGAGGTATGAATACTCAGGCCACAAACGATCAAAACTTGTCTTTGAAGTGGCATCTTCTAGACTGCTGTCTACATGGGCAAAGAAACCCTCTTGCTTCTTTTACTGTGGTGTAAGTGCTTGAGGAGGTGGTCAGAGAGATGAACACCGCCAATGCTGCTGCAAAAGGAAGTGGGAATGTGTTTATACTGATGTATTGCACTTTATGTCTTTGTGTCAGTATACAGTGCCACTGCCATATATTGTGCACCAGCCAATAAGAACATCTGCATGGGGAGCCATGTCAGGCAGCAGCCGTTCTGGGGTTTGTGCTGCCTGACACACAGACAGGGCTGTTCTCAGTTACATGCATGTAAAATATTCAGCTTCTCATTTTATCTTGTGACATGATGCTGACATCCCTTCTCTACGAGTCTTTCTTGTAATAAAATTAAAAAGCAGCAAAGCTGCTGAGCCGTAATGTACAGTTATCTCATTCATGTCATTGGAAAGACATACAGTAGATGATGGGTGTAGGGTATGTCAGCTGCCACTAGGAGGCAGACACTAAGCAATGCCGTAGTAACTCTTCCTATCAGCTCTATTCCTTCTGCAGACATTTGATAGAACTGTATTGAGCTTGGTGTCCATAGGTGGCAGGTGCATTTTACCTTCCTTCCCATTTAGGTTGGGAATACAGGGTTGGATAGGTCAGCCTGGTCCCCCACTAGAGGAGGTAGAACCGTGTAGCCTTTTTGGTTGTCTGTCTTACCTCCTAAAGAAGAGCTGGGTCACCTGTCTGTCCAGTTCTCTACCTCTTCCTGTGATCCGGCCTACAAGGTAGAATTTTTTTTCCCTGCACATCCACATCGCTTTTTTCTAGTCGGTTTCCTTGAGCTGTAAGGCTCTATTCACACATCTGTAATATAGGGTCCATGCATGAACTATATACTACAGACCGGACCTTGGAACTCCAGGCAACATCATTCAGTATAATGCAGTGAGCTCTGAAAGTGTTAGAATGATACCGTATAGCCAGACACCACCCCCAAACTCCTGGTACCGTTTGTTATTTTTTCTCAAACCATGCCTGGTGCGGGGATACATCTGCTTCCTGGGGCCGGTATTTGTGTAAAAAGAAGTTTTAATCTGGCTTTGTGGGACAGCACAGTGTCAAAGGGGTGGGGCCCAGGCCTACGAAAGATGAATTTCTAGTGCAGGGAGGGAGGTGGTGCTGCAGGCTTAGGGCTCCGCCCCTTTGACACTGCACCGCTGACATAGAAACTGTTTTTTACACGAATACCACCCCCAGCCCCTTTCTTCTACGCTGTAGCCCTACTTAGTGTGTGTGGAGCACAACGGGGTTTTCCCTATTAGCTACGTGCGGAGTCAAGGTGTCCGGTGCTGGTGCCGAATTGTGTTTGCAGCCCCAGGAAAAAGATAGTTTTGCATGGATTCAGAAAACCTAAAAAACATTATCTGGGGGTTTGGGGTGGTGTCTGGCGATACAGTATGGCTTTAAATGTTTGCACTATTGTTATGCGGAGATTTAAAATCATTTGCAGCTCCTGGAATCAAAATAATTCATGATGTCGAAAGCTCCAAACTCCATTCCATTGCACAGTCTGTATATACGGACCATGCACGGGTCATGTAAATAAGGCCTAAGTGCTGCAGTGATTGAGCAGAAGATGCAGTCAATTACAGTCTCTCCATTTGCATCATGAGGCCTAGATTAAAGGGGTTTTTCAGGATTGGATAAACCTAGCTGCTTTCTTCTAACAACAGTGCCACTCCAGTCATCAGGTTGTATGCAGTATTACAATTTTGCTCTATTTACTTCAAAGGACCTAAGGTGCAACACTGCGCACACTGAGGACAGCTGTGGCCTTATATTCTCAAGAAAGCAGCTTTGTATTTTTATTTTTTCTAATCCCGGATAGGCCCTTTAACAGCTTTTGTCTATGATCATGTGACATTAGACACTGCTTCACTTGTGGGTGATCTGCTGTAACATAACAGTGCCCACGGTGTCTCAGCTCATGCTGTGATAGAGCCAGAAGGGCCTGTAATGACAAAGGGGAGGAAGAAGTGGTGTGACCCCTTAGGTCTCTGTCTCACTGCTCTTCCTGACACACAGATGGCGCTCAAGAGCACAAGTTCCATTGCGGATTTTTTCTACAGAAAGCACTAGGAGGGTCTGGATTTAGTTTTAGAGGTAAATGAACAATCTATATAACTTTTTAGGACCTTTTATAATGAAAAAGAAATGTATTGTCCCTTTACCTTAGTGTCTTGCAGCAGAGGTGTAGCTGGTAGGAGGCATTTCTATTTGGTTTAGTATTGCTTCCTACTGGCAGCGGGCATGATTGTGTCCCCCAGTGAATGTACTTAGAAATATTTTCTATGATTGATAACGTTTCTTTCTGGATGTCTTTGTAGAAATCTCTTCCTGAGTGCAGGAACAGATGGACACGCTCACCTGTACTCCATGCTTCAGGAGAAACCCCTCACCTCCCTGCAGCTCTCACAGAAATACCTCTTTAGTGTCCGGTGGTCTCCAGTGCGCCCCTTGGTTTTTGCAGCAGCTTCCGGAGAAGGTAGGGACTTGAGACTCCATTAATATCACTCATGTCAGACCCAGTCCAAAATTGGGCATCTGAGTTAGGGTCCTATTCCACGGGCCGAGGAGGGCCCGATCAACGATGTAAACACTCGTTTACTGGGCCTATTTCACGGCCGGATTATCGTTGAGCGAGAACTGCAAGGACATCATTACCGATGTCCTTGCAGTATCATACATTACCTGTCCAGGCTTCATCCCCGGGTCCCGAGCGCTCTATCTTCAGAATGGCCGGTCAGCTGACTGGCCACACTCAGCCAATCACAGGCCGCGGCGGTCCCGGCCTGTGATTGGCTGAGCGCTCCGTCAGCTGACCAGCCATTCTGAAGATAGAGTGCGCGGGACCTGGGGATGAAGACAGAGCGGAGGAGAAGCCTGGACAGGTAATGTATGCTGCTGCTGCTTGTCAAATCGTCGGCCGCGCACTGCCATTCAACCATAGCGATGCGTGGTGGGGGAACGATGATTTTAGGTCTGGCCTTAAATGAACGATCAGCCGGTGACACGATCATCGGCTGATCGTTCTCTCTATTTCACCAAACAATAATCGGCCGATTATCGTTACTGTGGAATAGGGCCCTTAAAGGGGAACTATATCAGCAGGTTAGACCAATCTAATTTCCCTATTGTACAGGAGAGACAGAGGAGGAAGGTATGTCTCTTACCTTTCTCCTTGGCACCGTTCCGGTGCATTGACTGTATCCTATGTCATATGTGCAGGTCATTGATGTATATGGGAAGCTTCATTACAGGTGAGACTATATTAACATTACACTGTTCCACTGAAGGAGAACTTCTGCTCTTTGACTTTGGAAAAAGCTCCCAGAGGCCGTCACTGAGCATAAAGCAGACGTCCAATGAGAAGCCTGTTTACTGCCTGGAGTTCAACCGAGTGCAGACACAACTCCTGGCTGCTGGAGACAGTACTGGTGTGGTGAAGATTTGGCAGCTGAGTTCTGACTACACAGAGCAAGGAGCCCGAGAGATGAACTTACTAGATGAGCTGGCCGGGGCAGTCACTGACTGAGACCGATCTATTCCATATACCATTTGTAAATATAAAAGAATGTAAATAAAATTCTTATGCATGGGACTTGGCATTCATACTTGTTCCATTAGAAACTTATCTACCTCTTATATAATACTTGTATTGCATTTGTATATGATATTGCATTTGTATATGAATTCATACACTCAAGAGTGTTTAAAGGAGTTTTAAGGATTCTCTGACTTTCTCATGGAATGGGTGTGGTATAGATCAGTAAGTGAATGTGCTGAACTGTAATACCACAAACAATCTCTTGCCAGGTGGGGTGCTGTTTTAAGAAGAATGCAGCCATGTTTTTTTTTTTTTTTTTTTTTAAACCCTAGATGCCTTCTTTAAAGTGAATGGTAGATGCAATTCATGTAACAAATTGCTGACATTGTTGGATACTTTAGGTCAAGGAGACATATGCTACCTTTCATATATCTGTCTGTGCTTCCAGAATATAGAAAATGCTTTTATTCGGCACTGAAAAGTGTCAGAGAGGGGGGCGTGGCTAGCTATGGTGGTGTGAGGACGCTGCTTCCCTGAGCTCCGGTCCGACGGTACTCCCGGCACCGATTGCAGGCCTCACACATGGGGAAAACGACCAGGAAGACAAGAAAGAAGCCCCTCACTCAGCCCTCATCACCTCAGGCGGACATTGAGGCGTATTTTACCCGCTCCAGACCCCCGTCCACCTCTCAGGAGATGCCGGCACCCGCCGCCACAGTCTCTGCTGCAGCTGCTGCATCCCTGGCTGCCCTCCCTCCGGAGTTCCGCTCACCTCCGGGACTGCTGCCTGACTCCCCGCTGCCGACAACGCTCTCCGGGGATGTGTGGGGGTCCCGCTCTCTCTCCCCGCAAGCTCCGGTCTTCCAGCCCGCCACCAGACAAGATGGCGCCGCCGACACGGCCTCTCCTCATGGCTCCCAAGATGGCCGCCGCGCCGGGGACGCAGGCGACATTGCCCGGCGGCACTCGCCACAGGTGGGATCCCCCATGCCCCTGCCAACATCCAAGGGCCCCACAAATCCCCCGCTCCTGCCGGTCAGCCTGGCGCAGCCTACAGCTGCCACGCCGCTGCATACCCAGGCCCTTCACCCTGGACTCATTTCCCCACCCCTGGAGGCAGCCATTTTGCAAGCCGCCCTGGACTCCCAGCACATTACAGGGAGCTCCCCTGCTGTTACAGCGGCCCCCCAGTCCACCCTCTCCCTAATGGATCTCCCTGCAGGAGATGGGGGTACCGCTTCAGGGACAATGCTGGTACCGCAGACTGTGTCCACATCTCCTCCCTGCCATGGAGTGTCCCCCAGCCCCTGCCATTCCCCACCATGTGCCTCCTGGTCTGCTCCTCCGCCTGCGGCCATATATCACCCTGTGCAGCAGATGAGCAGTGCGGTTTCCCCCTCCTGGTCCACTGGCTCCTCGTGGAACACCTCCCCGCCGCACTTGACTACAGTCTTCAACGGGACTATCCTGCCCTCTGCCATGTCACTGTGCCCTCAATACATCCAGGATGCTGCCATTAGCTCCCCAATTCCGGACAGACTTCCTAATAGTCTGGATGCAACGCCAGCAATCCTGCGATCCTGCACCTCTCCTCTGACGCCCTCTGGCACTCGCTCCCTTCCTATGCTGCAAGCCCCTCAGCTGCTGACAACGCCGCAGCAGGCGGCGAACGCCGACAAATATGTGACCATGGCAGACTTGCGCTCCCTAGTCTCATCCCTACCTACGAAAGAGGACTTTACCACCTTGACTAAGCAGATAGTAGCGGAGTGCAGACAAGAGTTCGCTCAATTCCGGAAGGATTTGTCTTCTCTTTCTACTAAGGTGACTTCCTTGGAGGCCTCTGCCGACTCTACTTCTTCCAGTGTCCAGGTGTTGCAAGCCCAAGTCCGACAACACTCGGATCAGCTCTTTACTCTACAGCAGCATATCGACGACGTCGAGAACAGGAATCGGAGGAACAACCTCCGCATCAGAGGCCTCCCGGAGACTATACTCCCAGGGGACTTGTTTGGTGTTCTGACACTAATTTTCAATGATCTCTTGGATCGCCCCCCAGACAATCACATTGAGCTTGACCGGGCGCACAGGGCATTGAGACCCGTTAACTCCGATGACCAACGCCCACGAGACGTCATATGCCGGGTCCATTTTTTCTCCACCAAAGAGGAGATAATGCAAAATGCCAGGAGAAGACGCAAGCTTTTCTACAAGGACAGCCAAATTTTCTTGTTCTCTGACCTATCCCGCCACACATTGGCGCAAAGAGCTGCCCTGAAACCGCTCCTATCTACACTCCAGGACAGGAACATCCCCTACCGATGGGGTTTCCCATTTGCCTTATCAGTCCGCAGGGGAAACAGGTCAATCACTCTACGTTCCCCAGAGGACCTACCTGACTTTCTACAGGAACTAGACTTGCCCGATGTGACTTTGCCGGAATGGCCGACACTCTCCTCGGCCCCCCTGAAGCGACCACCGCTACGACAACTGTCGGGCCCCCGCAAGGACCCTCCGGGAGGCCTACCCCCGAGAAACCCTAGGCGCAGACCCGTCAGGTCGCCCGACCGTGTGGTGGAAGAAGAAGGAGCTCATCTCCCTGCCTCTCACACCTGAGCTCCCACTTTGCATTCACCTGTTTTGTTTATCTAACTGGTTCACTTGACTTATAGGCATGGGGCAACCCCCCGTATCTGTTCATATGCCTCTGTGCGTCTTCCTCGCTGTTTTCCCCCTAATGTTTCTTCTTCTAGCTCTTCCATGACTACCCGTTTTACTTAAATCTATATTCTCCATATTTTTGTTAAGTTTGCCTGCCTTCTGTGCCTACACTAGCTTTCTTTCACAGGACCTAGGACCGGTCCTCAATCTATTCTTTGTACTCACCTACCTACCTACCTCTTTTTCCCCAAATAGGAGGGAGACAGCCCTGGGCCTGACCCAGACGTACTGTCTCTGTTGTTTAGTTTCCTCTAGTTGACGCAGCGGTTGCTTTCCTACTGCTCATACCGTGTCTTATTTTACCTTTGTTACTCCTCTTTTCCCTCCCCTCCTACCTTCTCCTTTTGTGTCATCTTGTAGCTCTCTCTCAACAACTTATTTCCTTTTATCTCTCTAGGGCAGTCCATACGACCGTGGTGGGAGCACGCACTGACCGTCCCGGACACCTCGGAGCACCCCCCCCCCCCCCCCCCCCCGATTTGTAAGTAATGGCAGAACTACATATAGCCTCCTTTAATGCTAAGGGATTAAACACCCCAGAGAAGCGCGCCCAAATACTGCATCACTTGCACAAAAAAAATGTACATATAGCGTGCTTCCAAGAAACCCATTTTAAGTCTGGCCATGCCCCGAACATCAAACATAAGCACTACACACAATGGCACTTTGCCAATAACCCAGAGTCGCGGTCCAAAGGCGTGGCCATCGCCATACATCGATCGCTTGCTTGCTCGGTCATACAGGCTACCATTGACCCGGACGCACGATATATAATACTCTCCCTTTCCATAGCTGGGCACGAGTTTACCCTCATAAATGCATACGCCCCTAACCAAGGCCAGACAAGCTTTTTGGTGGAGCTGGTCGATCTGGCACTGCCCTTGATTCGGGGGACTGTTGTGTTATGCGGGGATCTGAACATGACCTTGGACCCTACCTTGGATAACTCTACAAGCCGGTCCGGACTCTCCTACTCCTCTATTAAGAGGGTCAAAAAAGCGTTTCTTCAGCTCCAGTTGTGCGATGCGTGGCGGACTTTGCACCCCACGGATCGTGACTACAGTTTCTACTCAGCCCCGCATGACACGTACAGCCGCCTGGACTATGTCCTGGTCCAACACAGCGCCCTGTCCTGGTTGACCTCCTCTACAATAGGCAACATCCTCTGGTCGGACCACGCCCCGGTTCTTTGTTCCCTGCAACTACCCAACCTGACCAGATCGGCCTGGTCTTGGAGGTTAAACGAATCGCTGCTCACTGATGTAGCTTGTGTCTCAGACCTTAAGAAGTCTATATCGGATTTCCTCCAAGACCACGCTGAGGACCGCACTGCCCCTTACATTAAGTGGGAGGCACTTAAATGTGTCCTCCGTGGAGTGCTCATAAAAAAAGGGGCGCAGCTGAAAAAGGATAAAGCGCTCAAACTATCCCGAGCGCTCCAGACGGTTTCTCGGCTTGAACTGGCTCACAAACGGGCACTCTCTGTGCCAATTCTTAGGGAACTGCAGGCGGCTAGGCTTGAAGTCAAGCGCCTGCTTGAGATCTCATGGGGGAGGGCACTTCAGGTGTGTAGAAGTCGTTTCTATGAATATGGCAACAAGAGTGGCCGGATGTTAGCCAGGTCACTGAGAGCGCGTATGGCCCATTCCCACATTCCCTCCATTAAAACTGGAACTAGCTCCATTGCTCGCACCACTCGTGACATAGTAGATCAATTTCGCTCGTACTATTCGCAATTATATCACCTCCCACCGCCATCTTCCTTCTCTCCCCCTATCTCACCGTTTCCTACCCTCGCGGCGGAAACCATTGCTTCGCTAGAAGAACCATTCTCCGAAATTGAACTGGCCGCGGTTATCCAAGACTTACCGGGTGCCAAGAGCCCGGGCCCAGACGGCTTCACGGCCGCATTTTACAAGGATTTTCAGTCCCACCTAGCCCCGCTTCTTCTACCAGCATTTAACTCTATATCTCCGGACACTCCCTTTCCCACGCACTCCACATTGGCCCACATTGTAGTTATCCCCAAGCCTGGCAAGGACCCCCAGCTATGCAGTAGTTACCGTCCTATTTCCCTCCTAAACGTCGACCTTAAAATCTACTCTAAAGTCCTGGCCAATCGCCTCAACACCCTATTACCATCCTTAATTCACCCGGACCAGGTCGGGTTTGTGCCGGGGAGGGAAGCCAGGGATAATACCATCAAAACCATAGACATTGTGCATTATGCTCGCTCACAAAAGATCCCTCTAATGGTTTTATCCTTAGATGCCGAAAAGGCCTTTGATAGAATTTCCTGGCCCTCCCTGGCACAAACCCTCCGTGATGTTGGCTTGGGCGAAGTGTTTTCCTCTAAAATAATGGCCCTTTACCATACTCCGACGGCCCAATTAAAAGTCAATGGACTGCTGTCAGACCCATTCACTATACACAATGGCACCCGCCAGGGATGCCCCCTGTCTCCTCTTCTCTACGCCCTGGTGATGGAATACCTGCTGGCCTCCATCCGAGCGGACCCGAACATCCACGGTGTCACTGTGGGTAATATGGAGTATAAATGCTCGGCTTTCGCTGATGATCTCCTGGTCTACGTCACCGACCCCCTCGTCTCCCTACCCTCTTTGATGGCCCGATGGTCGGATTTTGGCGCATGGTCCAACTTTAAATTGAACCTAGCCAAATCGGAAGCCCTCAATGTCTCTTTAGCCCCTTCACTAGCTTTATCTCTGCAAACATCCTTCCCTTTCCTTTGGCCTACAGCGGGAATCACATACCTGGGTATTAAACTCCCCCCCGACCTCTCTTCCCTTTTCTCAGCTAACTTCAGCCCTCTTCTTTCTCAGTTTCGTAAAGATTTGGAACACTGGGATCGCCCTGAATTCTCCTGGTTTGGCAGAGTCAGCATAATTAAAATGAATCTACTGCCCCGCCTCTTATACCTACAACAAACCATCCCGATATCTATCCCTTCCTCATTTTTCCACCAAATTCAACGATGTTTTGGGGCTTTTGTCTGGGCCTCTCGACACCCTCGCCTCAGTAGGCTGACTCTTGCAAGACCCAAACTTGGAGGGGGGGCGGGCCTCCCGGACTGCCGTTTATATTATCTGGCGTGTGTACATGCCAGAATTCTAGACATGATTCACAATGAAAGCTCAAAACTGTGGGTCCGCTTGGCCCAAGCGCTTGCCTCCAAATCCTTAGCCACGCTGCCATGGACGTGGTCCCCCACGCTTTCTGATACCGACGCTATGTCCTTCGCCACCCGTCACACGCTTGCGTCCCTCCGGACGGGTAGGTCCACTTCTTCCCTAATTGACCCCCTGGGCCCTTTACTGCCGATTACAGATCACCCGGAGTTTCCCCCGGGAGCCTCCTCTGATCTCTTCCTGGGATTCTCCAAGCGTCACCCTTTGAGATTTGTCCAGGTATTAGATAAGGGCGCCCTTAAACCCCTAGCTGCCATCCTCCCCGCTGATACCCCTGTTGCGAGAGCACCGTTTGCTTATATGCAATTAGCCCACTTCCACTCTATTGTCACTAGGGGCAAACATCTCTCCCGTCCCCTAACAGACTTCGAACGTCTATGTCAGGCATCCTCTCCTCCGGCACACGCCATCTCCACTATATATGGGATACTACTCTCTGCTAGATCTGAGGAGCTCCCCCCTTTCTGTGGGAAATGGGAAACTGAGATTGGAAAGCAATTTTCCGTGGATCAATGGTCCCGCTGCTTCTTCCTCACACACAAAACGTCTATTGCAACAAAAGCGCAGGAGACATGCTATAAAATCTTGTCCAGATGGTATAGGGTCCCTGTGCTCTTGCATAGCTGGTTTCCCTCGATTCCGGATGTGTGTTGGAGATGCAGCGGTGCACGGGGGACCATGGTACATATATGGTGGGGGTGCCCTAACCTCCAAACATTTTGGAGGGCGGTTTTATCCCTTATTTCCGAGATCACGGGTGTTGTCATCCCCAACACCCCGGAGTCCGTTCTGCTGTTTATGTTTCCCATGGCTCAACAGAAATACAAACGCTCCCTCGCTCGCCACTTGCTACAAGCAGCAAAAACCGTAATCCCAAGACACTGGCGTTCTGCAGACGTCCCGTCTCTGGAAGAGTGGTTTAAGGAGATCACCCATACTCAACATATGGAGGACCTCCTTTCGCTCACACCGAAGGCGATCTCAACTTACACCTCCACCTGGTATGCCTGGATGGACTTCGTAGCCTCGCCCCGCTACCAGACAGTTGGCCTAGCACAACCATGACCAGTGGCCCGCTCCTCTCCTTCCCCTCTCCCCCCCCCCACCCCCCCTCCTAGAGAGCTCCACCCGTGGGCGACCTGGCTCCGGGGCGTCCGGGCTCCTTATACCCGCTCATCAGCCACCACCCGGGTATGGATTGCACGTGAGTAATTACTCTCTTAGCACTTTCATTGGTTTTCCCCTTCTCCCCTCTCCCTGTCTTCCCCCATGTCTTTCTCTCTTGTCTGTCTAAGTTGGTTAATTGAATTATCTTTGTTCTTTATCTGACCGAATACTGGTTTCTGATTGGTTACCGATAAGCACTTAGTCTGTTTACTAGTTGCCTAATGGCTTATCGCATTGGTCACTATCACTTGCCGTTGCAGTTGTCTGCACTTTCATACGTTTTCACTTCTCTAATCGCATACTCATTATGTACCCGATGTACCTGTAATTCTTATTTTGGAATTGTGTGTTCTGACTGTGCTTTTTACTCTACTGTTTGTATTTCCTGTTATGAAAAAAAAAAAAAAAAAAACTTTAATAAATACTTGAATGAGAAAAAAAAAAAAGTGTCAGAGAGGTGTTTCCAAGCCCCTGAATACAGAGAGCCGCAACACTCCCTCCACTCCCATCTCTGACCCTACTTGATTGACAGTCAGCTGCAGGCTGAGCTCCAAACAGAGTAAGGGATGGGAGAGGGAGTGAGGAGACAGGAGCTTCTGACACTTTTTCACTGGAGAATAAAAGCATTTTTCCATGTAAGCAAAGATGGATTCATGAAAGGTACCAAGAGTCTCCTTGATCTATCAGCTATCTAGCAGCGTCAGCAGTTGGCACATGCATTACATCTGACAGATCCACTTTAATGTATAACTGGTAAATTACACATGGAAGATTCAGATGCACACAGTTTTCGCTCTGTATAAAGAAATAATAGAAAAAATCCAAAACAGAAACATGTGCTGTGGCCTTTACATTTGAGGCATATATTGTTATCTGCTGTGGATTTATCCTGAGCAAAACTGCAGGTAACATTTAGTTTTTGTTTCCCTGTGCTGCGTGCCCACCCCTGCTGGAAGCAATAAACCAAACCCCATGAGTAAAGACACAACACCTTGAACTACTAGCGTTTATTAAAGCACACTGCTTATATTGCTTCTTCAGGTGGCTAAATCCAAAGCTAAAACATTGACGAGACAGTGAGGACACAGGATCGGAGCGAGAGGACATGCACAGCCAAAGTCAGCAGGCACAAGCAAGGGCTTTAATTCTGCTATGTCAGTTCACGAATAGCGAGCGTGTGAATTCCACATAGTCGTACGCAGAGGGCAGCTCCCGACCCTTACTGTCCATGTATGGTTTCATGTGTGAGATGCAGTAATCTGCCTGTTCACGTGTAAGGTTCTGAAAAGGAATAAGACGGAGATTAAAGGCTTGTTGCACATAGTCATGACATGGCAGTTGTATTGCAGTCAGATGTTTGTATATTGTGCCATATCTGGGTATGTTGATCAGACCACAGCCCAGCCCTTCTTTAGAACCAAGACTGTGTATAAGCGTAGTAGCGTTGCAAAAGTCACTTCTGACGAAAAAGGCCTATACTTAATAATAAAGGCAGCTAGCGTCCTCACCTGATACAGCTCCTCCTTTGTGACGTATGGTTTCTGCTCTGTGCTGAGCGCCCGGAATGCACTTTCAATTTCCTCACTGGACTTGACGTTCTCTGTTTCCCTGCTAATCATGAAGGCCATGTACTCCTGTAAGGACACATGTCCGTCTCTGAAAGAGAAGACAACATTGGCCATGACTAGGGATCCATACCAGAGTCATCATTTACCACTTACAATGATCAGGGCACTTACCTGTTGGGATCTACAATGTCTAATATGTTCTCAAACTCTGGATCAGGTTCTCCTTCTTCCACCATTGGAAGGTCGTAGCCCAGGGATCTCAAGCAAGACTTGAACTCTTGGTGGTTGAGACGGCCAGATTTATCCTTGTCGAAGTGTCTGGATAATGGGAAGCAGATTTCATGTAGCAAATGATAGAAGATAAAAGACGATAGAAACTGGCCGATTCCATAGACAGTGATGTGGAGTTACTCACTTGAACATCATGCTGAACTCTTTGAGGGCTTCTTCTGTTACTCCCGTTGTGTTTCTAAGGAAGAGAGAAAAGCAATATAAATGAGAGAAGTCAGAGAGCACTCATAAGTACTTCATCCCAAGTGGCATTAAGACTGCAATGGCTAGTCAATATTTTTGGACCAGCTTGGGGTCATAAGAGACTCTGTCAGAACTGTATGTATAGGTTATCAGCTCACTTCCTGGTGAACAGCTGATGAGTGGGACAGCTATAGGTGCTGCTCGAGGAGGGTGCCAAGTGGACAACCCCATCTAGGATGCTCCAGTAGGTCATCTGGACATGGGTCATCTAGAGACAACCCCCCCCCCCTAAATTTGAGCTGTAAATTCTCTGATCCAGTTATTTGCCTTCTATCAGAATGCAGCACATACATCGCGAAGGGACATTCTCTCACCTTGCTTGGATTTGCTGTTCCAGGTTGTGTTGCATTCTCATTCCAAGCTGATCCAATTGGTCCCATTGCTGTGCCAGCCCCACCGTACTGTGTTCTGTATACTTGTTATCCAGGATCAAAGCTTCCTCCATTGCGGCTCCAAGGTCCTCTATCTTCTTCAGCTGACTTCTCATTGCACGGATCTCTTGATGCTTCCTCTGGGTAAAACAGAATAGCAGACAAATCAGACCGGAAAAAAGGAGCCAGAGACAAAGCAATGGCCAGTAAAAGCTTTACCTACCTTAGTGGCTTCCAGCTGAGACTCCAATGTTCCAGACTCCTCAACCATACAAGACCTACAGGAGACAAAGGATCAGTGAGCGCATGTGGTTTATGGTCTCATACAGACCATTACCGTTAACATGGCACGTTCGTGGCCGGATGGATTGCGCTTCATGTTAACGTTAAGGTCAGCAGGGCAAACTTCCAGATCCATGCCAATCGCTGCTCTGCCACTACACATGTGACCCGTGTGGAGTCAAAAGTGCCCAACCACCACCAAAGCCTCTCTGTATGTCAGCCACGCTACAGGTTAGTGAGCATTCATGGAGGGGCTAAAAACTGGGAAGAATAGACTGAGGATACCACTTGTGGAGGGCAAGTACCTGTTCAGAATAACAATCAGTGCAATATGTGGGGGTTATGAGACCACAGCAGACTGTGCACATCACTAATATAGTGGAGGGACTAATGAAGGAAAACTAAAATAGTATGGATTTAATGTCCACTCATTTGTCTTACTGAAAGTTTTAAGGCCAATAATGACCTTGGGCCAGTGGTGTCGTAGCCCTCCAGACAATTGCGGTCATACCTGGACAGCCTTAGCCTTGCATTGGCTGTCTGGGCATGATGGGAATTGTAGTTTTTCAACAGATGGAGGGCCATGAGTTTGACAGCAGTGTTCTAAGGTGATGTCTAAGGGTCTATTTGCACAGAAAGATTTAAAGTCAAAGCCAGGAATGGATTTGAAAAGAGGAGAAATCTCAGGCTTTCCTTTATGACCTGATCTCTGTTTATAGTCAGTTTCTGGCTTTGGCTTCAAATCTTTGGCAGATAATCTTTCTGTGTAAATGGACCCTTAAACTGTACCCTGTACCATAAACTAATCTGGGGATCCAGTTTACGGACATTTCCTTGAAAACAAGTGCCTTGTAATGGAGATGGATGCAAGACATTTACACTGAGATACTGGATATACAGGACTAAGCATGGCTTGTACCCTGCAGATGGCAGATGTTGTCGGCTACCATAGCAGTGCATGTGGGTGAACACTCCATTGCAGCAGTCCGTGGCAGTGAGTGTTAGTATAGAAAAGCATCAGAGTGCCACAGAAAACCAGTGGAAAAAGAATAAAGAGGAAAACGCAACCTTCCAGATAGATCATCCCCAACTTCATACTGATACACACGTATGACTCTGCGATAGGCTATGCTAAAGAAGAGAGACCCAATGGTGAATTCCCCACACACAACACACGGATATGGAACAATGCCTCAGCTGCCACCTAACTTGTGGCCAGCCAGACAATGAAGCGCCAGAAAAATCCTGAAAGCATCCCACAAGTGGATGTGGATTGGCAACAAACAATACTCAACCTGTAGCAAAACTACATCTCCCAGCATGCCCAACAGCCTGCAGAGAACTGTAGTTTTGCAATAGTTGGAAAGCCACAGGTTGAGGATCACTGTCCTGTAGTATCGCAAACTATTATACATGCACCTGTATTCATCGACAGGGCAGATCCAAGGATACTTAGCAATTCCTTCCAATTATCCTTTGCACACACAGACTCACAAACCATCAACACAATCACTGCACAAAGCAAAACCAGTGCATCACAAAATCAATACTAACCCGTCCAGTAGGTACGTCCTATGAAGAGAGGCAAATGAAGGTAGCAGGAGACAGATCGGGGGGGGGAAAAAAAACACAGAAGTGAAAAAAAAGCATCACAGAATTACAAAACAATACAAACCACCCAGATTACAGATGAGTACTGAGCTACAGGAGATGGGGACAGGCTGAGGAACACAAATTCATTGTACAGGACAGAGGTCTTGGAGGGGAGGGCAGTAACCTGGTCTCTTGGATCCATTGGTGGAATGCATTGGCATGTTGGGCAAATTCCTGGCGCAGTTTGTCGTTCTCTTCCTGTCTTCTCTGTTCCTTTTGCAGCTCCAATTCACGTTCCTGAAGAAAGCAGTAAAATAAGATTCTCAGTGGACCTATAACTAGAAAGGATTGTCCTTGATTTCTCAATCTTTTGGTGCTTTTACCTTTATGATCTTCTGCAGGTTGCGCCAAGTCTCCTCCAAAGCCTCCATAGTGAACCAAGTGTAAGGATTGGATGCCACGCGATACCCCTTGATCTGTCTGTCCAGTTCGGCCAGTTGGTTGAAGTCTGTCTGCGCGGAGCTGAGGGAGTTCCGGAATGCATCATGTGCCTCGCGCAGCGCCTTGATTTCTTCCAGGGAATTACAGCGGACTGGATCAGTAAGGTCCTCCTCTGCGTTCTCAAACCAGCTGTTGAACGCAGATGCCTTCTTGGCGAATGTCAGGAACAAGTCTTCAACCTAAGAAGGCAAAAGACCTGATCATAAAGCTGCCGTGAAACAGAGATTATCTAACCATTTCACTTAGATTTCTTCAGATTTATATATGGGCACATCTACTCGCCTTTCGGTAATGCTCCTGAGCCTCCAGAAGCTTCTTCTTTCGAGCAGCAGAGTTGTCCAGCAGTTGGTTCCACCTCTTCATGAGGGAGGCATGGCGACTCTCAATGGCTCTGGATTGCACATGCTTGGCTGCAAGTAACTGGTCTTTCAGTGCAGTGATGTTAGTGATGCCTTCTTGCTGGAATGCTTGGAGACCGGCATCAAAGGTTTCCTGATAGTATGTAAACAAACATGTATTGATCAGTATAACAGCCGACAACGCAATAACCCAAGAACTATCTGCCAAGACCATGCTTACCTGCTTAGTCAGTAGCGTCTGCACAGAGGACAGGTCTCTGCCATAGTCATCTGTCTTCAGACTGTTCTCCTTCTCACCTATAGGCCAGACAGGAGATATTACAACATACATCCTCTTATGACTGGTGCACCATTTGAACATTGTGTGTAAAGCTCACCGATCCATGACTCCACCACATCCGCTTTCCAGTTGAACTGAAGGAAGGCAGAATTCTCATCAAGTTTTGCCTTGCGTTGAGCAGCCGCCTTCTCCAGCTCTGCCACCTTTCCACGAAGGCCTTCCATCTTGGCTGTTATGTTATCCACATGGTGATTATTCTAAAAAAGAAAGAAAAAATTAGTTTACCAAGTTGACCAATGGCTGCTTGAATACACCTTAGCCACACCAACATCCTTACCTTCTGGATGAGGTCTTCACCGTTGGCACAGACATCATGAACTCTGTCCTTGTGGACTGTGAAGTCGGTCTCAAATGCCTCATGCTTTTTCAGCAATCCCTGTGACAAAAAAAGTATGGCCTGCTGTGAAAACAATCTTATTGTTTGGTTCTCAAGATAAATTATGTATTATGGCCAACACACCTGTATGGCGGCCAAAGTATCACCATAGTCTTCACTGGCCACCAGAGTCATCTTCTCATTGATCCAGGCCTCCTCTTCTTCCACATTGGCAACAAACTGCTGATATTCCAGAGACTCTTCCAGCCTCTGGCCCCTGCAAACCCAACCAGACTACATTATAGTTAGTGGGATAACAGTGCACAGCAGTATTCAGTCTGTATGCAAGTGATCAGAGAGTCTTGGTTGGGAACCAGATGTCTCACCTGGCTGATGCCTGCTGCTTCAGTTCCTTCCAGTGTTCCACAAACTGAGCCAGCCTTTGCTGAATCTCATCTTTTCCAATAGTGTTGTCATCAGACAGCTTCTTGCCGGTGTCCAGCACACCCTAAAAAAGGCAAAAATACCTCAATATTTAGTTTTTTTTGCCATACTTCCAAACTGCCATAGGTTTCTTCATACAGAGCAAAGTAACTACCTGAATAGCTGGCTCATGAGCAGCGAGTTCTGCCTCCAGCCTCTTGTGTTTCTTCCTCAGGTTCTGCACACCGGTGAGATCTCTGCCATAGTCATCAGAACCAACCAGCAACTTCTTTTCCCTAAATATTAAGAGTTGTAAGTTGCTTCATCTATGAACAAAAAAATACAGACTCTCAAGTGCCTGAACTTCTAGGTCACTGACTTGATCCAGGACTCTTCATCATCAAGGTCCCTGAAGAACTGATGAAGGCGATGGGATTCGTTCAGCCGGCTGCGGCGGGCAGTGGCCATGCTTTTGATGCGCTGGAAGCGGTCATTGATGGCGTCACGTTTTTCTTTTACTTGGGAGGTATCGAAGGCGCTGCTGGTCATCAGGCTGTCAGCTTGTCCGTTCAGATCCTTCAGACGATCCTGGAGAAAATGACGAGGACCATGAGCCTCCAGTAGTTTATTTAACTAACTTCTGTGTAGGGCTGGGCGATATGGGCAAAAAATAAAATCTCGATTTTTTAAAATTTTTTGACGATTCTCGATTTAAATCTCGATTTTTTTCCTTTTTTGCTAAATAAACAGAACATTTTCTCCCTGCAGCATCAGATACTATTTTAATATTTTAGACAACTGTATTGATTTCCAGTGTAACAGAGGCCCCATATAGTATAGGAAATCATGTTTGTGCCTCCATCTACGTAGGGTGTAGTAGTGGAGGTATAAAGGATAAGGGGTGTAGTAGTACAGGTATAGATGAGGGGTGACTGGGGTAAAACTGAAGGGGACTGGGGTGACACTAAAGGGGACTGGGGTGACACTAAAGGGGACTGGGGTGACACTAAAGGGGACTGGGGTGACACTAAAGGGGACTGGGGTGACACTAAAGGGGACTGGGGTGACACTAAAGGGGACTGGGGTGACACTAAAGGGGACTGGGGTGACACTAAAGGGGACTGGGGTGACACTAAAGGGGACTGGGGTGACACTAAAGGGGACTGGGGTGACACTAAAGGGGACTGGGGTGACACTAAAGGGGACTGGGGTGACACTAAAGGGGACTGGGGTGACACTAAAGGGGACTGGGGTGACACTAAAGGGGACTGGGGTGACACTAAAGGGGACTGGGGTGACACTAAAGGGGACTGGGGTGACACTAAAGGGGACTGGGGTGACACTAAAGGGGACTGGGGTGACACTAAAGGGGACTGGGGTGACACTAAAGGGGACTGGGGTGACACTAAAGGGGACTGGGGTGACACTAAAGGGGACTGGGGTGACACTAAAGGGGACTGGGGTGACACTAAAGGGGACTGGGGTGACACTAAAGGGGACTGGGGTGACACTAAAGGGGACTGGGGTGACACTAAAGGGGACTGGGGTGACACTAAAGGGGACTGGGGTGACACTAAAGGGGACTGGGGTGACACTAAAGGGGACTGGGGTGACACTAAAGGGGACTGGGGTGACACTAAAGGGGACTGGGGTGACACTAAAGGGGACTGGGGTGACACTAAAGGGGACTGGGGTGACACTAAAGGGGACTGGGGTGACACTAAAGGGGACTGGGGTGACACTAAAGGGGACTGGGGTGACACTAAAGGGGACTGGGGGGCCACTAAAGGGGACTGGGGTGCCACTAAAGGGGACTGGGGTGCCACTAAAGGGGACTGGGGGGCCACTAAAGGGGACTGGGGTGCCACTAAAGGGGACTGGGGGCCACTAAAGGGGACTGGGGGCCACTAAAGGGGACTGGGGGCCACTAAAGGGGACTGGGGTGACCCTGGGGGACTGGAGGGACAATGGGGGACACTAAAGGGGACTGGGGTGACACTAAAGGGGACTGGGGTGACACTAAAGGGGACTGGGGTGACACTAAAGGGGACTGGGGTGACACTAAAGGGGACTGGGGTGACACTAAAGGGGACTGGGGTGACACTAAAGGGGACTGGAGGGACAATGGGGGACACTAAAGGGGACTGGAGGGACAATGGGGGACACTAAAGGGGACTGGGGGGGGACACACTGAAGGGGACTGGGGGGGACACACTGAAGGGGACTGGGGGGGACACCGAGGGAACAATGAGGGGACGGGGGGGGACACTGGGGGGGACGCTGAGGGAACAATGAGGGGACGGGGGGGACACTGGGGGGGACACTGAGGGAACAATGAGGGGACGGGGGGACACTGAAGGGGACTGGGGGGGGACACTGAAGGGGACTGGGGGGGGGACACTGAAGGGGACTGGGGGGGGACACTGAAGGGGACTGGGGTGACCCTGGGGGACTGGAGGGACAATGGGGGACACTAAAGGGGACTGGGGTGACACTAAAGGGGACACTAAAGGGGACTGGGGTGACACTAAAGGGGACACTAAAGGGGACTGGGGTGACACTAAAGGGGACTGGGGTGACACTAAAGGGGACTGGAGGGACAATGGGGGACACTAAAGGGGACTGGAGGGACAATGGGGGACACTAAAGGGGACTGGGGGGGACACACTGAAGGGGACTGGGGGGGACACTGAAGGAACAATGAGGGGACGGGGGGACACTGAGGGAACAATGAGGGGACGGGGGGACACTGAGGGAACAATGAGGGGACGGGGGGGACACTGGGGGGGACACTGAGGGAACAATGAGGGGACGGGGGGGGACACTGAAGGGGACTGGGGGGACACTGAAGGGGACTGGGGGGGGACACTGAAGGGGACTGGGGGGGGACACTGAAGGGGACTGGGGGGGGACACTGAAGGGGACTGGGGGGGGGACACTGAAGGGGACTGGGGGGGGGGACACTGAAGGAACAATGAGGGGATTGGGGGGACACGGAGGGGACTGGGGGGGGACACTGAAGGGGACTGGGGGGGGACACTGAAGGGGACTGGGGGGGGGACACTGAAGGGGACGGGGGGGGGACACTGAAGGAACAATGAGGGGATTGGGGGGACACTGAGGGGACTGGGGGGTGACTGGTGCAGCTGGAGGGGATTGGAGCAGGAGGGCACATACATCTCCTCCTCCTCTCACCTCCGCACACACACTCCCCTCCCGGCCAGATATGGAGGTCCCTCCCGGGTCTGTGGAGGAGGAGGCCGCAGGGACTACAGAAAGTGGTGATTGCGGCGCTGCGGGTCACAGAGCTATACAGCGGGAACGGGGGTCTGCACCGAGCCCCCCGATCCCGCTGTATAGCTCCAGGACGAGCAGCGCCGCGATCACCACCTACTGTAGTCCCTGCGGCCTCCTCCTCCACAGACTCGGAACCTCCATATCTGGCCGGGAGGGGAGCGGGACACTCAGTGGAGGGGGCGGGGGCAGGTCAGCGGCGGCGCTGTCAGTGGCTGGAGGCCGCCGGCACTGCACCGCCCCTCTCCAGCCTGGCCACCCACACCGCCCCTCTACGGCTCTCCCGCCGGCCCGCACCGCAACCCTTCTTCCTCAGCTCCTCCCCGGCACCGCAGCCCGAAATGATTTTTTGTGAAAATCGAATTTACGATTTTCACAAAAAATCAAATCGATTTCAACGTTCTGGACGATTAATCGAATTAATTCGATTAATCGCCAGCCCTACTTCTGTGTATTAAAGGTTCAGATTAAAGCTCACCTCATGTGCAGAGATGTCGGCTTCCAGCAGCTGGTGTTTCTTGAGCAGGTTATTGACAGATGCCAAGTCCTTCCCGTAATCCTCAGAAGCAAGCAAGGCCTCCACCTGGTGACAATGAGACCAATGAAATTGGTAGCACTCTGTATATTCACCCATAAACTATATATCGGTTATAGAGGATTTATCCTGCTCACCTCCGACAGCCAGAAGTCAAAGTCCTTGATACCGGTGTTAAAGTTCTGCTGTTTGTTGGCCTCCTTCAGCTTCTGGCTCTTCTCTGCAGACTTGTGAACCAAGAATTGCCATTGATCTGCCAGGGCTGCCAAACGGGCCTGAAATATCACAGAGCGTTGGCATGAGGGTGCAAGTTCTTCGTTCATTTCGGACAAGCCTTTGGCTCAACACAGACTTTTCAAAATTTATAAGTTTATTGCAGCTCACCTTCACGGCATCTTCACTGCCAGCGCAAGCTCCACGGTCAATGAGGGAGTTGCCCATATCGATGACGCCTCGAATACGGTCTGCATTGGCATGAAGCTCTGCCTCGAAGGCTTGGTGTTTCTGGTGTTTGCTCTGTCGGACAGAAGACAACCGGTCACATCCGGACATCCAAACTAGACTACGGCTTGTTAATCCATCAGACCCAATCCTTGTACAACGTGTTTCCCTGATCCCACAACCAGGTAGAAGTAATACGAACAGCCACTAGTAAGTTTTTATAAACCCTTAGAGGGCAACTGGGTATTTTATGACATGTGTGTGAACCAGGGAAACATGGAAGCCCACAAAGCCCAAGAGATGTAATGAAGACACAAAACGTTACTATCTACAAAAGAAAATAATGGAACATTCCACAGAAAACCAGACTGGGACTGAACACGTTCTGCATGAGGTCCAGGGCACACGGACCAGTATGAAGTTCAAGGATTGAAATGTTATACTGGTCACCAATATATACCAGACAGATATAGATTTCTTGCATCAATTTTCCTCATATCCTCTGAACAGTAGATGGAGGCGACCACTATAGACTCCATCCTAAGTGACTCCTCCTGCAACTTTGACAACTTCTTAGAATAGACTGGTTTTCCTTAGTGCAAAAGGTTTGTCTGTTTCATAGACAGCCTATTGGTTGCCATTTTTTGGCCTAGAAATATGATGTCATACCTCAATGTGACATCACCTGTTCAAAAGTCATTGACAAGTTCTGTATTAATTTAGCTTATAGCCATTGGGCTGCATTTACCAATGACCAATCAATGGCCTAAAGAACAGATATGCTACCAACTATCCGAGTGCCTCCTCCCAGTACCATGAGGGTCATCTACTAATAGGCTAAGGACAATATTCCATCCTCCTACTAGTATTGACCCCCATTACCCACATAATAAATGTGGAGGAGGAGCATTGCTGCCCTCGATCAGGCATCATGCAGAGTGTGAGCCCCAGGACCCCATGGTAGTACCAGCCACAAGGATACCTAATGACTAGAACAAAACCAACACAGCCAGGTGGTTTAGAGGATGGAGAATGTATATATGTTATAACATACAGGAGGCTAGACACAAGACAGAAGGAGAAAACGCTTCCTGACCACTTACCAGCAATTTGGAAAGCTATAAAACAGATTAAAAAAAGAAGGCATTGAGTACATGAAGAATAAATGAAGCTACGACAATAATGGCAACTTTTGGTTTATTACAGTTTTTTCTCTTGATAACCCTGATCTATATACTGATATATGGATATATGATCTCATAAGGCATTTTGTCGCTCTGTGTATTACTTTGGAATGGCCAAACAGAGCCAAAGTATGGCCAGCCGTGTTTTCCCGTGATCATTACAGGTGAATGCTGGACTCCCTGATCAGCTGATCTCTAAGCCAGCTTCAGCTACAGAGATTAGACAAGCCTTTTAAAAAGTTTATGTTATAGAGCAGACTGATATATAGTTTTGTGGGGGAAAAGTACCAGTATAGCTTGTCATTTATTCATATCTGCTCATTAGGGGCTATGGAGGCAAGTGGGCGGTCCTATTCAGTGACTGACAGTTTTGTATATGCACACATACAAAACTTTATATAAGTGTTTTCAGGCTCCTCTGCAGACTGGGCTGTGTTTTCAGGATCCTGGTAAAGTGATATTGTCGCCTCCTTACTCTATGTGCTGTTCTCTGCAACATCCACAAGCTTAGATGCTTCACATTCGATATATATCTGTATAAAATGTATATGCCTCCTTTCTGCACTAAAGTTGCTTCATCAGTGGACAGTGTCACCTAGGCTTCCCATTAGTTGGGCCCTCTCTCTCCCCAACAACTGCTGAAGCCCTGCCTAAGTCAAACTATCCACTGGTGAAATCAAGTGCGGGGGGGAATCACCAAGATACCTGTACAGTGTAAACCAACTTCTTCCACCCTGCAAATGACCCCTAGTGATGCTATTCTCCAGGACCTAAAACATAGGGGCAGCAGGGAGGTTTATCTGGGGGCTCATCGGCATCTTGGGGCAGAAGCAGATATTTTGTACTTTGTGTAGTGGCCATGATGGGTTATTGTAGCTCAGCTCCCATTAAAGTGAATTCTAACACAATCACTACATGATGTACACTGTGCTTCTGTCTCGGTTCTCGGTATAAGCAGTCACTGGGGCACTGGTAAGAGATTGTTGGGTGTCAGACACCCCACTGATAATGCCTATCCTGAGGAGAGATCATCAATACAGTCCTGAAAACTCCTTTATACCCCTTCGTTGTGTAACTAAACATGCCGGCACCCCTCCGTACAGCTGACGCCCATACATTCTCAGCACTTTACACCCACCTGGATGTTGGTTGGGTCTTTGTAGGACTCATCACTGGCGGTCTGCAGCTTCTCACTAATCCAGGCTTCAATCTCATCGACATCTCTGCTGAACTGCTGCAGAGTCTGAGATTCACCAAGTTTGGATCTTTTCTCGATCATCTGAGCCTTCAGACGGCGCCACCTACCGGGATCAGAACAGATGGAAGCCATTAGACTTTGTGCATTTTCTTCCTTTGTGTACGTGCACATAACAAAATTTCCGCAGAGACATCAAGCGGATTTCGACAGGTGTACCCTGACTGTCGGGCAGAGGGTGTCTGACTATTCACACCAACTCACCTGTCCAAGACCTCATTACGACGGGAGGCAATATCCCCCTTGGCGTAATGGTCACCTGTTATTAACTGATCAGCAAAGGCCTGCAGAGCTGCAATCTTCTCTTCCTGTGGGACAAAGCCATAGCAGAGATTACACATCAGTGCAGGTCAGTGGTGGCCACAGGTTACACAACTGTGGTGTCTGAGAGTTTACCTGCACATTGATGGCTTTGTCAAAGTCCTCATGTTTCTTGATGAGCGCCTCCACGCTGTCCAGGGAATCCCCTTTGTCTTCACTGTTGAGGAAGGCTTCACGTGCCGCCATCCAGTTCTCGGCCTGCTCACAGTCTCTGTTAAACAGCTGTAAAATTTTATAGGGAAAATTAAATGTAAAATTCGAACAGGGAAAGTGGAACCAAAGAGATGATGCAGGGACGTCACGACATTACCTGAAGCTCCAGGCACTGATCCAGCATCATCCTGCGCTGCACCCAGGCCTTCTCCAAGCTTGCACGTTCCTGGTCTAGAATATCCAGCTTCTCTTTAATTTCAGGACTGGCATAATGGCCTCTGGCCAGAAGCTGCTGCCCGAACTGTTCAAATGCCTGGAAAGTGCCGGCTCTGGCATCGATCTCTGTGCGGTGTTCCTGAGGGGACAAGCAGCATAAACTCCAGCTTTACTAATGCAAATTGTAATGGACATTCAGATATATACAGGGAAGGCAGCTATATCTACCCCTATGGTTGGGTATACTCCAGAAGACAAGGAGCAGTCATGTGCTTCCATATAACCCTGTACCTGGTACTGTAACCACTGACCTGGTGTCTCTCCAGTAGAGCTTCAGCTCCAGTGACATCTTTTGCAAGTTCATCAGATGACACCAAGCCGCGGATTCCATTAATCCAGGACATGAGATCCCTAGAAAAATCATTAAGATGTTACATCGTGCAAATACCCACTGCCACATTCCCAACTATACCATAACCACAGGTCCCAATCAGCTGGCGGGAGACAATGGTGGGTTAAGATCGGCCGTGCGTCCTCCTTACCTGAAGTCACTGAGGAAGCGCTGCAGGTCATGAGAATCTCCCAGCTTCTCCTTACGTTTGTCAGCACGTTTACCTAGGCTAGTCCAGGCCTGGTTGAGCTCTGTGCACTTCTCCTGAATGTCTTCAGCAGATTCTGGGTGGGACTGGATCAGACGCTCAGCGGTCTCTCCCAGGGAATTAACCTGAAAAAGGACAAATGTGTTGGTAAAGAATCCATCTGATCAAAGGGCCATTACCATTTATACAGTGATGGGATATTATTAGGGTACTATATTAGTTTATGATTGTGACCTCTGACACCCCTACTATTTGTACTATTGAGTTCTTTTACATGACCCGATATGAGGCTGTGCCAGGACACAAGCGAGGGCCGACCAGCTGCACGCCTTTAGAGGAACGATTAATCATGCAGCCGGAAACTCTCCTATAGGAATAAAGTTGGTAATTTTGACAATGTGTGGCCTCCGTATAAAACCATCTATCCCTCACCTTATCACCCAGTGCAGCCAGATCTCTCTCGAATCCCTCATGTTTGCGCTGCAGAGCCTGGACACTAGCCAGATCATGGCCATAGCTGTCAGTGTTCAAAGCCTGGTTCTTCTCTTCGATCCATTCTTTAGTCTCATCGGCATCCCTACAAGAGAAAGTAAAGGCATATAGCAACCACAGATTTCCGGGCACTAAAACCAGTATTACTATGTATTCAGAATTATTGAGCCCCAAGCGCCAGATCTTAAAGGGGTACTCCATTTAAGATTTAACCCTATTTAATCCCCACCCATAACCCAGCTTGTTTGTAATAGGTTTCTGTTACAAGAATTTGGCCATTTTCTCTGAAGCACAACCTGACTTACACCCTGCAGAAAATCCTCATTTCCTGGTCCACTTTGTCTCCACTCCTCCTCCTGAGACTAAAGTCACATGATCTGTCTCTTCTGTGGCCATACAAGCTGTAACACCCAATCTGTAACCCCACCCACCACTGACCTCACAAATCAGTGAGCACCTGGACAAGGGGCGGGGAGAACAGAACAGTGAGCCTCCTGAGCAGTATAGGGGAAAGGAAACACAGTTGTTTCATCTTTCTCCCTTTCTTTCTAATCTACGTACATATATAATTTGTTCACAGTGTTAGAGCAAAAGCAGATTAAACCAGCGATTGGTAGATACTACAAGATTAGGCAGATACTTGGCAGTTGGCTCTGAGGTGCAATGCATGATGGGAAATGTAGTTTCCTGGTCGGCGCCATCTTTGATGTAGACCAGCTTTTAGAAAAACGTATAACTCAAGAAAGGCGGTAGCTACAAAGACGGGAGATGGCTCAAAATACTCAGGGGGACTTGGTGAGTAAGACCAAGTAGGTTTGTGAGCATTTTTTTAGCTCTTGGGTGGAATACCCCTTAAATTCTTTACCTGTGGAATCTCTGCACTTCATGGGCACTACCCAGCAATTGACTCCTGTCTTCTGCCAGCTGCTGAAGAGATCGCCAACGCTCATTCAGTTCCTAAGGGAAGACGGTAAAAGTCACTTTGCGAAACAAGGGTGAGAGTATTGAGACTGTACTGAAGTCTTTGTTCTTGATCTTTACCTTGATGGAGTTAAACGTGGCCACAGTATGCACGGCAGTCCTCACAGACTAAGACAGACATACAGCAACACATTACTAGTCATATATAAAACTATACAACATGGAAACATGGCTGGAATATTTCAATAGTTTACACAGAGGGAACAAATTTGGCCAGGGGTTACAGGGCTCCTACCTTCCATGGAGAGGCTCCTTTGTCAGCTTCATCCTACAACAGCGTGAACACGGAACATTATAATAAAGAAGAACAAGTCATCAATGAAACCTGCACTGAAGGACATTGCTGTATTGCTACTTACCTTTGGCATGCTGCCGTATACGTCCTGCGGGAAGAAAGAGGAAAAATAAGATGTTATAGAGCAGCCAGTACAAGAGCTCATAGGACTACTCATACTACGATTATAAGGCAGGATGATGCTATTATGCATGCAGATTCCTGGTATGGATACAGCCTTCATAGGATACTACTACTACAATTGTAAAGCCCAAAGGCTTAAGATGATACATTGACTTCACTAGGACAGGATCTCCTGTCCTCTGTCCCCCATAGAGCATAACGGAAGTCATACCTGGTGCTGTACAGCTTGTACTTCTTCAGTTATGAGCCCCTCAGACTCCAGATCACCTGCAACCTTGTTGATATCCTTCAAACGTGATTCATTGGCCTTCAGATCCTGTAAGACAATGAGAATAATAATCCTTGGCAGATCTGCAATGCAATGGCCTGGAGTTTTTACCATCAAAACACCCATAAGAAAGGTCTCTGTTGCAAAGCTATAGGTCTTCTGTATTATAATGTATGTGTGACTTTAGAGGAAGCCAGTTTCTAAACAATTTAGGTTCAATACAACTAGGATGTAAAGGGAGCATTCACGATGCAGCATGGCACCTTGTGCTTTGGTCAGAACCCCTTTAGCGATAGGCACAATGTTAAATTACCTTCTGGAAGTCATCAAACTTCTTCTGTAACACCTCCACCTGCTCCAGGTCAGTCACCACCTCCTCATTGGTGAGCGCAGACTCCTTCTCATTGATCCATTGCTGCAGCTCATTCGCCTCACGGAACAACATGAACTTCTTACAACTTTTCTCCAGCATGTCCTTGCGCTTCTCTCCCATCTCCAATATGTTCTGGTATCTACAAACCAAATGGGCAGAATCAGGTGTCTGTGTACAACATAGCAGAGGTCTTTGGAGCGTCAGCCCAGACCACAAGATGTGGTACTACTACAAGAGTAGAGATCTCATTATCAGACTTAGGCCCTGCAGCTGTTGCAAAACTATAATTCCCATCATGCCTGGACAACTAACGTTTTAGATTCGGCTGTCCAGGCATGATGGGAATTGAAATTTCGGAACACCTGGCTGGCCGAAGGTTCCCCATCCCTGAACTTAAGGAAGATAAATATTCTAGACTCGCCATCTACAATCCTACAGCAGTTCAAGGTTAATAGTTCTTAAACTGAAGTGTTGAGGCAACAGATGCCCGTAAATAATCCCATGTCCTTCTATGGTATAACTATTATAGAAGTGATCTATGAAGATATCATTATGTGTAGACTGATAAAAGGAACAAGAAACGAAGGCAACATCCCTCTGTTTCACAGACAGGAGTGTGGAAATGGTATGTGGGGCGCTGGTACTGGAGACCATAAGGCTGCCACCATGGGCTCAGTTTAGCAAGTCCTGGCACATCACACCATCCAATGGAACAGCAAGTGTCACAGTCATTCATAGCAAACTATGGAGAGTGCTGATGGTTGGGGGTCTGGGTGTTTAGACCCCGACTGATCAGTAGAACGGAATGCGAAGAACCTCTGACCTCAGTCCTTCTCTCCCCATCTCTCTCATAGCAAGAGACAGGCTCTATAGACTTTCTACAGAATCCCATCTCCTGCAGCAAGGAAAGAGATGAGTACTTCCCCAAGTGCTTCTCATGACCCACTGTAATAGTTCATGGGGGTCTTTGCTACTAGACCCTAGACTGAAGAAACCTTTTGACTTGACTATGACAGTAAAACTTTAACATGGTCATCAGTAGTCACCTATAGTTAGAATGTATTTTACTGACTATACGAAGTGATGGGCAATGGTGGAACAGGTCTACTCACAGTTCTTCAACCTGATTCATACGCAGAGACACACTGCCAGCTTCCTTAGATACAAGAGTCCTGCACAGACGAGAGGGGAGCACAGCAAAAAAGGCATGCAGACGATTAGTGATTACCAACAGGCAGGGGGTGCTGCTCAATCACAGAGCCAGATTAGATGGGGGTGCAGCGTATGGGTGCCGGAGATCACAGGGCTGCCCACCTCTAATGATACTGGGAGTGCGTTGTTCTATTAACTGGTAGAGGTCCTGAAAGTCAGACCAGAACCAAGCAGCTATTTCTTTCATAGATGATAAGTGTGAATGGCTGGAATGCCCTGGATGCAGGCTAGGAAGAAAAAAAAATGTATATATATTTTTTTTTTTCTTTTTTTTTTTTTTTTTTTTATCCTAGCCTTCATCCAAACAGTTGTAATAACAAAAATTCCTATTTTAAAAGGGGCATTCCATGTATAACCTATGAATATATATATTTCATTTATTTAAAGAATAAATAAATCAGTAGACGTGGACATGCCCTTTAATTTTTAAGTATCACTAGTATAACAAGTCATGGGGCTATACAGCTATATAAAAGAAGTATTGCCGCCTGCTGTACATGAGATGCCTCAGTGGCAGAATACAGGGTGGCGCTGTTGCTAGTCAGTGACTGCCATTTCTGACCTTGTTGCAGTAACATACTCATTTTATACAGCTTTACTTGACCCCAGAATTGATCTTAGTCTTAGGCTGTGATACAGATTCTTATGAAATCACATTACAAATCAGAACACATAGAAAAATCAATGGCAGATAAGATGCATATTAATGTATACAGTGATCTACTGGATGGGGGTGAAATAAGAATGTTACCGGACCTTATGTCACTAGTGAGGGAGTAACTCTGTACTTAGAAACACTTGTTGGTGATTTTAGGATGATGGATATTATAACATGCAGGGTGATGGGTAAAGCGAAGAGTTGTAATATATGACGTGTATGCAGTGAGTGCAGGAGGTAAAGATGCAGGAGCTCTGACATTTCCCATCTGTGCTGTCACATGACCTGTACAATAAAGAAACTGGTAAAATGGAGTCTTACTGGCCATCGATCTGCTCCTGTCGCAGCGCAATGCTTCCCTGTTCATCCAGTAAGTTCTCCCGAGAAGCAGACTGTGCCGGATCCAGCTTCTTCACATACGCAGCGGGTACAAAACCCTGACGATCATTCACTTCCACTTTCCACCAGTCCTGGAAGATGTAAGACATAGTAGAATGTGGTCACTTGGTAAGCAGCCACTAAAAGGGATGGTCTAAGGGTCCAATTTTACACTCCGATGGGGGCCCGACCAACAATGTTAACAAGCGTCGATCTGCAATATCAGCGCTCGTTTACTGGGCCTATTCCACGGTCCGATGATCGTTGAGCGAGGGCTGAAGGGACATTACTGATGTCCTTGCAGCCCTTGCACCATACATTACCTGGCAGGACTTCTCCTCAGCTCAGTCTTCCTCCCCGGATCCCGCAGCACAGCATCAGCAGCTCCGGAGCGGTCTGACTGAGCTGTCAGACCGCTCAGCCAATCACTGGCCCCGGCGGTCCTGGCCTGTGATTGGCTGAGCAGTCTGACAGCTCAGTCAGGTCGCTCCGGAGCTGCTGATGCTGTGCCGCGGGACCCGGGGAGGAAGACGGAGCGGAGGAGAATTCCTGCTAGGTAATGTGTGCTGCTTCTCAAATAGTCGGTCACCCGCTGCGCACCGCTATTCCACCATAGCGATGCGCTGTGGGGGACAAATGATTTTAGGTCCGTCCCTAAATAAACAAACAATCAGCCGAAGACACGATCATCGACTGATCGTTTTCTCTATTCCACCGAGCGATAATCGGCCGAATCGGGCCGATTTGCGCTTCCGTGGAATAGGCCCCCAAGACTCTAGGGGTCTGGTCCATGGACTGAGCTTAGAGATAAGTAAACCAATTCTGTTTAACATTCGCTGAACCAGGAAGGTAAGGGGCTATGCTATATGGCTATGTGGACTGCCACTTACACTACACTAGCTGGGCTATGCTCCGTGAACATAAGCAGGGACTCCTATCTTGACATGGAACCTTGCCTCAATATGGATGTAGTAAAATCTCATGGCAAATTGAATGAGAACAAATTTTGGGAAGTTCACTCAAACAAGGTTGAGCAGCAGTATCAGACACAGCCCTGTGGATAATAGTGCCACTAGTTCTAGGATAACAGACAGGGATTGAGCCACGTTTCTTACTTTATTTGTGCTGTTAAGCAGAGTCAGGATGTCTCCCTTCTTCATAGTCACCTCCCGGGGGCTCTTCTCCTGATAATCATACAGGGCCAGGACCAGCTCCTTCCCAGTCTCATCATCTGTTGGTGCCACTTGTTGCTAAATATCAATGAAGTCAGACATTGTAAAACGTGCAGTAAATCACACCTACAACATATTTCTCAAAATTTAAATCCTTTAAATATTCTTCCCCCTATTCACTCCAATGGGATTGCACACACACTGAAGTCAATGGAAAATGTTTCTTGGATGACATCAGCTGTCACTGAGACATGGCAGAAGGTGACCCTTTAATTTTATATTATATCATTGACTTAATACATACCCTGCAAGCCTGGGCCTGCTCCCTCAAGGATTGAATGCTGCTACCATAGGCTCGCAGATCAGACATCAGGGCTTCATGTTTCTTTAGCAGAGCCTGCGGTATGGATGGAGACATTAGTAATCCAGTAATAGATATGACAGTTTAGGGTACTGGGTGGCACGATGGTCATACCTCAGCAGAATCTTCATCTTTGCCATAGTCTGTGCTCCCAACAATAGGCTCCTTCTCCCTCATCCAGGATTCAGCTTCATTTGCATCAGCAAAGTACTGCTGAGCCTGCAGGGAGTCTTCCAGGTCTTGTCTGCGCTGAGAGGCCTTATTCCTGAGAGACAGCCACTTGTCATTAAGCTCCTTCAGCTTCACCTTCACTTCATCAGCTGCAAAGTGTCCTGTGCATGAAGGAAAACAATAAGACATGATGTCACTAATCAGCTACCCAGCAGCAAGTGCCCCATTTCACTGCAGTGCCCCCGCAGGAGAAGTGATGCATTACACAGTTATAATGTGACACCATTACCTTCAGTGATCATATTATTTCCCTTCTGGGTGACGGCCTTGATGCGGGGTTCATGTCCAGCTATCTCAGCTTGCAGAGCTTGGTGCTTCTTCAGCAAGTTCTGAACACCAATCAAGTCCTTGCCTGGAGCCAAGAGCACAAGATAGGTCAGCATAGGGCTGGACCCCATAACAATAAGACTGGTCATCACAGTTAACAATATCTATAAGTTACCTCTGTTGGTGGAGGCTGCAATTGGTTCCTTTTCCCTTATCCAGGTTTCCTCATCTTCGACATCACGGAAAAGCTGCTGCAGACGCAGAGAGTCGGAGAGTTTCTCCTTGCGAGCGATCATGGGCTCTTTCAAGGCATCGTACCTCGCAACCAAAGCCTCTTGTTTCTTTCTGATGTTGTCTGCATCAAAATGGCCAGCATCCTGGAACTGGCGTGCCTGGATGGTAATGCCATCTATACGGTCCTGTATAGGTAACGCAATGTTGTCAATCAGACTGAGCCTGGTGTACTGTTAGACTGTCTAGTCTAAGTTTACACTAAGAATTACCCAGGGGTGTCAAACTCAGGCCCTCCAGCTGTTCCAAAACTACAATTCCCATCATGACCAGACAGCCAAATCTTTAGCTTTGGCTGTCCGGGCATGATGGGAATTGTAGCTTTGGAATAGCTGGAGGACCTGAGTTGACACCTGTGAATTAGTGTTAGTAAATCTGCCCTTATGCCTTAAGTACCTGGTGAGCGGCAACATCGGCCTCCAACAGAGCGTGCTTCTTCTGCAAGTTCTGCACATTGGTCAAGTCCTTGCCGTAATCATCAGAAGCCAAGTGTCCCTCCACCTCGTACAGCCAGAGCTCAATGTCTTCCACATTTCGGTTGAACTGCTGCTGCTGGTTGGCCTCCCGCAGCTTGATGCCTGTGTAGAGACGTAGCCTTAATATTGGTCTTTTCTACTAGACACCGTACCTTTTATAGGACCGGCTTGTTTTACTAACCTTTGAACTCGGTGGCTTCCAGCAGCCTTTTCCACATGGAGATCACTTCATTCATGCGAGCTGCCACCTCATCGGATGCATAGTGGTTCACGTCGATTAACTTCTGGCCAGAGTTTTCCAAAGAGTCAATGCGGCTTTGATTAGCGGACAGTTCGGCCTCAAAGGCCTGGTGCTTCTGGACCTTGCCCTGAAGATTAGATGGATCCTGTGTGGAACGATAACATATTAGACTATAGACGAAGACCAGGAATTTGGGATACTTATAAACTGGACCTCTAGACCTTACCTTGTAGGCCTCATCTGTGGCAGTCTTCATCTTCTCATTGATCCAGCTCTTCAGTTCATCAGAATCCCTAAAAAACTGCTGCAGATGGAAGGAGTCGGCCAACTGGGTGCGGCGATACAGTGCCCGCTCATGGAGGGCATTGCGGCGATTCAGGAGCTGCCAAGACAACAAGGTGTGACATTATTAAAATGAGGTCCAACAGTCTGAAAGACCCGCTCCTACTGCTCAAGAACCATAGGCAGTACTGTATCTTACCGCGTCTCTGCGTGTAGCAACGTCATCCATCGCATAGTGGTTATTTTGGATCAGCTTTGTGGCAAATTCATCCAGAGCCTATAGAGTATGGAACAAAAATACAGGCAAGGGTTAAATACATTGAGATAGAGCTTCCTTTTAGTGACCAGGACTACAACAAATACAACTATATATTAATGCTACTATAAGTCCTTGTAATATCATTCTGCCACATACCGTGATCTTCTCCTCTTGGGCACTGAGAGATTTTTCAAAGTCTTCATGTTTCTTCAGCAGGGCTTCCACACTGTCCAGGGAATCGCCCAAATCTTCGTTCAACAGGAAGGCCTAATGAGCAAAATGGCAAGTAGTTAAGGAAAGATCATGATGTGGGGGAATCCCTAAAGAGTATAAGTGAGGGCTCGGACCTCTTGTTTGCTCATCCAGTTGTCTACTTGTTCAGTATCTCTGTAGAAAAGCTGAAGGTCCATGCACTGCTCGTACTGCTGCCTGCGGAGGTCCCACAGCTCTAAAAGGGCGGCTCTCTCCTCCGCCAAGAAGGTAATCTACAAGAGAAAAAAAAGACAAGGACTTAGAAGAGTGTCATCTGGTGGTTTTTTTATGCAACTGAAACTAGATGTCATTTTAACAACCAGTTTATAGGGATTGGGGGAAAACTGGCTGATCCCAACACCGGCAATATTACTTATAAAAAGCCTTAATGGCACCATTTCCCCTGCTTAAAGGAAGAATAAGTCACTGTATTGGCTGAATACCTTCTCTCTGATCTCATCAGACGCGTAGTGCCCGGCATTCAGCAAAGCTTGTCCAGAAGCATCTGCGGCTTTAAAGCTGTCCTCATGAGCATCAATTTCACCCTAAATCCAAGAAGGAAAAAAAAAAAAAAAAACTCATTGCGGTTAACCACGGCTGTAGTAACCCAGGAACAGATGTTGTAAGTGGAAAGAGTCTGGTCAAAGAAAGTGATTACAGCTCATGCATGTCTACATTAAGTGACATACAGTGAAGAAATATGCTCTATATCCCATACCCATGATGCTTTGCCTTACTCCCTTCTTGATAATAGGTACTAATATCATCCTTGGGGTTCACTTTGATCCTATCTAAGTCAGCACTTTCCTGGCCACCTACTGACCATCTGCCATTACCTTATGTTCTTGGTGTCTATCAAGGAGAGCCTCAGCTCCAGCCACGTCATTGGCGAGCTCATCAGCGTTGATGAGGGCCTTCATTTCTGTCACCCAGCTGGTCAGGTCTCTAAAATCTGCAAGGAACCTCTGCAACCTGAGAAGAGAAGATGGACGCACTGTAAAACCCAGCAGCACAGATCAGACCATAGATTGATTATACGTGTCTTGCATCGATCACTCACTTGTAGGAGTCGTTGAGACGCGTGTGACGTTCGGCAGCCAGGGTGCGGATCTGCTCCCAGTTTGTAAGCAGCTCCTCTCCCTTCACCTGGATCTGAACAGCATTCTGGGGATGAGACTCCTGCAGGCGTTCAGATTCAGAGCGCAGAGCTTTCACCTGGTAATAAAGAGATCACTGAAGCCTGGCGGCATCTTTATGGCAGTTTCCTGCAGTATGATATGCGTGAGGGCATACACACCTTCTCCTCTAGGGCTGCCAGGTCTCGTTCCAGGCCCTCATGCTTGCGGAGAAGCGCTTGCACACTGGCCAAGTCTCGGCCAAAGTCATCAGATGCCATCAGCTGCTCCTTCTCTCGGATCCAGCCAATGGTTTCATCCACATCTCTAAAGCCAGGAATGGAGAAGGCAATGTGAGCACAGAAGGACTAGACAGAATTCACAACCTGACCCAGCACCATGTGGCAATATCATGTATGGTTGAGCAGAGGTGAATAGTGAACAAATGCTAGTGCGGACCTGTTAAATCGCTGGACTTCCGCAGCTCCAAACAGCTTCCCTTGTCTCTGCAGAGCCAGTCCTTTCAGGCGCTGCCAGCTAGCATTGACTTCATCTTGTTTGGTCTTGATAACCTCAAGCTCTGGATGTTCCTCCTGTGGACAGAACAAAACCACACCAGGTTGGTATAATGGAATCAGCCCTGGCTTCTCGGACAGAGTTTTCTTGGTGGGCAAGTACCTGTGCCAGTTTGCTGGCAAACTGGTTGACTTCATTCACCCTTTCTTCATGAGCTGCCAGGTCAGTCTGAAACTCTTCAAACTTTTTCTGCAAGACCTCAACGTGTTCAAGGTCTTGTCCAAGCTCCTCAGAAGTCACAATGGCCTCCTAGCAAAGTGAGGAAGAAGAAGTTACAGATCATGTAGAATACAAATATAAGGTGAAGAAATTCCAAATAGATAGGCGAGAAGATAACTATAAAATAAGGGGGAAGGGGAGATTCGGACCCCATTAGGGTTTATGTCCTCCTGCATGTCATAAGACTTCACCAAGTAACCATATACCTTGTCATTGATCCAGTCCAGCACATCCTCACATTCTCGCAGGTATTGCACCAGCTTCTGGGCCTGCTGCAGCTTGACCCCCTTTTCTTGCATTTTCAGAAGCAGCAGCTCCCATAGACGGTGCAGTTCTACTAGACGTGTCTGTAGAAAGAGAGGACAGGATTAATGGCCACGTTCATCTTACTTAGTGTGCGATACCACAAAGGAACGAGATGCACACCTTCCTGAAGGCAAGAAGAAGTCGAAAATTTCACACGAGTTTGGAAATAAGAAGAAAAAGTTTAAAACTTTAACAAAGAAAAGTTGTCATAGGATTCTATTCTACGGGCTCTGCACAAGAACTCATACTCTTAAGGGGAAGCCAATGGACAAATCATGTGCCCTGAGCCTATATGGCGGCACACAGTCTCTATGAGGCCTATATAAGCTCTGTGTGCTGCCATATGGTTCATCTGTGCAGAGTTATAGCGATCCCTGTAGTAGACGTATGAGCCTTAAAGGAGTTTTCCCATTATAACTTACTTATCCCCATCCAAAGAGATTCCCAAGCCAAGTATAGCACTCAACTCTTTCCAGCGGCTCTATACAGAATTAATAGAGCTGGGGAGTCACATGCCGACCTGCGGCTGTATTCAAAATGAAAGAACCGTGGGCCAATCTGGAGATGCACAGAGGTTGGACCCCCTGTGATCTCTTACTGCAACCCTATCCTGTGGATAGGGAACAAGAAAGTTTTAATTGGAAAATTCCTCCCATGGTTTTAGCGCTATAAGGATTGGTATTTGGGTTCCCAAGCCAAATCAATCCAAGTGCATATTAATTATGAGCGGAACTATAAAGAAGAACACACAATGTGGTGAGCAGTTTGCAGGATGAACTCCAGGTAGTGTGATAGCTGAAGGCAGAGGTATACAGATCATGCATTAGGAAAGCAGGAAGTCATCACTGCACATCCAGACACCTCCACCTACACGGATGTGAGCCCCAACTTGCACGCTGGTCACTATTGGTCGCTGTGCTGTCCGGTATGGCGTGAAAGACTAAACCACAGATATGCAAGTCAACAACATGTGTTATGTCACACAGATCCCGCCATGTCTGGTACTAGTGCATGTGACAAGCAGATTTCACTCAGTAATGGATCAATGCTGGAAGAAGTCTGACAATAGTGTCATTGTCTAATGTGTGATCATCATGGAGAATCGGCTTTTCCATCTGAAAACTGTTCACATACTTACTCTTATGGTCTCAGATGAAAAATGGGATTCTGAAATCATTTTGTTTCCGGTGTTGTCCAGTTTGACGATCGCTCCGGCATTGGCTTGTACTTCAGCCTCAAAGGCCTGGTGTTTCTGCAGCTTCCCCTGCAAGTACATAAACCTTGTATTAACATTTCTTCCATCACAATAGCCAGACCCCACCATCCTCAGCCAGGACTCTGGTTACAGAACAGCAGGACACCTGTATCCAGCTCTGCAGAGCATCTCACCTGGAGGTTAGTTGGATCCTTGTAGTTCTCATCAGATGCGATCTGGAGTTTCTCCTGGATCCATTTCTCAAGCTCATCGGCGTCACGCTGGAAGAACTGGAAACGGTAGGAATCCTCTAGCTTCTGCCGACGGACAGTAGACAGCTCCTTGAAGCGCAGGTAGCGGTCTAGGACCTGCTGGCGTCTCTCCTGGATGTCCTCCGCCGTCTCCAACACTTTGACCCCACTTGAATCCATTTTCTGAAAGGAAAGCTAAATTCTAGTAAGTGATAAAACGCTGGATCTGTGGGAAAGGGAGACATAGGGACCTGCATGATCTGTAGAAAGTCAATGGTAATGCATGTAGTCCCTAGTCTCCTCCTGCAGATTGCACAAGATTAAGAGGGTATACAGTGCATTAAAGGAGGTCCCTGACACACTATGCTATAAATGTATAATCTGTGGGATCAGACTGCTCAGATCGCCACCTATTGCTAAAAACCAAAGGGGCTATAACGCTCTTCTAGATGCCTTGCCACTTCGGGACCTGTAGACCACGCTCATCTTTCCACCACAGTCTATGGATATGTAAAACAACACTTGGTTAATGGCATCTTATACCCAAAATCAAGACTGTCAACCCAGTTCACACTACTGCAGATTTAAAGGGTTTTACAGGGTTCTAAAAACAGGACATACCATTCACAACCTATAGATAGGGCTGGTGCTAACAGCTGCTGTACCAGCCATGACTAGAGGACAGGTGTGGGGCTGTTTTTGGAAGAAAACGGACATATTTATCCAAAGTGCCCCCACCCCATTCACCTTTGTTTCCTATTGGTGCATCGGAACTAAGGACTTTTATACACTTTATAGTAAAGGTTTGAATTCAACTGCTTAATCCTTCGGTTCTCAGAAAGATAAGCCACTGGTAGAGGAGTCTGACAGCAGCTGATCTGACAATGATGGAGTGTTTGCTTGATCTCTGGTCCTATTATACAGGGTGATTCCAGCCTTTGTGATAGGGACCCTGTTCTTTGGAGCCCTCAACCTCTTGCAAACTACTACTCCCTCCATGCCACAACAGCCTGCTGGGGTGGAGGTTGATGGTCAAAGGATCAGATATTTTATTATATAAAAAGGAAATTAGAAAAGAATATAAGGGGGACAACATGGCGGTGGATTACATAACTGGTGCAACAACAGAGCTATTATACTAGACAAGTGCCCCTTACGTTAGTCTCCACAATGATGGCGGATCCAGTCACTTGCAGTATTTTTATCTTTTTACCTAATAAAGCGGTGAAGGTTAGAGAATGAGCGCTGCTCTGGAGGAGATACAATGCAGCCGAACTCACATTCCTCCAGCTCCAGCCGCACCTATCAGCCTCCCCTCCCCCACCATATGGCTTCACACCGCTCTCTCTGGGTGGTGGTTTCTTGCTTTCATTTCTATGCCGGATAGATCTGGAGCCGCACATTCCTCCTCTGCTGTTATCACATGGAGGAAAGCGGCCAGACAGCAGCTGACAGATCACAGGACCAGCCAATACTGTGTAATGGAGGCCGAGATACCCGCCCTATACCGTATAACCAGACTGTGCACTCACTACTAGACTATAAGGCAGATGAATGAGGAGTGACAGCGGACATGCTGCTATCTATAGGGGACATCCATGTGGGGACACGGCGGCAGCTTATCTCCCACAGGAATGAGGAGTTACAGTGGACATGCTACTATGTACGGGAACATCCATCTGAGGACACAGCGGCAGCTTATCTCCCACAGGAATGAGGAGTAACAGCAGACATGCTACTATGTATAGAGGACACCCATTTGAGGACACGGTGGCAGCTTATCTCCCACAGGAATAAGGAGTAACAGCAGACATGCTACTATGTATAGGGGACATCCATGTGAGGACACAGCAGCAGCTTATCTCCCACAGGAATAAGGAGTAACAGCAGACATGCTACTATGTATAGGGGACATCCATGTGAGGACACAGCAGCAGCTTATCTCCCACAGGAATGAGGAGTAAGGGCCCTATTCCACCGGACGATTATCGTTTGCATAATCGTTAACGATTAACGATCTCAAACGACCGCTATTGCGAAAGACCTGAAAACGTTCACTCATTTCCATGGAACGATAATCGTTACTTATGATCGTAATTGCGATCGTTTCTTCTTCGCTATTTATTCGCTAATGCGTTCGTATCTATTGCGAACGACCGAACGATGTCTTATTCAATGCGAACGATTTGCGAACGTTTTGCGAACGAGCAACGATAAAAATAGGTCCAGGTCTTATAAAGCGATCAACGATTTCTCGTTCGGTCGTTAATCGTTAACTGCATTTCAACCGAACGATTATCGTTTAGATTCGAACGATTTAACGATAATCTGAACGATAATCGTCCGGTGGAATAGGGCCCTAACAGTGGACGTGCTACTATGTATGGGGGACATCTATGTGAGGAAACGGCAGCAGCTAATCTCCCACAGGAATGAGGAGTAACAGTGGACATGCTGCTATGTATAGGGGACATCAATGTGAGGACACGGCGGCAGCTTATCTCCCACAGGAATAATGATTGGGCCCCATATGTTTAAGCTAGCTTCACGTCACATTCTCCTGTAAGTCCCAGATACAAGTCAGCAGCCTGTATTGAAAAAAACAAAACATATAATTGTTCCTTCCAAAAGCCAGCGCCACACTCGTCTCTAGGTTGTAAGTGGTATTACAACGTACATTCTCTTCAATAGAAGTAAGCAGCAATACCAGGCACGAACTAAGAGCAAGAGTGGCATTGTTTCTGGAAGAAAGCAGCCATGTTTTTACAGCTCTGGATAACCACCAGATAGGTCACTTTCCTCTCCCTGGTGAAAACACACATGCACACGAGCAGTCAAGTGTTCATGTCTATGGGGGAATCATGATGGCGGACAGCCACTGGAGGTCTATGGATAGCTCTAATAGCTTTTCTCATCTCCCCCATATACACGCATAATGGGCTCAGCATATGTTTAATGAGGAGAGGGGTATAAGCCACTGCCAGACTCCCCTTATCTCCCTTAGGGTGCCTTCACACGTACCGTATCGCTGCGTATTTATCGCACAAAAGTAGCTGCATTTTTGGGGTGTTAAAACTCACCTATGAAAATCATGTGCAAATCAAAACTCGCATGGAAAAAAAAAAAAAATAATAATAAAAAAAAAAAAAAAAATCGCACCAAACTCTCATGTAGTAATACACATACATTGACTTGATAGCAATCTGTATCACTGTGGATTTATGTGCGAGAAACTCGCAGGATACTGTACGTGTGAAGGCACCCTTAAGAACAAAAGGATCCGGGATGCTGAAATCCAGGTGCCCAAATCTTTGCTGTGACATCTGCCATTGGTGAAGAGTCAAGTGGCCCCCACAAACAGGGATGAGGACCCGCGGCCCTCAAACTGTTGCAAAACTACAATTCCCATTAAGCCAAAGCATTGGTTTCCGGGGCATGATGGGAATTGTAGTTTTCTAATAGCTGGAGGTGCGCAGGTTCCCTATCTCTAAAGCTGGCCATACACCTTCAATAACTGACAGCTGAATGATCATTTGGCCGTCATATCAACCCAAGGAACACCAGTCCTCCCAATACACACGAATTCTCGGCACATCCAAACATTCCTGTGTGGTGTATGGGGAGGGGAAAGCAGCATCAAGACTGTGCTCATTGTGGCGGGGAAAGCAGCATCAAGACTGTGCTCATTGTGGCTTATCTCTCTGTGAACAAAAGGGGTTGGATGTGATTTTTCCATCACCGACATCACCTGTCTGTGATTGTTCAGGATGCAGGTGGCCGCTAACCTCGATCAGCTGCCCAGACAATCTAGCGATCACCTGGGCAGCCCCCCCAGCACTCGCCCTCTCGCCGCCGCTGCTATCGGTCAATTTATCGTTACCGCGACGACATGTACGATAAACCGCAATATTGAGTGGGACAGGTAAGTATACACTACTGTTCAAAAGTTTGGGGTCACCCAAACAATTTTGTGTTTTCCATGAAAAGTCACACTTATTCACCACAATACGTTGTGAAATGAATAGAAAATAGAGACAAGACATTGACAAGGTTAGAAATAATGATTTGTATGTGAAATAACATTGTTCTTACATCACACTTTGCTTTCATCACAGAATCCTCCTTTTGCAGCAATCCCAGCATTGCACACCTTTGGCATTCTAGCTATATATCTGTTGGGGTAAGCTGGAGAAATTGCCCCCCACGCTTCTAGAAGCAGCTCCCACAAGTTGGATTGGTTGGATGGGCACTTCTGGCGTACCATACGGTCCAGCTGCTCCCACAACAGCTCAATGGGGTGGTGATCTGGTGACTGCGCTGGCCACTCCATTACCTATAGAATACCAGCTGCTGCTTCTGCTGTAAATAGTTCTTGCACAATTTGGAGGTGTTTAGGGTCATTGTCCTGTTGTAGGATGAAATTGGCTCCAATCAGGCGCTGTCCACTGCGTACGGCATGGCGGTGCAAAGTGATAGCCTTCCTTATTCAGAATCCCTTTTACCCTGTACAAATCTCCCACCTTACCAGCACCAAAGCAACCCCAGACCATCACATGACCTCCACCATGCTTAACAGATGGCGTCAGGCATTCTTCCAGCATCTTTTCATTTCTTCTGCGTCTCACAAACGTTCTTCTTTGTGATCCAAACACCTCAAACTTGGATTCATCCGTCCACAACACTTTTTTCCAGTCTTCCTCTGTCCAATGTCTGTGTTCTTTTGCCCATCTTAATCTTTTTCTTTTATTGGCCAGTCTCAGATATGGCTTTTTCTTTGCCACTCTGCCCTGAAGCCCAAAATCCCGCAGCCGCCTCTTCACTGTAGATGGTGACACTGGTGTTTTGCGGGTACTATGTAATGAAGATGCCAGTTGGGGACCTGTGAGGCGTCTGTTTCTCAAACTAGATACTCTAATGTGCTTATCTTCTTGCTTAGTTGTGCAACGCGGCCTCCCAGTTCTTTTTCTACTCTGGTTAGAGCTTGTTTGTGCTGTCCTCTGAAGGGAGTAGTACACACTGTTGTAGGAAATCTTCAATTTCTTAGCAATTTCTTGCATGGAATAGCCTTCATTTCTAAGAACAAGAATAGACTGTCGAGTTTCAGATGAAAGTTCTCTTTTTCTGGCCATTTTGAGCGTTTAATTGACCCCACAAATGTTATGCTTCAGAAACTCAATCTGCTCAAAGGAAGGTCAGTTTTGTAGCTTCTGTAACGATTTTAGATGTGTGAACATGATTGCACAAGGGTTTTCTAATCATCAATTAGCCTTCTGAGCCAATGAGCAAACACATTGTACCATCAGAACACTGGAGTGGTAGTTGCTGGAAATGGGCCTCTATACACCTATGTAGATATTGCACCAAAAACCAGACATTTGCAGCTAGAATAGTTATTTACCACATTAGCAATGTATAGAGTGTATTTCTTTAAAGTTAGGACTAGTTGAAAGTTATCTTCATTGAAAAGTACAGAGCTTTTCCTTAAAAAATAAGGACCCAAACTTTTGAACGGTAGTGTACATTACTGACATGCCCCTGTCATCCCCAATCAGCATAGCAAAGTATGAATTTTTCCCAGACACCTTTAACTTAGTCGGTCAGCCCCGCTGACATTGTTGGATTCTGTCCTCTAACAATCTAACCTGTCCGGTGACCTTGAGGCTCGGCTCACACTAGTGTAATGCATTTTTGCATTCATGTTACAGCCACCAATCTCAGCCTGTGTGCAGGTCTGATGACGCTTTCCCAGTCTCCTGAATGGCAAACCTGCCTAAACAACATTGATATAGTGGCCGAAGAGGGACGAAGCACTATATAATACTCTATAATACTCTATACTCTAATAATCTCTGCTCTTCCCTGTGCTTTGCTGGGATATCTCTGGGGATTTATTTGGCAGATCTGTTCTCAGGCCCCACCCTGTGTAATGTACTGGAGCGGGCCCCATCCTTCCGGATGGTGAGCATTGTCTCATTGCGGCTGGAATTTGGAGGAAGGACATGTGAAGCCTTCTACAAGTGCAGCCTACAGCAGTGATGTTGAAAAACTACAACTCCTAGCATCCCTGGACAGCCATTCATTAGACATGCTGTGAATCAGCTGTAGTATCAGTAATGGTGGGCAATATGAATACAGTAAATACTTCATGTTTCTATGTAGGTGGATTTAGACTGTAGGCTCTTAACTGCTCTATATGAAAGGCGTATTGTGACATTTAATTGCAGCGTGATAAGGGAAGATTCAGGAAGTAGCTTCTCTGGGGTGTTGACCGCCTCGGCCTCCATGCTGGTATTAACTGGATAAAAGGCCATCTGTGATAGTCAGCAGAGCGGCTCATTGTTGTGGGGGTGCTGCGGGGCATCACTAATGGACTGAACTCTCCTACAGCAGACGTCACCCTGTCCGATGCCAAAAAATCTGCCCGGCAGCATCGTTCTGCAGACTCCCAACCACGCCAGAGCTACCGCAGCCTGCTGCAGCCAGAATACTAACATGGGCAGTGCAGAGCACAGCGTTACAGCAAAGCAAGACCCTGTACATTCAATGCAGGATCATATGACCAGCCTGCACTTACATAAGCAAAGAAATTAGAGGGGTTGTCCATGAAGATTTATTGACATTTTACTATTCTTATTAATTCTCCCCCTCCATGTCACATAGGTATTGAGGTCATGGCCGCCCCTATCAGCCCTCCCCAGCCTCAGATAAGGCCGCATTCCTGGCTGCGTGCGGCTCATAAACACCACATTACTGCAGGATCCATCGCCCGGGGAATGGAACAAGGCCACCCGCCCCTCCCTGCTGCATCTCGCTGATAACGCCAGAACCTTCCAGACCTTCTGCAGTGACACCGCACTCTGCTACTGGGGAGGAATGGAGTGATACATGCTTAGATACGAGATCCCTCAAACATTCACAAATTGTGACTATGTTCGGTCAATTCCCTGAAAGTATCCCGTTACTGTGCAGGACACCACATCTGAGTCCAGCAGAGAAACACGATACATAAAAGTAAAGGGGCATGTAGGAAACACATTGAATTATATGGTGACATCCCTCCTGTATAAGTTGCCGATGCAAAGCCTGATGTAAGCTCCAAAACATGGTGTATAGATTATATACTCATGCGGGACTAGTGGACTTCATCTATGGCAAGTCTTTGACTATTTTACTTCATTGAGTATACAGCATTAAAGGGGAACTATCAGCAGGTATGATATGTCCCTATTTTGCAGGAGACGCCAAGGATGAGGGTATGTCTCTTACCTTCCTCCTCGGTGCGGTTCGAGGCAGTTAGTCGTTTGCTCTGCGGTCCAGTGAGACAGGAGCACTGCCTGCCCCCATAGTGTCAATTCGCCCATGGCTGGCCCGCCTCTTTTTCATGATATTCAATGGAGCGTCCAAGATTGAGGGTGGGGCAGTGCTCCTAGCGGTTTCACCGGACCAAGTGGCTAACTGCACTAGAATGGCTACGAGGATGAAGGTAATAAGAGACGTACCTTCATCCTTGGCATCTCCTGCGCAATAGGGGCTATCAGCAGGTTAGATTTGGGGAACCTGCTTATAGTTCCCCTTTAAATATGCAGGAACACTGGAAGGTCAAATAATGGGGATCAAAGGGTTAAGATGGCTAACCAACTTTATTATGTATTAGAGCTATGAGGGCCTATTTGGAGTTGGAGTATCACCACATATTGCAGACCACCACTATATCAAGAGATTAGTCTATGTGCTTTGAATGTCCACCATTTTATTAGTGTTGGGTCCTGTAAGGCCTTATGCACATGGTCAGTGTTTTTTGTGTTTTTGTCTGGTCTGTATATTCTATCCACTATCAACATTCGCAATACGCTAAAAAAATATGGATTGTGCATCTGAAGTGCCAAATGGTTACAGTCCGTAAGAGATAGCCGATCCCACTGACTTCTGTTGGTGATTCTTTTTTTCGCAGATCACCTCAATAGAAATCAATGGGCAATAACTCAAGTAAATAATTACGGATTAGCAGTTACGGAACGTGTGAATAAGTCCTTAATATTTATGGGGGTCCTAACGCTTGATAGCATTCTGCCTGTCCAAACTTTTGTTCTCAGAGAAGACAAGCCGCTGCCAGACTCCTTTCCTTTCATAACTATTGGCAGTAGAGAGGAGGATCTTCTCCTTCTGGAAGCTTTGTATTCTTTTTCGCTCCATGAATTATTGCATTACCTACATAAATTTCGATATGTCAGTCCCTTCCAACTACCTCCCCCCCCACCACACACACACACACACACTTGCCATTTAAACCACATGCTTGGCCAACAGTGGGGTAGTTGGAAGCGACAGCTAAAGAACTTTGTGGACATCCTAGCAAAGGATCCCCCCCAATGTTCAGTAAGTAATGGCATATCCCAGCACTCACCATCAAAGCCCCATAAATAACGTTAAGCGAACTTCAAGAAAATGTCTAGGTTCGGCAACTTTTCCCAACCTGAACGCTCACCATTTAACTCCCCACGCCTAAAGTAAGTGGATGCAGCCCAACAACTGCCTGGAAAACATGGATTAAACCTATGACTGTATCCAGGTTTTCCAGGACTCCGTAGGGCGGCATCTAACTTCTGCAGACGCAGGGAGTTAAATGCCAAGCATTGAGGTTGGGAGACGTTGCCGAACCTGGACACGTTTATGAAGTTTGTACAACACAGTTCTGACTGTGTGCGACTGTATTGCAGAATGGTTTCTATCGTTGAGGTTTCACCTATTTTTAGTATTATTTGCACATTTTGCTATATATAGAAATACATGCACATTATATACATATAATACAAGCCTTCTCATATACACCCAGTGCCCCACCCTTGGTAAGGGGCCAACAGTACAGTCTTGGTGGCTAATCCCGACAGCTGCCATGATGCAGATTTTACAACCTAATGAGCATTTCACCATCTCGGTGACTTCGCTCTGCTATGCGGCAACACAGGGCAAGGTATCCTGAGCACCTGATAAAAGACATTCCAGTGGCGGTATTTATAGATCAGCAATGCGGCACTATCTGCTAGCTGACGGTATGTGTCACAATGGTGCGAGTGAATCTCCCCATACCATCCTGCAGCCATCCCAGCATGCTGACAGCTGAAAGCAAGGCCAGGGCTCTCCTGCTTGCAAAACTACAACTCCTATCATGCTCTGATGCCCTTCGATGGTCAGGGAGTTGTAGTTTTGCAACAGCTAGATGGCTGCAGGTTGGGGGAACAGTCGTAAAAATTGTTGTATCCTCCTGTCCAGCTGTTTCTTTCTGTTTTTAGCAGGGGGAAGCCAGTATGGCTGCCATTACATCTCACACAGCTGTTGTCACCCAGGCTCTTGAATAGCCCGTTTTAACGAAAACCCACATTACACTGCTGTACTGGAGGCCATAATAGCCATCACCCAGCTTTCCCAGTCTCCTGAACAACAAACCACCCAAGCTATTCAGTGATATCTCCCAATGACACATAGTTCCGCAGGAAAGCTGGTCACCATTACAGCTCCCACAGGAAGCCATATCAGGATCCATTTATCTGTGTCAGGCTCCGGAGTAGTAAATTAGGCCAGAACTCTGTAAACCCGTGTGAACCGTAATGATGGCGGCCATATTGGTTGTTACCGGAATCAAAGCCAAGACTAGACACCGTGAACCAGTTGCCATAACAACCAAGAGGCTCACTTTTTCGCTGCTCACACAGTAAAACATATGCACCATTGTGCGTTCATTGTGGTAGAACATCAATGGCCGCCACAATCCTGTCATAGCTGAAATTGTGGCCTGATGGATCTGAGGAGAGAGCAATGGCCGTTGCCCAGAGCAACCAATTACTCTGCAGCTTTTAATACCCGTTCCATTGTATTACAATAGGGTCAGCTAGTCTCCTATATTCCCCCTCAGCCCTTCCCCCAGGCGTGAAATGGCTGATAACAGGGAACACCACATTACACGACTCCTATTAGGCACAAAGCAGATCAACATGTACGTATGGGAAAACATGACACTTCCATAGGCCGTGTGGAGAGCTTCAAAGAAAACCAGTTCAGCAGCCCCATCTTGGAGGCTGGGACGGAGCTAGTTGGACAGGATCACTTTAAGGTGGAGGCCTATGATTTTGATGCAGGCTGAGGCCACTCCTGCTTAATGACCCCTTAACATGGCCACTTTATTACACACACAAAGAGGAAGGGTAAGAGTTGTTCACCTGTCCCAGACACAGGCTGCCATTCTGTGCCACAACCTACATATTTAGCAAACAACATTTCCAAAATGGCTCTATATCATGGATGGGGGTCCTCCTGCTGTTGCAAAACTAAAGGCTGTCCAGTCATGATGGGAGTTGTAGTTTTGCAACAGCTGGAGGGCCGAAGGTTCCCCATCCCGGTTCTGAATGATACAGAGCAGAGTTGAGTTTGCCACTTGGCACAAACTATATTAGTATTCTAAACACTTGATTTGCAGGTTTTAAGCTGCCTATGTTTATTCAGCTGACGGCTTTTACTCCCGACACCCCCATGCAACCTGTTGCCCACCAGCATGCGTTTTTTAGCAGCAGCTTTTCTCCCTCTCAACATGCCAGATCCTCTTTTTCCATCTGCTCTCAGGGGAGGGGTAGGAGACCCTCATACATATCAGCTGTATACGGACTTTACATGGGACTGCAGATAACCACTGTTAAACACTTTCAGCTCGGCTACATCAGCAGACAGTAGTTTCTGGTGCAGAAGACAGGCTTCCAGCCTGCAGAGATCCAAATCCCGCCCAGAGGACTGCAGAACTTTCCGGCAATAAACAAGTCCAGAGCAATGCCAGATGCCGCACCTTCCACAGTGCCACCGGGCAGCAGCTCTGCTTCATCACATACATCAAGCTTGATATCCCTTGACCACCCTGCAACTAAAACTCCCATTATCATCTCCAGACATTGGTTTAAATTGTAAGCTCTTCTGTACCTTGCATGTTTGGTCATTACTATATCTTTACACCATAGATGATAATAGTATAACGCAAGAACTTACATGACAGATGCAATGGAAAAGTTGAGTAAAAACTAACACGATGTACACAGCTTTCTCAGAACTCTGAATGGCAAATGTGCCCAATATACATCCCTATCCCATATAGCAATGGTGCTGTGTAAAAGTCTGAGAAAGCCGGGCGACAACCAGTACAAGCTTAATGGAAGACCACCCAACTTTCCAATAAAAAGATAAAACTAAAACCCAGGATAGAGCTAGTGATGTAAAGCTGCACCCAGGAGGATCAGACCGCCACATAAAGCATCATGCACACACAGTATAGATACACGCCAAGACCACACAATATAAAAGGTAACCACCCAAAAAAAGGGGAAAAGAAGCACAATAAGTATTTATAGAAACGCAGATATGGAGAGCAGGAACAAATCACTGCAAGCACGGCACACGCTGATACCTGGACTCTGATCTTACGGAGGGAAAACATGGCCGAACACAGACAATTCTATCCCTTTAAAAACAGGACAGGTCATTGTAGCCACAAATCACAGTCAGCAATTACTATGTCAGTCATCGGCATGCAGGGCACCATCAGCCCTGGTCCGGTTATAAGCTGGCACAGTGCCCGCCATCCGGAGTCATTAGCCGTCTATGCCTACGGGCATACGGCGCTCCCTCAGGAAATCAATAGAATTAACTTTGCTGCATTACAAGGTTATATCTGGATTTACCTTAGTTGCACAGCGGCCGTGACTGCGGCAGTCATGCAGTAAAGATTTTAAAGGGAAGCAGTCATCACTTTCACGCTGCCCGAAATACAAGTCATCAGGGCGGAACCCAGTGGCAGGGCAGACTCCAGTCTTAAAAAAGGGGTACTCGGCGAAAATCTTTCTTTCAAATCAACTGGTTTCAGAAAGATATATAGATTTGTAATTTACTTGAATTTAAAAATCTCCAGTCTTCCAGTACTTATCAGCTGCTGCATGTCCTGCAGGAAGAGGTGTATTCTTTCCAGTCTGACACAGTCTGCTGCCACCTCTGTCCATGTCAGGAACTGTCCAGAGCAGGAAAGTTTTTCTATGGGGATTTGCAACTGCTCCGGACAGTTCCTGACATGGACAGAGGTGCAGCAGACAGCGCTGTGTCAGACTGGAAAGACTACACCACTTCCTGCAGGATATACATCAGCTGATAAGTACTGGAAGACTGGAGATTTTTAAATAAAAGTAAATAACAAATCTATATAACTTTCTGAAACCAGTTGATTTGAAAGAAAAAAAAAACAAAAAACAACGAAATGCTGGACTACCCCTTTAAATGATAGAGGTCTCCCTATACACAAACCTTTATTAAGTCTGTAAGGCTGGGGAGAAGCCACTGTGGACCACCATGATGACTTCAGGAAACATGAACTTGAAGACATAGCACCTAAAATGACTATTCTAAGCATCATAGCAATAGGTAACTGACAAGTACTCCTGGTGACCCTCTATGGTAAGTTCGATATATAAAAATTAGGGTGAGAAAATGCCATATTGTCACCACAAGTCCTGACCGTAAGTCTAAGGACCTTAACTGAGAGCATCTTTGGGACCTCAACCTCTTTTTCCCAGCAATGAGATCCATGGTCAGGCCTGGACTTGTGTCCGTAATACAGACAGAAATGAGTATATTACACTACACTGAAACTGGTCTAATGTGACAAACAATATGGACGACAATATAGCTCCCATCACTGTGATTTATCGCCAACTAACATGGCCGCCAGTACAGCGCTATCATTAAGCTTTCCTGGGAAACTGGGGTAGCTGGATTAACTGAGATGACTGCAACAAGGGGGCTAGAACCCTCAAATATGTGGGGCCACTGCCCTATGGAGCCAAGTAGTGGCCATATTGGCGACTATGTAGGACTGAACCAGTTCTGTTACTTAAATCAGGGATAGGGAACCTTCGGCCCCCCAGCTGTTGCAAAACTACATTTCCCATAATGCCTGGACAGCTAAAGCATGATAGGAATTGTAGTTTTGCAACAGCTGGAGGGCCAAAGGTTCCCCATCCCATGACTTAAAAGTTTCCACTATGAGCATAGCTGATGCTAGTAGCCGGTCATTAAAACGTGTGAGTGCTGCGTAAGACAAGACACTGGAGTAAACCGAAACACTTGCCAAGACGTAGCAGACGAGGGTCAAACAGGGAGTGTAGCTGGCCGAGCACAGATCTCCGCACACGTCTGGAATCCTCAGTATGCGGGGCATGTGTGCATGGCGAGAACTGAACTCCCCACACATGGGTTATATAACACCACCATCACAGTCCGCAGGGTCCCCACAGTGCATGACTAGCAATCCCCTATACTGGTGATAATGCACAGAGCACATCCGAATAATGCAAGCCCCAGTCATGGCTGCCAACGCAGTGGTGATCCTGGCTGCCAGCACATCGGCGGACAATATCTGAGATACACACATGAGGAACACAACTCCCAGCTGGACTGTAGGTTTTGGTAGCAAAACTACAACTCCCAGTATGTTGTGTCAGTGCATGCTGGGTGTTATGGTTTGTAATGAGATTATTAGGAATGCACCATAGCACGGCCAAGCCTGTCAAAGCACAATGACCTTGTACAGTATAACCCCCATGGGGGCAGAGTACGCAGCCAAGGGAGGATGATGGGGGGAGCTGCTGGGTGGGTGCAAGAGTTCAATCCCAGAAGGTCTTTATCCTCGGAAATGACACGGCTCATGTTTTCCTGAATGACATTCCTGCAGCTAACGCCCTACTACACCCATAGCCATAGAGCCGGGCCTGTCTGCAGAGCGAACAACAATGTAATAGAAGCAGGCGGGAGCCGAGGGGTTAAGTGCTCTCCGGCTCCGAGCAGCCTTGGTAACAGGATTAAAAATGTATGCACTGGTGGGGAGGATATGGGATGGAAATAGGATTGTTTACATGGGAAAGCGAGATATTTAAAGGGCACCAGGCGCTGGATTGCCCATTCTTCTCCCCTATCTGCCATTGTTTGATAATCTGTCATTGTGTCGGATGAGCCTTGTCTATACTGCGGGTGTATGGGGACAAACAAACCCACCCAGATATACACATGCACTATGTGCCCTTCCGAAAGAGGGTCCTCATAGCAAAAGTCTCATGGAGATCAATGGCTGTCAATTGTATACAATGGTGGCGGCTGACATGGCTGCGGGGGGTCCATGGGGCTTGTTCATGTGGGTGTAAACTGTGGCTGGCGGGGGGTGGGGGTCCACAGGGCTTGTTCACATGGGTGAAAACAACGTGAATTATGATGCTTACCAATTTCTACATCAAAACCTATGCCGGGAAAAGTGACTTTTCAGTACGGTTCTGCACGTCCGTGGCGTAACGGATATGCAAGTCCACAACATTATTTTATTAACTTTGTATGAGCGGTATTAAAGGTTTAAACCCCCACAATCTATATAATGAAAGGATAAACACGCCACATATCTACGGCCTACATTTCATCCATTCTCTATAGGGCTGGGGTTGGCCATGTTCGGAGGCCCCATAGACAATGTACGGAGTGCTGGTGGTGCACGCCACTTATTTCTGGGGATGTTTCACCTCCGCTGGACCATCACCGGTCAGCCTGGTACCCCCTTTTGTGTAGATAGGGGATAATGTGCAGAGAGGGGAATACCCCTCTAAGGCAATTGGATTCTGATGCAGAAATGGTTGCGGTTTCCACACCACAATCCACGGCTCGCACCCATGTGAACAATACAGGGAAGAAGGGATATAACACTGTATCAGTAACACAAACACAGATCCATGGATACAATATAACCGTCAGAACTGGATACACAAAAAAACATCATCTATATACCCGACCTAAGCAACTATAGTGCAACGCGGTCACCGTCACCGCTTCTATGACAAACAGCGACTGCAATGGCCCGAGCAGACGCCTCCCATTCATTTCCAGCAGTCAATGGCTCCCTCTACTAGCAGCTGCCGCATAGTCAGAGCCCCCTGATGAGATGCATCATACTGAGACATGCATGGACTGCCTGCATATCGATTATTGGTTATATATTGCTATATAATCGCCAGATGTCACCATAGTGGTGGAATTATTCATACATATATGGCCAGCACAGCACATAAGGGGTTAAGTGCATGCAATACAATAGAAGGGAGGCACAGCTGTGCTCATGGCTGCAATGGTATATAGTGTGTATCTGCAGCCTGGCTGGGGCAGGATGGGAGGGGGCGGAATGGGGCAGAGGGGTGCGGCCTCACCAGCTCTGAGGACGTTTTGCACTCCAGCTTCCTCACTCCTATTCTCCGGATCTTCGTCTGAACGCTTCCGAGCAGGCTGACCCCTTTTATAGTCGGGGCCCGAAGCGCTGACGTCACCCTGCGATACCTCTCTCCGGAAAAACACGAAGCTAAAGCCCGAGGACTACGGCCACACCCACCTGCCCCGAACGTGACTGCGGCCCCCTGCACGGAAATACACGATGCGTTCCGGAAATCTCCGAAGTGCTTGAAGAATGAAATGGCTTGTTTAGAGAGGGGCAGGGGGAAAAATGGCGGCGGAAAGGAATTGATGGGCAATGCAATAGAGTCTGTTATCAGGATATTGCATGAAGAACAACTGCATGTTTTTAATCACCAGCTTCTGAGAGACATAGTAGGGGAGATTGTCCTGTGATATTAGTAATTTAGGATATAATCATTTTACCCAACCTTTTTGCTCTCTGGTGCAGAACTACAACTCCCAGCATGCCCTGCATGCGTAAAGTTGTAGTTTTGCAACAGCTGGAGACCCACAGGCTTGAGAAAGCTGTCATGGCATGCTGGGAGTTGTGGTTTTACAACACATAAATACCTACAACAGGGATGGGGAACAACAGGGATGGGGAACTACAATTCCCATCATGCCTAGACAGCCAAAGCTTCGCTTTGGCTGTCCAGGCATGATGGGAATTGTAGTTTTGCAACAGCTGGAGGGCCAAAAGGTCCCTATCCCTGACCTACAAGATGGAGAAAGCTATCAGAGCATGCTGGGATATGTAGTTTCATAGGCTGGACAGCATTGTTCGGAGGCCACATTCCCCACCCTGTGGTTCTCCACCAAATCTACAACCAGCTACCAGGGCATGATGGGGGTTGTAGTTTTGCAATAGAGAGCCTCAGACTGGATCTCCCAGCATGCTCTGATGGCGAAAAAGTCACAGGTTGGAGAAGACCTACAATACAGCTTTTACACACACAGATTAATCTGACAGATTTTTGAAGCCAAAGCCAGGAACAGAGTATAAACAGAGAGCAGGTCATAAAGCAAAGACTGAGATTTCTCCTATTTTCAAATCCATTTGTGGCTTTGGCTTCAAGAATCTGTCAGATAAATCTCTCTGTCCAAAGCGAGTTTGCAGCAAAATGCTCTGCGATCCATGTAGTGTGAAGGTCTATGGGGTTACATGCTGTGCACTGATTGGCTGATGGGGAGCCTCACACACAGTTGAGGCGACGGGCCGGGGGCTGCGGGGGGTTAAAGGGGCTGGCTTACCTATATGTAACCCCCATAGACCTTCACACTACATGGATCTGCAGCAAATTTTGCTGCAAACTCTCAGCGTGAAATCCGCTGCGGATCCGGTACATGTGAAACTACCCTTAGCGAGAATATGGCTCAAAACATGGCATAGATAAGTGCAAACAGCCATCAAACCATAGTACACATATCCTGAATATAGCCACCTTAGGGTATGTGTATGCTACAGAATGTGCGTAGATAACTTCCAGCAGATTCTGTCGCTTCCCCAATGACAATTCTGCACGTAGAATTGAGCGCATGGGACGGACGGAACCTCAAACAAGAGCGCACAAGGAATCTGCTGGAAGTTATCCGTGTGGATTCCATAGTGTGCACATACCCTAACAAAGATCACCTCTAAGACCCCCCCCCCATACACTGTATAACAACAGCTATGAGACATAGGGAGGTCCAGGAGCTGACGTCATGGGCTATTGTATACAAGCAACCACTGTGCATAGTGCAGAAAACATTCACTATCACCCCCATTGAGATCCATAACACACAGTGACCATATGTAGAATTCCTGCACTGGGGTTGCATATGGAGGCCTCTCCACTGTCCCCTTCATCAGCAGATGAAAGAGGAGAAAAGGTTCAGGCATGTTGGATTTTAGCTGCCCATTCCTTTTGTTCTCTGGGGAAATAAGCCGCTGCCAGAGGAGTCTATAGCATTTTACCCCTCCTCTTTCTGTTCAGAAGACAGCTTGACTGACAGCTATCTTATGGGTATAGTAGGCTGCCCCTAGTGGTGGGTTCAACAGCGTTATAACTTTAGATAAATGCCGCTCTGACAGCTATGACTCCGTGCAGGATGACGGACATATAAACGGCCTCATGGTGATCGCCGGACATTCACTTTGTGCAGGCGGCGGAAGGTTTTCTTGCAGTAATGTCCACAATCACCAGATCAATTTCCATTCATTACATAGGACGCTGTGCAGACGCATTTAGTATAATGATGAGGTTACATTGGGCCTCAGCAGCCGGCCAGCGTTCATCACACTGACCCAGGGCAATGCTACACATCTATGCAGGTCCGCACTATGGGACAACATAGGGTCTGGGGAATCTGGGTCAGCACATTACAGCAGAGGGCTGGAGAGGAGATTGCCTTATGCCCCATCAATAATTCACTACAAATACATTTTATAATTTATAATGCAGCTAAGATTAACTGGAAATTCTATTGCACGGATGGTGGAGTATACACGGCTAAGGTGAACCGCGGCTTATATAGTACATTGCATTTGTTTCCTAGGGGATCATGGCTCTGTATACAGCGCCCATAGACATCTGACTATATACAGTCCAATAATAATTTTTTATGTTGGGACAGACCCAGCGAATACCCCCTGTAATAATCCATAACATACATAGGCGGATTTGTCTCTGTATACATGGGCCTCATATACTGTGGCCCCATCAAGTCTATAGAAAAATGGAAATAGGTTTAGGACTTAAACACTAGCGGATTCAGGTTTTTAAACCTGTGAAGTGATGGGGTATCCTGCAGATAGGACATCAATCTGTGGCGGTACAACTTCCAGGCAAAAAATAATAATTAAAAAAAAAAAAAAAAAAAAAAACAGCCGACATGTTATACACCCATTCATAAAAACACTCCAACAAAATGACAGACCATGTATATAGTAAAATACTTTATTTACAGATTTGTACATTTACTGCATTAATGACGGCCATCAGAATAGGCCGGTAAAGAGGAAGTTGTAAGACCGTCTCCAAGGGTTTCTCCTGAACTGACAAACAAGAGGCGCTGACGCTGTTCAGTGATCCAGGGCTAGAAAACATGGCTGCTTTCTTCCACTACTCCCCCCAGTTTGTGTGCGATATTGCAGATTAGTTCCATTGAAGTGAACAGGGCTCTGTAATACCACACACAACCTGAAGACAGGGGTGGCGCTGTTTTTGGAAGACATTTTTCTAATCCTGGATAACCCCTTTAAACAGCAATATTGTCCTTAAAGTGAATTTATCATGTACGCTAATGATTTTTAAAAGAATTTTTTTTATATCACCTGGTCGGTGCCCAGTTCCCACCACCTGCACTGGTTTCTTCATAAGCGGCTCTATGCACTGGAGGCTGGCCCCGTGCCCACAGTGTACCGACATCCCCTCCCCTCGGTGATGTATCTCCTGCAGAATAAAGTTTGGCTGCGCCACCGAGAGGCGGGGATATCGGTACACTGGGGGCATCGGCCAAACCCCCGGTGCATAGAGCTGCCCTATTTGCATATGAATAAACCAGCGCAGCATTCTCCAGCTGTGCAAAACTACAACACCCATCATATCTGAATGGCCAAAGGCTGCCAGGACATGATGGGAGTTGTAGTTTTTCAAACCCTGCAGAGCCACAGGTTGGGAACACTGATAGACTGGCTACTTCTCTACTGGTTGTTTCTGGTGTAACAGTTCACCTTTCAGTTGTGATACCAGACACAGTCAATGGTGGGAAAAATGGCACCATTTCTGTTTTCTTTTCACAGTGACCCTTTAAGATGATGTGATAGTAATCGTTCAAACACACTGAAACTAATACAACATTTTCTATATTTCATATAACAAAACATAAGGATTCAATGATTAAAACCGACTGTATGCAAATTCCTATATACAAAGATACACGGCGCACCAGTGAAGGCACTGTGTTATACACGTCAGTGTTGTCATACTATCTCTATACTGGTGTAACTGTCCCTGTCACATCATAAATGTGCACTGTCACTGTCCTGCAGACACAGGTCAAATAAATGGTGGACATTTCACACCTATGGATACTGCTGCACCTCCATTCCTGATCTCTTACAGACATGTCAAAAGTTTTTTTATTGGTCGAGGTGTTCACACTCTGATCGATCACTAGATCCAGGAGAAGAGTGCAGAAGAGCTTCTCTCCCCGGCTCACTGCCTTTTCTGTCTCTTTGCAGGGGACGGCTTCATTGTAAGTTAATGCAGAGACTGCAGTGAACCAGGAGTGAAGTGCCCAGCCGAGCACTTCTCCCATCTCTATCAGGACACCCAGACCAAATGAAACTTTTGACATGTCTCCAGAGCAAGGGTTAACTCAGCCAATGAGTCCATAGGAGTCTGGTGGTGTGATGCCGTCTCTGTAGCAATCTGGTTCGGTGGGGTTCTTCTTTAGGGGGACGTCATGCAGAGGGTTTTGTGGCAACTTCTCATTTACTTTTTTGGGACAATGCCAGAACTGGATTCATAAGAGATGAGAAACTTACAATTAATGATGAGGATGAGGTCAGAAACATTTATAAGATATTGGTCACGTGCAGATAGACTGTGTCTGCACAGGTTAGGGTAGAAGCAATTCTTAAAGGGGTTTTCCCTTTAAGTGACCAACAACAATTTTCCCACCATACACAGTGAATTGAGCTGGAAGCAGACGGCTATGTATATCGTGTACTGGACTTGCTGTGTTACAGCAACTCAACTCCCATTCATTTCAGTAAGAACAGAGCTGCAGTAACCCAGCTTCACTACTATGCAATGTATGGCGCCGTTTACTGTATATATGTGGGTCCAGGTCATCACATAACACTCATTGATGGCCTATGCTAATGAAAAACCATCAATAGAAAAACACCCTGAAATTTTGCAGGAACAAGACTCCTACAATATTACATAATAAAGAGCAGTGGGGTCACAAAGCGCTCCTACCTTCTTTATATGACATTGTATTGTATGTAAAAGACACCTTTACAGAAATATAATAAAAAATTTATTCTAAAGCTTAAAATATAAGATATATATATTTGATCAAGTCCTCCAGAATGAAGGTTGTAAGTATCCTTTGGGCAAAGGAATATCCCTCCGTCGTACAGCTCCCTGAAATACATAAAAAGCCATTATGTGAATTGTGTCCTAGATCCGCACCACGCACATCAGCTACAGGCCAGACAACTTGCCTCTAGGAAGTGTTTGAGTCGAGAAGCCGACCCCATCTCTGTATTTGTGGTTATCTTCTCAATCCTGCGAAAGATGGAGCATAGTACAGATGAAAGTGTCATATAATAGAGAAGGCCGCCCCTGCCGTTCACGTCGCTCGCCCACTAGCCAGAGCGTCTCTATGAGAACTGTGTAATACCTCCCTTGCTCTATGGTGGCGCTGCAGGGAACATAAACACTTCCTGCCAGACTTCTCCTATAGGACAGATTTCTGGTGGTCGCATTCTGGAGGCCTCTTCCATCCCTGCCCGCTATAATCTGACCCCAATTATTAATGTATTGGGTTATTAGTCGGATTATATAGACGCCAATGGGACAGCAATCTAAAGTGCTACAGAGCGGAGAAGCAACCATAACCTACTAGGGAATTCAGAGTTTAGACTTCTCTATTCAGTATACTAAGCATGTCTCCCTCTCTCCACAGGACCAGTCTAAGGCTATGTTCACACAACAAACTATTTTAGAAAAAAAAATGACCGTCGTTTTCCATTAAAAACAACAGCAGCTCTTTTAATACTCCAACAATATGCATTGAAATCAATGGAACAAGGGCCTTTGTTTTCAGCGCCATACAACGGCCGTTGTTCAATGAACATTACCTTCAATACATATTATTGCAGAATGAAAAGAACAGCCATTGTTTTAAAAAATAGTATGTTGTGTGAACATAGCCTAAGACTGCATTTCGCAGACAGAACATGGATTCCAATAGACACTGTGTAATGTAAGTAGGGGCAGTACTAGAGATGCCCTTTAATATTGTCCTGTCTCTGGAGTGTGACTACATTCAGAGCCTATCCTCTTCGGTAGCCGCCCCGTACTATACATCTGCTGTATACCATTCTATAGACTTACTCAGGGAAATACTGGTCCTTGATCAATAATAAGAGTTTCCAGAACTGATCCTGGTATTGTTTTATCATGGCGTTGCCAGACACCTGCAGGTATAGAGAGAAACCATTACAAGACGTAGTCATTTCTAAGATGTACAAATACCTCTCAAGAGTAGTGATAGTGGTGCCCTTCTCCACTCCACCGCTGCCATCTAGACAGTGCCCGCTCCTGGTGCTGGCCTCAATACACGGAAGTATTTACCGGCTGAGCAGGCAGGTCCTTGTGCTGACAAAGCAAGTAAGACAGGATACCACATGACAGGCGGCGGAGTGGAGAAGGTTTTTTTTTAGCCACGTCTAACCAAATCTTCCTAGAAATATGGTCCCCAGACATCCCCTTTAAAGCAATAACATCAAGTCTGACACCGAATGCACCGATATTCCCAATATCACCTACCTCCAGGAAATCAAAGAGTAGGGTAGCTGTAATATCAGACCGCGGCTCCAAGTTCACCATCTGTGCCAACCAATGCCACGCATGATTCAATCCATGGGGGTGGCTCTAGGAACACAATTACAGAGTCCATCATACTCCTCACCTGCCATCACCTCGGGACCATATTGGAGAAAGGTGAACTGTGTATAATCTATAGGTAATGTACGCTAGTAGATGAAGATGAGACCTGGGACCTGGATGTTTGCTGTGAGCAGTTCTGGTCCCATCTGACCTTACTCTATAGACTCTATATATTTGCCAGCGGATCCTGCTGACTGTACATTAGTGGCCGGATCCAGCTAATCTAATTCTAGGAGAGCTGCCAGAGGCCGGCATGACATCAGAAGCAAAGCCAGCAGAGGTTTCTAGCAGCTGCTTCTATCCCCTCTATAGAGACAATGCTACAATAGATGCTCTGGATATTACAGAGACATCTATCTGGACCCCCTCTGCTCCCAAAAACAGGACGGGACCGGGCACTCTCCCATATTGTATTATAAGAAAAGCGCTGTGGGCAGTTATTTCAGTATGTCCATTAAATTAAAAGGGGCACTCCAGTGAAAATCTTTTTTCTTTCAAATCAACTGGTTTCGGAAAGTTATATAGATTTGTATTTTACTTCTATTTAAAAATCTCCAGTCTTCTAGTACTTATCAGCTGCTGCATGTCCTACAGGAAGTGGTGTATTCTTTCCAGTCTGACACCGTGCTCTCTGCTGACACCTCTGTCCATGTCAGGAACTGTCAAGATTAACAAATCCCTATAGAAAACCTCTCCTACTCTGGACAGTTCCTGACATGGACAGAGGAGCCAGCAGAGAGCCCTGTGTCAGGCTGGAAAGAATACACCACTTCCTGCAGGACATACAGCAGCAGGTGCCGGTCACCCAAAAACTCTTGAAACATCAGGTCTATGTAAAAAGATATCAATAGTAAAAGCTACAAAGCTGGAGAGGGTAATACACCCACTAAAAGAAGATAAAAGGACGTGTTACACTCACCCCTTGTGTCGACCCATAAGGCCAACGGACTTGCATAATGGCGGCGTACAGCCGGATCATCCCGGACATGCGTTTCAGGAAGCTGTCTTGTTGCTCCACTACAGAGTCGTTCACCTGATATCCCTGTAACCTATGGACCGAAAACAAAGATTAAAACAATCAAAAATCAAAACGGATCTTTTTTTTTTTAAAGTAGTGTCAGCTACGTTTTTGTGTCCGTCAAAAAAAAAAACGGATCCGTTTTGATCTCTTTTTTTACAATGGAAGTCAATGGAAAAACAGATGCACACAACTGCATCATCCGTTTTTTGCAAAAAAAAACGTTTGCAAAAATGGATTGCAAAAACGCAGTGTGAACCCAGCCTTACCAGACAATGGTGCATAATATGATGCTACTAAAGCTAAAAAATAGATCTGATTAGATTTTTTTTTTTACTAGTCTTCAACATGCGTATTGGAGACATACATGACCGGCCATAATAGGAAAACCAGCTGCTGAACACTGCGGCTGTCCTGCTCATGCAGAGCGGTGAAGACTTGTATAGGAGGCCTGTGGTATCCTACACTGAGAAGCCAAGCATCAGATCTTCTAAGGCACAGGTGTCACACTCAGGCCTCCAGCTGTTGCTAAACCACAGTTCCCATCATGCCTGGACAGCCAAAGCTTTAGTCCAGGCATGATGGGAATTGTAGCTTTGCAACAGCTGGAAAGTCTGAGTTTGACACCTCGCTCAAAGGCGATAAGGTGTGAGGTGCGGCCTCCATGGATGGGACTTGTTCCTCCAGCACGTCCCACAGATGATCGATCAGATTGGGATCTGGGGAATCTGGAGGATCTCGGGGCATTATCCCTGCCATAATGGGTCTCACTGCCACGATGGGGAGGACTTGGTGTGTACAATGGTCAGATAGATGGTACATGTCATAGTAACATCCACATGATGCCCAAAACACGCAATGAAGACAGCACATCCAGCATCAATCCTTAGGGTTTATTCACACACCAATGCGACGTTTCGGCATAGTAGCCTTTTTCAAACAATATGTACACCAATGCGCACTATGCCGAAATGTCGCATTGGTGTGTGAATAAATCCTAAGGATTGCTGGTGGATGTGCTGTCTCCAATGCGTTTTTTTGATATTCTGAAGCCAGCCTGGTCCGGTTTGGTGAGGCGCGCACCCACATTATTTTTCATTGTGCTGCTGAGAGACTGTTTTGGATTATCCTCATGATGCCAGGACACAAGGTCTCCAGCAGAACATTGCCCATCACACTACCCCGCCATGTTGTCTTCTTCCCATAGTGCATCCTGGTGCCAGCTCTTCCCTAGTTAAGTGACGCACACACACACACGGCCATGTGTAATGTGATCCATTAGATTGAGGGCCTTCTCCATTACTGCACGGTCCACTTCTGATGCTCATGCTCTGTGGACATGGGCTTTGTGACTGGTCTGCTAGGCCCCAGTCATGTCCTGTGTGTCCTGACTCCTTTCCATGATAGCCAACAAGAAGTTTTTCAGCAGTTCTCCTGTAAGGTCAGACTAGATGGCTTAGCCACCACTCTCCATGTGCATCACAGAGATCAGGGCCCTGTTCCTGATAAGCTGTTGTCCTTCCATGGACACTTATGGCCCTGGTCATAGTCGCTCAGATCCTTACAGTTGCTATTTTTCCTCCTTCCATTAGGATCCCTTAATAGCACAACCACATAAAGCAAACCAAACTGCTATACAATGTTTATGTATGTGGTATAAGTCATATATTACATACAATAGATTACCTCTGTGAACAAATGGTTACACTGAGGTTTTCTCTGTCTTATCGAAGAGACCAGGAGAGCAGTAATATAGTAGATGAGCCCATACAATCACTAGGTGCTGTTATACACCTCCAGTGACTTATACTCACTGTTTTGAGCAGACTCTATTGTGTCCTATGAGATGCAGCTTCACACTGCTGTCCCTGCCTCCTGACTAACAGCTAATGGAGAAACCTCTCACAAAGAGACAAGATGAAGCTGCATCACAGAATAATACACTGCTCAAAAAATTAAAGGGAAATCCAGCTGTCCACTTAGGAAGCAACACTGATTGACAATCAATGTCACCTGCTGTTGTGCAAATGGAATAGACAACAGGTGGAAATTATTGGCAAGACACACTCAATAAAGTAGTGGTTGTGCAGGTGGGGACCACAGACCACTTCTCAGTATCTGTGCTTTCTAGCTGATGTTTTGGTCACTTTTGAATGTTGGTGATGCTTTCAGACTCGTGGTAGCATGAGATGGACTCTATAACCCACACAAGTGGCTCAGGTAGTGCAGCTCATCCAGGATAGCACATCAATACGAGCTGTGGCAAGAAGGTTTACTGTGTCTGTCAGCGTAGTGTCCAGAGGCTGAAGGTGCTACCAGGAGACAGGCCAGTACACCAGGAGACATGAAGGAGGCCACAAATGTGCATGCGTCTGCACAAACAGTTAGAAACAGACTCCATGATGATGGTATGAGGGTCCGACATCCACAGATGGGGGTTGTGCTCACAGCCCTACGCGTGCAGGATGCTTGGCATTTGCCAGAGAACACCAGGATTGGCAAATTCCCCACTGGCGCCCTGTGCTCTTTACTGATGAAAGCAGGTTCACACTGAGCACGTGACAGAGTCTGGAGACGCCGCTGAAAGCTATCTGCGAGGTGCCCCCCCAAATTAATGGGGGACACACGGAACTACAGCCACACCCCCCCCCCCCCCCCAATTTTACTATATATATGTGTATAGACTTGGTCTGTCCCATTACCTGTGTCACCCTCCCCCTCTTTTCTCCTCACAGATGGTTCGGTCGGATTCTAGAAGATTCTCCCTGAACAGCTGTTGGCATCAGCTGATTGGAGCAACGGTCGAGCGGTCAGCTGGGATTGGCCGTTTAAAAAAGTGCGGGAGATTCGGTTTGGATTTAAGGAGAGACGCGCAGCTGGGAGCTCAGTCGGCGCGGATCCCTAGGAGAAGAAGCTCCCACCCTTTGAGAACTGTCGGGGACTTCATAGTGGGGGTTAATCGCCCAGTCTATTCTGGGCTGGATATGTGACTGTCAATGGACTATGGTGTTTTAGGAGTTAATTATTTATTTATGCAGTTTATGATTGTTTGTAAATCCTTATGAAGATCCGCGGCCATAAAGTTTTTCCAATGGTAAAGGTTGTAGTGTTTTTTCTTTTACATAAGTGTTGGGGGGTGGGGCTTGCATTTCCGTGCTGCCTGCAACATCCTTTAGCATGGCGGGTTTGGCAGTGGGTCAGTAATAGTGTGGGGTGGCATTTCTTTGGAGGGCCGCACAGCCCTCCATGTGCTCGACAGAGGTAGCCTGACTGCCACTGGGAACCGAGATGAGATCCTCAGACCCCTTGTGAGACCACATGCTGGTGCGGTTGGCCCTGGGTTCTTCCTAATGCAGGACAATGCTAGACCTCATGTGGCTGGAGTGGGCAGCAGTTCCAGCAAGATGAAGTCATTGAAGCTATGGACTGGCCTGCCCGTGACTCAGACCTGAATTCAATTAAGCACATCTGGGACATCATGTCTCACTCCATTCACCGTCACACAGCACAGATTGTCCAGGAGTTGGTGAATGCTTCAGTCCAGGTCTAGGAGGAGATCCCTCAGGAGACCATCTGCCACTTCATCAGGAGCATGCCCAGGCGTTGTAGGGAGGTCATACAGACACCTCATCAGGAGCATGCCCGGGCCTTGTAGGGAGGTCATACAGCCATCTCATCAGGAGCATGCCCCGGCCTTGTAGGGAGGTCATACAGCCGCATCATCAGGAGCATGCCCGGGCCTTGTAGGGAGGTCATACAGACATCTCATCAGGAGCATGCCCGGGCCTTGTAGGGAGGTCATACAGACACCTCATCAGGACCATGCCCGGGCCTTGTAGGGAGGTCATACAGACACCTCATCAGGACCATGCCCGGGCCTTGTAGGGAGGTCATACAGCCATCTCATCAGGAGCATGCCCGGGCCTTGTAGGGAGGTCATACAGCCGCATCATCAGGAGCATGCCCGGGCCTTGTAGGGAGGTCATACAGACATCTCATCAGGAGCATGCCCGGGCCTTGTAGGGAGGTCATACAGACACCTCATCAGGACCATGCCCGGGCCTTGTAGGGAGGTCATACAGACACCTCATCAGGACCATGCCCGGGCCTTGTAGGGAGGTCATACAGCTGCATCATCAGGAGCATGCCCGGGCCTTGTAGGGAGGTCATACAGACATCTCATCAGGAGCATGCCCGGGCCTTGTAGGGAGGTCATACAGCCATCTCATCAGGACCATGCCCGGGCCTTGTAGGGAGGTCATACAGACACCTCATCAGGACCATGCCCGGGCCTTGTAGGGAGGTCATACAGACACCTCATCAGGAGCATGCCCGGGCCTTGTAGGGAGGTCATACAGCCATCTCATCAGGAGCATGCCCGGGCGCTGTAGGGAGGTCATACAGCCATCTCATCAGGAGCATGCCCGGGCCTTGTAGGGAGGTCATACAGGCACGTGGAGGCCACTCACAATACTCAGCCTCATTCTGACTTGTTTTAAGGACATTACATCAAAGTTGAATTTTGTGTCTCCAAATCCAGGCCTCCATTGGGTAGTACATGTGATTTCCATTGATGATGTTTGTGTGATTTTGTTGTCCGCACATTCAGCTTTGTACAAAACAAAGTATCGATGAGAAGAATTCGTTCATTCAGATCTAGGATGTGTTATATGAGTGTTCACGTCATTTTTTGGAACAGTTTATATTATATATATATATATATATACTGGCTGTATAATGGGACTCTATGGGGTTGTTAAGGAACAGAAGATCCAAGTCACAGATTGGTGACTTGTTACACTTAGGAGTCTGAAGAAGAGAGGAGGTGAGACTTCACGCCCTCTGTCTTGGCAGTCAGAGACATCATGGGAATTGTAGGCTGAATTGAAACAACCAATATTAGATGGGAAAGAACCATGACGGCAGACAATCCATCAGCATAAGATATGTGTTTGTTCACTTACCAGACCCATCCCACACAATGATATACACAGCGTATCCTAGTTTGTAACTACAGACCAGTATAAATGCTACAGCAGGACAGATATATGCAATGACTGATATGATACATGAAAGATATATGTAATGGCAGATATGATATATGTAATGACTGATATGATATAGGAAAGATATATGTAATTACTGATATGATGAGCTCAGACCAGACGTTCTGCTTGAACATGACTGTGATTGGGTCGTTCTGGATTACTGCTCTACATATGGCCACAGCCTGACTCAAGCGTGATTCTTTCTATAACTCCAATAGAATTTAGTGGATAAAGGAGACATGAGCGTTCCACTATGACTAGAATAAGGCTATTGTTACAACTAAAGCAGCAGACACAGCCAAATGCAGCTCTATACAGGCTTTGTTCTTACCTCTTATATTCCACCACAGGCGTTCCTTCACTACAAGTCGGGTAAAATGGCACGGCATAGGGACATTTCTTATGCAGGTTAGCAAGGAAGAGTTCCCCCACTTTGGGATACCGTTCCCATAAAGCAGAGGCCACCGAAGCGATAGGGAAGGCGGATTCATGATGAGAAGCGACTTCTTCTTCTCCCTGACTCTGTAGGCATGAGACTAAATGATCAGTGGATGCAATAGGCATATTATTCCTCTACCAGAAAGTATTGTAGACATTGCTATAACAACTATTAAAAAAAGCACAGGAACCCTCAGTAACATAGACCACTATAGATGTGGCACAGCTAGACCACTAGTCCCCGGACTATGCTAGATACAAGCAGAAGCATAACCTCTGTTTCAGCCCCCATCATCAAAGGACAACTCCAGCCAAAACATAATATTTAATAGATTACTTATGGAAAGTTAGACAAATTCCTAACGTACATTAAATATGGGAAATGCACATATAGGGCTATTTCTCTTAATTTAGTAGATAATGGAGATTTCAAATTCTCTCAAAAAACGTGACGTCACAAATCAGTTGTAATTCCTATGGAGTGACTAGCAGGGGGCGCACTATATATAGAAGTCTATGGCACTGTTTGTTTCTATAGATGTCTATGTAAAAAGTAATGTAATGTAATGTACAGTATGTTTTATTGATTGAAAACATTTATGGAATACTTTGGGGAGCAAGTGTCACATAAATAGAGCTGAGCTGCCACGATCCATTGAACTGCTCACCACAAATTTCTCTGCCAGCTTCAGACAAACAAAGTCCAGACTCAGGGGGTGCTGCGATAGAAGGATCGTCCGGCCGGCAGAGACAGCCGGTTTTCCCATCAGGAAGTTATTGATCTTGTCAAAAGTGTCCTTGACTTGGGATCCTAAAGAGGTTATAAAGACAATGAGAATAAAAGACAATACCCTTCAGAATCACTTGGGAACATTCCTTGTCCAGAAGTAAAGCAGACACTCGCCTATAATCCTATGTCTAGCATGACTAGCAGACTGACCCCTTCCATCTGTCACAGGATGGACTTTGACCCATGTTTGACTAGGGTTAGTGAAAAAGAAGGGGTGTATGATATAAGGGTAAGCAGTGGACCCAAAAGCTGTAACCATTAACAGAATAGGGGATGGCACAGGTAATAGTGTGAGGGTAAAGAGATTGATGCCCATGAGTTGTCAGCCCCCAATAGGTTAGCTTGAGGTTTGTCTCTCCAGAGCTATGAATCCACCTATGTGAGATCTGCTCTCCATCTCACTGATCAGATTCATCCAAATAGCAGAATCTCTAAGATTTAGGCTCAGACTACACGTGACCTCTGATCACCTACACCAGGGGTAGTGAACTTTGGCTTCCCAGCTGTTGCAAAACTACAACTCCCATCATGCCTGGACAGTTAAAGCTAAAGATTTGGCTGTCCAGGCATGATGGAAGTTGTAGTTTTGCAACAGCTGGAGAGCCGAGGTTCCCTACTCCTGACCTTCACGATAGAAGTTGTGTGATGTTGCCTTGTGGTAATGCCATACTGCTGTTACAATAAAAGCAGACATGACTGTAGTCCTAACCTTAGTGTTTATATTTATTAAGAGCTTATAACATACTTCTCGAATCCATATAATAAGCCATGACTGTGGTGGTGCAGACTGACCTGAAACACTGGAGATTTGGCTGACCGGGATGGTTACCGCCCTCTGAAGATCACCCCGGATCTTCTTGGTCTGGAAGAGATGACACGGTTATATATGAGCTTTGGTAAGATTTATAAATACGTAGAAAGAAAGACTTCACGCACCTGAGGGTCTTTGCACGTGGCAAGGTCTTGACAGACTTTATGACACTGCTCTAAGACTTTCTGCAGCTCCAGGAATCTCTGTAACGTGCCCTTTGAGGCCTTTTTCTGGAGTCCTACAAATACATGACTTTGGTTACTGAAGCATTTCCCTGTTCCTATATACTGTACATATTAACAGGTTTATCCAGGATTAGCAAAAACAGCACTACCCCCGTCCTCAGTTTGTGTGTGGCATTACAATATAGCTCCATTTACGTCAATAGAACGGAGCTGCAAAATCCCTTCAATACTAAAAAGGTATCAAAAAGAAAGCTCAGTATCCTGCACGCATGTCTGCATGGCTGTGCTTGAGATTCAAACAGGACACATATTGCTGATCGCAGCTGGGAAGCACTGAATGTTACACACTAAGGGCCATATTAGACAGCCCGATACTTAGGAGCAAGCAAGCACTGACCTGTCAAGTCAGCGCTCACTTGCTCCTCATTTCATGCTCCCTGTCTAAGCTATCACACGCACAGACATCAAGTGGGAAGCTGCCCGGATGACCTTTAGATCATCCGGGTGGCCAAAAGAAGAGAGCGGTGGTCTGTTGCTGCTTCTGCTCCTATTACAAGGAGTGATGGCCATCAGACCGTCGCTATTGTTATCTGGATTTTAGGTCATGCTCTAAATCAACGATAAGCTGACATTGTGCATGTCAGCTGATTGTTGATTTAAAACATGACCTATTACACAAAACGATTATCAGCCGTAATCAGCCAAGAAGGGCTGATAATCGCTTTGTATAATAGTACCCTTAGGCTGGTCGAGCACTTGCCTTCTTGCTTAGTTTGCCTCTGATCCTGTGCTGGAGCCGGGGTCTGCGGCGTCACCTGTTGCTGCTGTTGTTGTTGTTGCTGCTGCTGCTGCTGCTGTTGTAGTAGTAGCGCTTGTTTCTGCTTCTCTTTAGCAGCTTCTTCCTCCACCTTCTTCCTCTGTTCTGCTGCAGCCAACACCTTCTCTATGGTGCTGGCTAACATCTGCATCTCCTGCAGGGAGCGCTCACCCAGATTCACATCATCCTGAGTAGGATAGCCTCTCTGTGGAAGGCAAGTCATGGAGGTCAGGATTGTTCTGACTGTATGGGTTATAGTAGACTGTAAAGTGCAGCTATATGTATGCATGCTCTGTTGAGTGAAGTGTGCATGTGTACCAGGCGGATCAGGAGGAATAGCTGTCAGTCAAACAAGATTTCAGCTGACGTCTATGTAATGTATATGGGCAGCCAAAGGCTGAAAATAAGTGTTAAAGGGAACCAATCAGCACGTTTGGGCTGATATGGTTCCCTTGAGCATTGTATAAAGCACCTGGAGCGGCCCCGGAACGTACCAGCCGCAGCAGGTGCGTGCCGGGGCTGCTCCAGGTGCTTTATACAATGCTCATGGGAACCATATCAGCCCAAACGGGCTGATTGGTTCCCTTTAAGATGACTGCCATTATTTGTGAAGAAGAGGGAGAGAAAGACTTACGGAAATCATAAAGGTAATAAAATGCAGCTCAAGACAATACAGCAAAGGGCTGAACCAAGAATGAGAATCCATTGTACCTCACTACTGGAGCGAACAACGGTGGATAAAATGCCACATATCTGGTTCCCTCGATGGCCATGAGCAGAGAGATCCACACGTAAGGCTTCTTGTTGCTTGTAATCCACTTGAATCTTCTGGACCAGCTGCAGCACCTCTTGCTGTATAGAGCACAGGCGGCGCATCCTCTCGCGGCCTTCCTCTTGTCGGATCCGCTCCATTTCCTGCTGGCGTTGCTGTTCGGCTTCACGAAGCTTCAAGGTCACGAGCTAAGAAGAATATAAACATACAATCAATCGTTTAGGAACACTGCTAGTTGTGGCGGTAAACAACGGACGTTATTTGCCGTAAAATAACGGCCATCCACTTTATTTCAACAGTGTGTGAATATAGCCTGTTTTTAATCCTCTCCTGATTTAGTTGAAAAATATTGACCAAAAATACTGTGTGTGAACACAGCCTAAAGGGGTACTCTAACATATTTTAAATTCAAGTAATAGGCAAATATTCAAGCCAGAAAGCGAACCATCTGCCCAGAACAAACAATACCCTACCTGAACATAATGGAGGATGCCACAAATATTATAAAGTAGAATTTAAAGAGGTTCAGTCCCCAACCATAATCTAAGCATGTTTGTAATAGATTTCTATTACATGAATTGGTCAGTCTGTCTGCAGCACATCCTGACACCCTGAAGCTGCTGAAAATCCTCACTTCTTGGTCCACTCTGTCTCCACTCCTCTATCCTCCTCCTCCCTTCTGAGACAAAGGTCACAAAATCCTTCAAGCAGTGAAGCGAGCTCAGCACTTTAGAGCCAACAGCGTACATGAACTGGTAATAATGCTCACCCGGGCTCAGCAATGCGGTGCTCAATAACTTTATTGCAGTGATCCAAAACAAAGACACATAGAGCAGCTCAATCGCACCAACGCCATTGGTTGGTCTGATTGAGCTGCTCTACATGTCTTTGTTGTTTTGGATCACTGCAATAAAGTTATTGAGCACCGCATCGCTGAGCATTATTACCAGTCACATAATCCCTGTCGCTTCAGATACCGAGGCAAGCTGTTACACCTCATCTGTAACCCTGACCACCACAGACAGGAGCCAGGGAAAACATCACATCACACCTGACCAGGGAGCAGGGGAAACAACAGCCTCTACTGAGTAGTATAGGGAAAAGAAAACCCTGTTTTTTCATCCCTTTCTCTTTCTAATCTAGATGGATAGATAATGAGTACACTTTGAAAAGCAGAGGCAGATGGATCCAGTGGTGTGCAGATACTACAAGACAGGGACAGGTACCCGGTGACTGGTTCTGATGTGCAATGTATGCTGGGAGATGTGATTTCTCGGCTGGATTCTATGATTCCAAACGGGGATCATTTGTAAAAGTTTTAATCCAGGGCTACAATCGTTGGGGGGGGGGGGGGGGGAGAATCGGGGAGCACACCTTTATGCTTTATGTGCATTTTATTTCATTATGGAATTGCTTGAGTTCCCCTTTTATGGGATATTCCAGCACATTTGTACTTACTATAGACAGGCCCTATAATCCTATCTGAGGGACGGATGACAACCAGTCCTCTATAATGCACTGCTGGGATAACAGCACTAAGCTGGAACTTTTCCCTTTGGATCCGTAACTTGCATCATTCACACAATCTATTGAGCTTTCAATCCTCACCGCACTTTAGCCCTGGAAGTCTGACTACAGATACAGCTGGACTGGCACATGCCGCTCACCTTTGCTCTATGACGATGTTCCTCCTTTAGTTTTTCTTGCTGACCCAAGGCCTCCTTAGAGCTGCAGAATAAGAGCAAAGACATTAGTGACTCCAGCCCCTATATAACACGGACGTCAATCCCAGCTCCGTCCGCCCTCACCCCTTCTCCAGTTCTTCAAGCAGCTGATGCCTTTCTTGTCTCTGCTTCAATTCCATCATCTCCTCAAAGCGCTTGAGCTGTTCTGCAGACTTCTCCGCCATAGATTTGCTGAACTGATCGCACATGTCAAAGCGAGCCTGCAACTCTTCCTTAAAAAAAGGAGTAAAGTATTAGGGTAGATGCAGAAATAATGGCACCCACAGGACCCAAGTTATAGGTTCATCAGTGTGGGTGATCTCCCATATGACTGCCATCTAATCCTATGTAGGATACTGGACGACCCGATAGTGTGCAAGGGGGCACCACTGTATACACAGGCCGGTGTGTCACTCAGACTTAAGAGAAATATGGCTGCTTTGTGAAATAGCGCCCCCCGCCCCAACCTGCGTGCAGGTGCAGTCCAGTTCAGTTCAGAAAAAATCTTATTCCTTTCCAACCCTTTAAGGGGAACTCCATTATGAGTTGTACAGACTGACCTTCACTTTCATCTTGTGCGCCTTCTCAAACAACAATATACTGCCTTCAACCTCCATGACTTTATCCATCCGCAGTTTTGGTGATGATTCTGTTTTTTTAGGTGACTCTTCAGTGCGCCGGTTATCCTGAGAAGATAGACTGGTGAGAACAGGAAGGTACAATGGACAGACTAGACAGGACTATATCGATCGGCTTACCGACTCATTGTGTGTGACGGGTGCAGAGTCGTCCTGCAGTGATGTCCTCTCATCGGGGGCGCTGTCTGGTTCTGTGTGGCTGCTGACATTATCCAGGACCCAAGCTGAGTACTCCGATAACACGACGGTGGATTCATTGATACCCAGTGCAGTCTAATAAACACATAGAAGGAGGAGAGGGCGTTTACAACAAGAAGGGATTGTCTTTAAATGTCCAGGCGACGGGGGGGACATGGCCTGGAAATGAATAAAGGGGCATTAACATGTTGCCAAAAACAGCACCCCTCCTGTTCATAGGTCGCATGTGGTACTACAAAACAACTGAGCTCATGTAATTCTAGACGCAACCTGCTGACTGGGCGGCAGTGTGTGTGGAAGAAGGCAGCCATGTTCTCTAATCTTGGACAACTTTTCATAAATTACCTAGTGCAAAGCACATGTAAAGGGATTGTCCGAAGACTTTAAAGGGGTCATCCAGCGAAAATCTCTCTCTTTCAAATCAGCTGGTGTCGGAAAGTTCTATAGTTTTGTAATTTACTTCTATTAAAAAAAATCTTAAGTCTTCCCACACTTATTAGCTGCTGTATGTCCTGCAGGAAATGTTTTATTTTCAGTCTGACACAGTGCTCTCTGCTGACATCTCTGGCCTAGGAGAGGTTTTCTATGGGGATTCATAGAAAACTGAGACAGAGTTCCTGTCTGGGCCAGAGATGTCAGCAGAGAGCACTGTGTCAGACAAAATAAAACAACACTTCCTGCAGGACATACAGCAGCTGATAAGTATGGGAAGACTTGAGATTTTTTAATAGAAATTAGAAATCTATATAAACTTTCTGACATCAGTTAATTTGAAAGAAAAAGATTTTCGCTGGATTACCCCTTTAAAAGTCCATGCGGCGGGAGGGCGTGGTCTGGAAGCAATTAAAGGAGCATAAACATGTTGTCAAAAAGAGCACAAAAAAGCACATTTAAAGGGACTGTCCACCATGGAGTAGTCACTTGTTTTTATTTTGTTGATGTTTGTTTTCTTACACAGTGAGGTGGTGCGGGAAAGCTGGGTGACAACCCAATCACATGTTGTTATGGAGCCCCTAGGACTGATCACCTTCTCTAGACCCACATAAAACTTTACCTCCGAGCTCCAGTCTCTGTTATACTGTAGCTTCCCCTTAGAGGAATTCTTCACAGCCTCCAAGGCTTCCCAGTCCAGCTTTCCCGGCATAGTCGCGGTTTCTTCTGTCCAACCTCACCAGCAGGGAAGGCAGAAGCCAGCTTCCAGGACCTGCCTTCTACTTCCGGGTCACCCGTCACGTGACTCGTGTGAAAGCAGGAAGCTCAACGCGTCGCTGTGTGTTGCCAGGGCAACGGACGTTACAAAGTTCCGCCCCTTCTTCCACGTTGCCCAATCAGGAAGCGCGTCTGTTTGGGACGACATTTGAATACACCAATGAACATCGTGGTGGGCGTGCCCCGGAACAAAAGCAGATCAGGAGTGAAGCTAATGGGGTGTCTATAGGAGATATAGGGGGTCAGTGACAACGATGCCGCCGCCAATGGTAAGAACCAGCCTATAATCTCTTTATACACTGTTATGTGTCGCTTTAGTTGGGGTACTACAACTCTCAGCAGTCTCTGCCTGAACCTGGAGAATAGCTGTCATGGTTATTCTGTGACTTGTAGTTCCACATTGTAGGTTACATGGTAATTTCCTCTCGTTTGCGATCTGTGGCTCTCGAGCTGCTGTGGAACTACAACTCCCAGCATGCCCTGACAGCTGCTCCCTTTTAGGGCATGCTGGGAGTTGTAGTTTTGGAGGAGCTGAGATTGGAGAAGCAAATACAACACTGATCCCCATCCTGTGGCTCTCCAGCTGTTGTGGAACTACAACTCCCAGCATGCCCCGACAGCCGTCAGCTGGGAGTTGTAGTATGGCAGCTGTCAGGATGACTATAGCCCCAACCATTGAATAATGGAAAGTTTTGCACCTTCCTAAATTTCTTCATCTTTTAATTCAGTGTTAGGGAATCTTTGGCTTTCCGGCTGTTGCAAAACTACAACTCCCATCATGCCTGGACAGCCGAAGGCTGTCCAGGCATGATGGGAATTGTAGTTTTGCTATTTACAACAGCTGGTTAAGTGAACTGGACAGGGTGAAAACAATAATGTGGCTAGTCACTGACTGCGAGCAGAGATCTTGATACTCTGGTTCAGCAAGCAGAGGTATTGACGTGTGTATAACATGTTGGGAGTACACAAACCTGGTCCTATTCACTGTAAGCAAGCAGAGGTCTTTACATCCAACTTGTTCTTCACACAGCTGATCCCATTTATTCATTCATTGGCTGCAAGCAGAGATATTAAAAAGAATATGTTTTCAGTTTTCACAATTTCCAAGATCTCTGTTTGCTTCTTGTGACTATGGACATGCTTCTTTACAGCCGGTATATCCTTTTTACACAGTAGATCCAGTAGACTGGTTTTCAGTCTCTGGCTATAGACACTGACGTTTCTATTCATTGACTGCAAGCAGAGGTCTTTTAATGGTGAAGCACAGAGTATCCCTCTTTGCTTGTAGTGAATAGGAACCTGTTTTGTTTACATCCGACACGTCCAAGCGATCAGGACAATTTTCCAGTCTCTGGATTGTACATGAGATCGTTGTCATTCATTGACTGCAAGCAAAGATATTGAACCAATGGTTTTTTTGGCCTTGGCTTTTTGTGACACGGAGCGCACTCCTTTATATCCAGCATGTCCTTCTGACACCACTGGTGAAATGGCCAGAACAGGTTTAAACAGGAATGTTTCCATTCATTGACTGCAAGCAGAGATGTGCAGAAATTAATTACAAGAAAAAAGTCAGACATTCATGTGTTCAATTAAAAACTTTATTTACAATCAGAAAAACAAAGCGATCATGTTAGGAAACCCTTTCAGCTCTAATGCTAACTGTCTGCCTGTCACTGTATAGGGGGCCTGCTGTCAGGTTGGGCACTGCCGTCTAGCTGTCACTGTATAGGGGGCCTGCTGTCAGGTTGGGCACTGCCATCTAGCTGTCACTGTATAGGGGGCCTGCTGTCAGGTTGGGCACTGCCGTCTGCCTGTCACTGTATAGGGGGCCTGCTGTCAGGTTGGGCACTGCCGTCTGCCTGTCACTGTATAGGGGGCCTGCTGTCAGGTTGGGCACTGCCGTCTGCCTGTCACTGTATAGGGGGCCTGCTGTCAGGTTGGGCACTGCCGTCTAGCTGTCACTGTATAGGGGGCCTGCTGTCAGGTTGGGCACTGCCGTCTAGCTGTCACTGTATAGGGGGCCTGCTGTCAGGTTGGGCACTGCCGTCTAGCTGTCACTGTATAGGGGGCCTGCTGTCAGGTTGGGCACTGCCGTCTCCGCCCACATCAGGGAGCGGCTCGGCTTCTGCAGGAGACGGTTGTAAGAGGCTTCAGTAACTATAGGAACCGTTTACTAGGAGTGGAGTCTCCGGGGGTTGCTCCTGCAGTCAGGTGTAGTCTTGTAAGGCAGCAGCCTCCTTCGTGTGAGGATCTCACCTCCTTCTCTCCAGGAACAGGACGCCATCTGTATATTGGATTATTTTCAGGTTACTGTCACTTTAAATAGTAGATGTGTCAGTGTGTGGAGATCTATATAATATCATGTGGATTATATATTTATATGTTGCTGATTTTTCTTCCGTCAGAAATCCATCCACCAGAAGACCATGAAGAACCGCTCTCCGTCCCCGCCGCTGCACGTCCACGTAGATGAGAGCACCCCCGTACACGTCCATGTTAAGAAGGCTCCGAAAATCTCCTCCAAAGCGCAAGTATGTACCAGATCCCCAAAAAACTCGGTCACATGACATATCCCATTAATGGGATGCAGCGTCATGTGAACAATGTACGTCAAGTCATGTCAGCACTTCACGCAGAGGGGAATATTGTAGAGTTACAGCCTTTACCTGTGTCATGATACTTCTTGTAGTTGTGTACTTCATGTACCAGGAAGCTCAGGATGAACAGTGCTATAGGTTACATAGGAAGAGGCATATCACCTCCTAGATTAATTATATTATTATAATTATATTATCTATTATTATAGATTATTATATTATTCATTCTGTTATCAGAAAGGAACCAAAAGTAAAATGAAGAGTGACGCGGGCAATTTACGACGCAGCGCTAAGGTGAAGACCAGAGTCCCTTGGATCCCCCCAGGAAAGACGTCTATGCGGGACGGAGGCTTCAAGTGGGAGGTGAGTGACTGCCATGATAGGAGTATAGAAGTGATTGGATTGGTCAGGGTCTGGGTGTTCAGATCCTCATCGATTGTTAGATCGAGACAAAGGGAACTTACTGCAGGAGATGGGCTCCATAGACTTATTATAGAACCCAACGGGGAATGACACCCCGGCTCCTTCCAGAGATCAGGAGGTCTGAACACCCGGACCCCAACCCAGCTACTATGTTCTAGAGATCCTACAACCTCTACATATTCATTCTGGCAGGGTCTGACCCATCGCTTGGAGATCACCCCTCCAGACATGGAGAAGATGATGTCCGCTCTGCGTATGAGTGACCTGTCCACCGATGAGGAGGAGTACATGCGCAGCAAGATCAACTCCTACGAGAAGAAGATCGACAGCCTGATGTCTGAAGTCGGGACCTTGAAGAATGAGGTGAGGGGACCGGCCTAGAGATGTGTGCATAGTGCATGGGCATGAGGGAGACAAACCAACCTGTGCCATCTGCTACCCATCAGGTGGAGCAGCAGAAAAGGGACCACTCCCTGGAGAGATATGAAGGGCGGCTGGCCGCATCCAAAAGGGCGCTGAGCGCCAAGAATGAAGAGCTGAACGAGGTGTCTCTGGAACTGGTGGAGACGGAGAATGAAAACTCCCGTCTGAGGAGAAGCATCGACCGAATCAAGGAGGAGACCGACTTTAGTTTGTAGGTATCTTCGTAAGACTCCGGGGTCAAAGGGCACTTTATAGTGAACGTACCAATTTAAGCCACATATTAGGCCTTTTATACAATCTGATGCACACCACTGCACAGATTTCAATGGTGTCGTCCTGTTTTCAATCTGCTGCCCGATTCACCACATCTGCTCCATTTTCTAAATATATGAGGTCTGTTGGCGCATTGTTGGGGCGGGCCGAGCTTCCCCCAGTGCCCCTCCCCGGGCAATACACGGCTTCTGATGTCCACCCAGTCCTGCCCTCTGTGTCAAGTCCGGCCCCGACCTGGCTCTGCACATGATTTCACGCTGCCTATGAGGTCTGATGTCGACTGGGGAAATACAGAAGCCGTGTATTACCCGAGGGGGAGATGTCAGTGTATGGGGGGGTTCCCAGCCCGCCTTCAGTGCACCAACAGAGACCTTATTTGCATAATTAGAAAATGGTGCAGATCTCGGGTATTGAAAAAAAGACCACACCATTGGAATCTGTGCAGCGACGTGCATCAGGTCATATGAAAAACTTTAATATAAAGATTGAAGTGGTCCATTCACTTTAATATAAAGGAGTCCTATACATTCTTTAAGTCCTTAGGTGACATTGTAGTGTAGCTGTCTAGAATCCAGTTTGCCTCCATAGAGATTGTCACTCAGCTTTCCTAGACTCCTGTATAGCCAACCTTTCCAGTTATACAGTGATGCATTCCCATTCCTGGGTTGCAATGGTCATCAGCACTGAAGCTCAGGGGTCGTACTTCAATGCTGTCGTCAGTGCTGTTGTCTTTTTGTTTTTTCGGATTTTTTTTTTTTTAAGTAACATATATATATATATATATATTTATATATATATATATATATTTATTTAGTATAACGTTCAGCTTGGCACCAGTATAATACGTCTCGTATTGTATGTCCGTAATATTAGGAGGGAGAAGCATCAACTGCAACAAGAGAAGACCCATTTACTGTCAAAACTGGTGGAAGCCGAGATGGATGGGGCAGAAGCGGCGAGACAGGTGGATCAGCTGCGGGATACCATAAACCAGATGAGACACGTAAGTGATGTGCATAGCGGCGGGTACCTGGTGGGGGTCCTCTAGAGGGAGACCTCATGTTCTGATCTCTTCTGTTCACTGCAGGAGAAGAGAGTGTCCAGTACAGACTTTAACATGCTGACCCGGCAAAAGGAAATCCTGATGGAAAAACTGAACACCTTCGAAGAGACTAACAGGACGCTGAGGAGTCTGCTGAGGGAGCAGCACTGTCGGGAGGTGAGCGACTGCAAGTATAGCCTTAAAGGGGGAGATTTATCAAACATGGAGTAAAGTGAAACTGGCTCAGTTGCCCTTAACACCATGTTTGATAAATCTCCCCCATAGTGTATACCTATGGACATCCTGGAGGGGGGACCTCCCATGGAGACACGCAGATCCTATTCATGTATCACATAGAAATGGTCATTGTTTCCCTGCTGATATGGGTTAAATATTGCCTAAAATGCCCATGTAAATGCAGATTGTAGGATTCTGGTGATACGCCCTGCAGACCTATGTATCCCTGTGCTTGTTAGCAAGATAATAGAGACATGAAGAACACCTATCTCCTCTAAACCGTTCTTTATTTCTTACAGACAGAGACCCATCGCCTGCTGGAGCAAAAGGAGCTGTTACTGAAGAAGCTTTCCGATGCAGACACGGACAGAGCGGTACGGACACTGCCCTCTACTGGGGAACTGGGGGAGTTGCAGTTTAAAGCTGACAAACCGCTGGCCAGTGATTATGGTTGCTATCAGTATCAGTGGCCTGGCATAGACATCTACATCTCCGCTCCTGCAGGACACATATACATGTCTGCAGATTTATATGATAGAGATCCAGATGTTTATAGCATATGGGGGTCCTAAGCGGTGCTTCTCTAATAGGGTAGATGTGGCTAAAAGGACACAAGCACCCAGCATACACCTGTCGTTTGCAGTGCCTCTACAGAGCACGACAAATCAAGGGGCTCAGGCTGTATTAATGATCCTTGTATTGTTCGCACAGCCTGGGAATCTGACAGCACAGATATGTATATAGGATGTACTGTTTATATAGTCTATTTATATATCTGTGCTGTCAGTTTAAAGATCACAAGCAGCAGTGCATACTTACAGCTGTGCTGCTTGTGATCCGGCGTGTCTACTCCAGTCCTGCCGCCACCTGTACTTTCAGGCCCCGCCTCTTCTTACGGGAAGTCATTCTGGAGGAGGCAGGGACTGAAGATTTAGTCAGCACCCGGACTGGAGGAGACGTGCTGGATCACAAGCAGCGCGGATGGTAAGTATATACTGCTGCTTTAAACTGACAGCACAGATCTATACATATCCAATGTGTACAGTATATACTATATACAGATCTGTGCTGTCATTCTTTTATGGTGTTTGGGCTCAAATCCCCTGTTTGCACTGGGCGAAGTGTGACTGACAGTGGTAAATTTAAATGCCTGCTCTAAAGACCCAGTCATGCATTTTCCTTGTCCTCAGTGGATAAGTGTCTCTTTTACATGAGCCACTTATCGGCAGCAGGAGCTATTCTAGCAACCTTTGTTGTCAATAATCAGCTCGTGTAAAAGGCCCTATAGTTCTGATGAGTGGTCCTGGCATCATCCGTCCATCTCTCACGTTTCCCCAATGCAGCATCTCCAGCTGAGACTTCACGAGAGAGAGAAAGAGCTGGAAGATCTCCGCATTCAGCTGAAGACAGAAAAGGTCAGTGAGCGTCTTCCATTATCTATTTCGGCAGGAGGATTGGGATTGTTCCTAATTTTAGTTGGGATATAAATGGAACATCCGCTCTGTTCTGATTTCTTCCCATAGGATCTATGTAGGACATCCACTGAATTCTCCAAGTCTCTGGAAACCACAAGAGCTCACTTACAGGGGCAGCTGAGGAACCGGGAGGCTGAGAATAACCGACTATCTGTCCAGCTGAGGGTAAGAAGGAAGGGGGCAATATCTTGTCGATTACCCCATCGCATGTCAAAAGTAACACTTTATTGTTAGAAAAGTATGGCCGGAAACAGCACTGCTTGTCTCCAGTTTGGGAATTGGTTTTGCATCTCGGTTCCATTGAAATGAATGGAGCTTAATTGCAAACCACACCTGATCTGAAGACAAGAGTGGTGCTGTCTATGGAAGAAAGTAGCCATGTTTTTCTAACGCTGGATAACCCCATTAAAGAGCTATACTCATAGACGCTTATGGCAGATGCCCAAGCAGCCATTTGTCACCACTGGATGCTATGGGGGATATCTACAAATGCTGTGCCCCTGGTGTACACCAGGGAGAAGGTTCAGATTCACCCCTTCTCCTTGGTGTACACCTGCTGTATGCCCCGCTCTCCTGATGGGCGGGCAGGGGGCACAGCAAGGCAAGGAGGAGGTGTGGCCTCTTCCCCATGCCAGATTTACCATGATTTACGTCTGCTCGCAGGCGTAAATCACAGCAGAAATCTACACCTCTTAGTGAATCCGGTGGGGTAATTAGGGGTTGGGACATAATTTAGGACTGGCGTACTAATACACTGGTCTTCATAAGTGTCCCCTTATCTTTCTGCTAGATGTCACAGTGTCATGAGAATCCTCACTATATCAGCCCAGGTCGGATGTACTATGTGCCGCCACACTTATCCAAGCTCTGGTTTTCTATTCTATTTTCAGAACATGGAGCACAATGAGCTCCGACATAAGGAAGAGCTAGAACTGCTGAATGCACAACTGAATGAGCTGCGGCAAAAACTGGAGTCCGACAAAGAAGGTCTGAAGAAGTCCGCTCGGGCCCAGAAGCATCGGGCAGAGAAAAGTGAGGAGGCCGTGCAGATGCTAAACAGTCAGCTCATCGCTAAGGTGGATAACGTACCACAACCGTGTCATATACCGTACAGCAGCTGAGACCCCAGTCATTGTCATGAATGAATGTAGAGTATTAGCAAGTCTCTGAAAACAATGGGGGAGATTTATCAAACTGGTGTAAAGTAGAATTGTCTCAGTTGCCCCTAGCAAACAATCAGATCCACTTTTCGTTTTTCAAAGAGTCTGTGAGGAATGAAAGGTGGAATCTGATTGGTTGCTAGGGGCAACTGAGCCAGTTCTACTTTACACCAGTTTGATAAATCTCCCCCAATGTGTATATACTGTATATATCATCTGTTATGTGGAACATTGGGCCGGCCTCTGTGGTTATGTGTAACTGCAAATCTGAATTGACGCCTATGCTCACTGTCAGTTTTTTTTCTTATTACAGGACGCTGAGCTTTCTTCAGTGCTATCCGGCATTGACACTCTGAAGAGCCGCTGTACTGTGCTGACAAAAGAGAGGAGTCAGGCGGAAACAGAGCTCGCCCTGCTAAATGAGTAAGTGTTTGGGGTGTAATTCAGCTTCTTAAGTCATGTTTAAAGTTTTGATGGCTGGGGGTCTCACTGGCGAGACCCCTCCCCACTCGTCAGGAGAATAGGCTGGGTCTCATCATTCTCTATCTAGGAAGCTGTATTATAAGTCTATGGGGCTGCCTGAGCAGACATGACTGACAGCGAGAGCGTGCAGCTAGTTCTACTGATCAAAAGTTTTGTGTGAAATGTTTTTTATGCCAGGTAGTTCATAAATGTAATTATATACAAGTTGTGATGCCGGATAATGTTGTCCCGTCCTCACACAGCCGCATGACGCTTCTGTTAGAAGAAAAGCAGCGTGTAGAGGAGAAGGCTCGCTCCGAACGGGAATCTTTGCTAGAGAGACTGCACCAGCAGACAGCAGAGAATAGCAGCCTGCGCCTGGAGCATGAGAGGCTTAAGGTCTGTATTCTAAGAGGAAGAAATCTATGAACCACTAGACATATCATGCAGTTTACAGATAGCACATACAGTCACCCATAACCAAACTGCTGAATCTAATGCCAGCAGTTATTGTTACTTAAAGGAGTACTTCTAAGTTGTTTCTATTTAAAAATCTCCAGCCTTCCAGTACTTATCAGCTGCTGTATATCCTGCAGGAAGTGGTGTATTTTTTTCCAGTCTGACACAATGCTCTCTGCTGCCACCTCTGTCCATGTCAGGAACTATCTAGAGTGTTAGCAAACCCTCATAGAAAACCTCTCCTGCGCTGGACAGTTCCTGACATGGACAGAAGTGGCACTGTGTCAGACTGGAAAGGATACACCACTTCCTGCAGGATATACAGCAGCTGATAAGTACTGGAAGGCTGGAGATTTTTAAATAGAAACATACTATGCCAGAGTACCCCTATAAGACACGCATATTAAACTCCCCTATTAATTTTAAAATATTCGCTTATTTGTCCCCAAATCTGTAGTGTGGATTTGCCACTGTGGAGTAGCTGCGAAAACCCCGAAACATTTCCACTTTGGAAATCTTCAGCTATTCCCCTGCCTGTGGTCGTCCCATAAAATTGCAGCATTACTGCCCCTTCCTGCTTTCCTATGAGATATATGTTTGTTAGCAATTTAGCAAAAAAGTGGCTTCCTTCTGGTTTCTTTACTATAGACACAACTAACAACTGTGGAGGAGAAGCTGACTGTGGCTCACAGCGAGGTGCAGCAGCTCCAGAGTTCTCTGCGGCAGTACGAGGGCCTCGTAGAAACCTACAAAGATCAGGTTTGTTACACTGAACCTAATGTATATTATGTACGTGACTGGTGACCGACCAGTCCCATAGCATTGGATATCCAGTTCTCTATCCATGCTGGGAAAACTGAATAACAACCTATGTCATCTGCAAACCAATCCAACCCATTCTTCCTTTCCTCCAGATGAAAAGAACCCGTCAGGAGGCCGATCAGATGTGCTTACAGCTGGAGAGATCGGATCTAGAGACTAGGAACATGAAGGAGGAACTGAACATGGAGCTGGAGCAGGTACGTTACATTATTCATGGAAGATATCAATGTTTTATGTGCAACTATGAACACCTCCAATAATAATAGCCATATGCTGCCTGTAAGATATAAAGGGGTATTCCCATCTGAGCATGTTATCCCTTATCCACAGTATAGGGAATAATACGCCGATCAGAGGGTCCCAATACTGAGACAACCACAATCCCCACAACAGGCACATACTTGTCTGTGGAATGAATGGTACCACTCAATTGATTCACTATGGGCCAGCTGAACATTTCCATGCCGAGAACATATTCAGCAGCCCCACAGAGAATGAATGGAGCACTGGCCGCAAACCATTTTATCCCATAGACAATTGTGTCCCTGTTCTATTAATTGGTCGGGCCCACACCAATCAGCATGTTATCCCCTATTAGGGTACGTGCACACTACAGAATCGCAATAGAAAACCCGTCACGGATTCTGCAGCTCGCACCTGCTCGATGACTCTAGTGGCCATGCGCATTTCCGCCCGTGCCATAGACACCATTCTATGCACGGGCGGATTCTATGCACGCCAGAGTCTGCGAGCAGGTGAGAGCTGTGGAATCCGCAACGGGTTTTCTGTCGGGATTCTGTAGTGTGCATGTACCCTAATGTGACTAGCACATGTTTAGATGGGAATATGCCTTTAAAAACCACTAGGGAAGATTTAATAAAGCAGACTTCGATAAGACTACAAATGTACTGTCTTATTATAAACGTTCACCTAATTTTTTCACATTTTCTGTCGTTGCCACTTATAGGGGTTCTCCAGAGGAAATAAATGTTTTGGCATCCACTCATGTCAGAGAGTTATACAGATTTGTAAATTACTTGTATTCTGTTCAGTCTGACACTGTGCTCTCTGCTGCCACCTCTGTCCATGCCAGTAACTGTCCAGAGCAGGAGAGGTTTTCTATGGGGATTTGCTACTGTTCTGGACAGTTCCTGACATGGAAAGAGGTGGCAGCAGAGAGCACTGTGTCACACTGAAAAGAATACACTACTTCCTGTAGGACACACAGCAGCTGATAAGTACTGGAAGACTTGAGATCTACAAAAAAAAAAAAATAGCTGGAGTTCCCCTTTAACACAAGCCCCAATCCCGACCTTTTTGTTCACTGTGTCTAAACACATAAAAAATGTGGTGCACAGCATAATAAGCCAATATCTCCACAACAATAGCGTACACCCGGCACTACTGAGTCCATCAAGCACATGGAATTAGCCTCTATGGTGGACTCTACATAGGTCTTAGCGGAGACTTGTGGTGCTCAGAGTCAGACAGTATATCCAAAACATATATAGAAAGAGACACTACGGCATTCATACCGTCTTCTGCTCTTCTTTCTTTATCCAATAAGCACAAATGGTGCAGGTACACATAACATGTGAGGAGGACAAACGCTCAATGCAGTTCAGCAACGATTGTTTCACGCAATCACGTGCACTTCATCTGGCTGAGGAACCCATCCCATGTGGCTGAGGATAAGCCAGTATATGGCTCAAATTCTAGGATGCTTGCCATAGTAAATCTGCCCCAATGTCTTCTGGACTTTGGTGGACACAGACAATGGAAGATGCTTTTCTACCAGGATACTTACAGTTCTCCTCTGAACAATTGTCATGGAGATACATTAGATGGACTTAATACTTATGAAGATGATGATGGAAAAAAATATTACTCTTAGCCATGCAATGCCAGGACCGCTGACCAATCACAATTGATGGTTTCCCCCCGTCCTTAAACGGATTAATATTGATTTCCTCAGACCAGAATTTCCATGGCCAATTGGTTGAGGTTGTGCCACAGATCCCCAGCAGAGTGGGCGGTCAGGACATTGCTGTCCCGCAACCCCTTTAAGCTCAGGACCAGCCCGAGTTTGGACCCCAGCAAGTGATGCCAGATCCCTGGGATACATAATCACTGAACAGACCATTACTAACTTCTTGGTGTCTGTGTCCACCAAATCCCAGAAAAGTTACTGTAGATTAGCCTAGATGTATCCTAAAGTAGCCCTCCGTTGTCTTCAGGTTCATAGAAAATTCCAGAGTCGTCTGGAAGAACTAGAAAAGCTCCCGGAGATGCTGAAGATGACGGAGCTGAAGCTTCAGGAGTGTCAGGACCAGCTGCAGGGATATGAGCTGAAGAACGCCGAGCTGTCTTCCACCATCTCCGATTTGCGTATTCGGGTAAGGCAACGGTACCCGGTGGAGCGGCTGTGAAGATGCTGGATACAGTAGGAAGGCAGTAGTCACTGACCGAATGTGACTTCAGCCCCTATCTTCAATGGCTACCTTACTCCTGTGACGTCACTCACTTTAGCTTCACCCCTAAAATCTCAATAAATGTCAGCTGTCAAAGGATAAAATGTCTGGATGATTGATGGTAGACAAGGTAGTAGACTGGGGTAGGAGAGCATAATGGAGGCAAAATCTCTGCTATCCTACAGGTCTGTGAAGGAAAACGTACCAGAAGACTAAAGGAAGGTAGGAGGTGGTCTGTAAGCACTAAGCTTAACAGGAGTCTAGGAAAGCTGAGTGACCACCACCCTATAATAACCTCAGTCAATGAGAACAAAGATGGTTGTTAATTTTGTAGATGGAGCAACAAGGAGACAAGATGGAGTCCACAAGAGATCGCTACCAGTCTGCAATGGAAGAGAATAAACTTTTAGCGATGAAGCTGGAAGAATTGGAAAGGTAACGATAGCTGGTTCTCCTATGTATTCAGTATGGCTGAGGGTGCATGTGTCACCAGCTGGAGAAGGGTATAAGCCTCTGCCAGAGATCTCTGGGGGAGGGCAGATTTAGTAAGTGTCTTAAAAGGGGAGTTCTGGTGTTTGTTTGTTTTTTACCTTCGGATAGCTGCTTTTAATCCAACATCTGTCCTGGGGTCCGTTCCGCAGGTGATGCAGTTATTGTCCTAAAAAACAATTTTTAACCTTGCAGCCCTGTGTCAAAATGGCACGGCCTAAAGTGTGTCTGCCCTAGGATTGCAACGCCCCTTCATCCCGCCCTCCTCGTCAGTAGGAAAAACCCCAAGCAGGATTTTTCCTATTCATCACCTGTCTGAACACTGCAAACGTGCCTTAACGATCAAGTACATGTGCAGTGTTACCACAGGTGATGAATAGGAAAAATTGTTCTAGGGGTGTTTCTAATGATGAAGAAGGTGGGGAGGAGGAACAGAGAGGTGTTGAAATCCTAGGCCACAGACACTCTAGGCCACGCTAATTTGACACAGGGCTGCAAGTTTAAGGGTATAAACCCACACACCGTATACGCAGCAGATATGCAACAAAAACGCAGAAGATTTGTTGGTACAGATTTGATGCTGTGTTCAGTTATTTAGATCTAATCTGCTGCGAGTTTGCTGCGTATCGCAGCAGCAAATACGCTGCATATACGGTGTGTGGGTTTATACCCTAAAAGTTGTTTTTTAGGACAATAACTACATCACCTGCCGAACAGACCCCAGGACAGATCTTGGATTGAAAGCAGCTATCCGAAGGTACAAGCGGTTTAGGGGGGGGGTGTATCAGATTGTGGGTACAGAGTCACTTTAAGTCAACTGATATCGGAAAGTTACATAGATTTTTAATATAGTTCTATTTGAAAATCTAAATTTCTTCAGTACTTATCAGCTGTTCAATGTCCTGCAGGAAGTGGTGTATTCTTTCCAGTGTGACACAGTGCTCTCTGCTGCCACCTCTGTCCATGTCAGGAACTGTCCAGAGCAGGAGAGGTTTTCTATGGGGATTTGCTGCTACTCTGAACAGTTCCTGACATGGACAGAGAAGGCAGCAGAGAGCACTGTGTCAGACTGCAGTACATACAGCAGCTGATAAGTACTGGAAGACTTGATTTGAAAGGGATAAAAATACATAGATGTGGGACCTGTATCTAACAGCATAGCACCCCAAATCACAGAATCATCATCTTATGATGCAAAGTTAGTTTCCTGGGAGAAAAAAAAAAACCACTTTAATATGTAGCAAACTTGGTGAACTAGTGACTGCATTCAGGCCATTTCCTAGATGTATATGTTTATTTACCATAACTCAAGCGTCCTCAATATAATGTGTGGGTTTACTGTAAGGATACATGCATGTAGTGGCCTGATGTGATGCAATGCTTTATTATTGAAGGAGAATTGAAGACTCTGGAGCTCAGAACCGAGAACTTCTACAAGTTGTAGCAAAGCGCGAAGAGACAATTCATCAGAACCAGCTGCGTCTGGAGGAGAAAAACAGAGAGTGCTCTTCCCTATCTCGCCAGCTTGAGGCGGCCATTGAGGACTCGCGTAGACAGGCAAGTAGGACATTACAGCAATCCATAGCCTACCGCCAACACCACCTAAGCCACAACCAAAAACTTTTAATGCTTTTTTTTTTTTTAGGTTGAGCAATCCCGGGAGCGAGCCTCCTCCAAAGAGAGGGTGACGCAATCCAAGATCTTAGATCTGGAGACACAACTGAGTAGAACCAAAACGGAATTAAACCAGTTTCGACGCAGTAAAGATGATGTAAGTTGTGGGTTACAGTAACGTAAAAGTGAATGTTAGACTGTATGTTGGTACAGGGAACATTTTCTACAACCCATGCTTAATGTGCTCATTGTCAATGTGGCTTTAAAGGAGAACTCTGGGCTGAGGTGATTTTGGCAGAGTACTGGGGAGGATGAAAGTAGTAACATGCTGTCTCCTTCCCTGCTCCAGCGGCTTCTGAGAGGAGACCTGGGACATGACATGCCCAGTCAGTCAGCGGCTGTAGCGGGGTCCCGCCTTGGCCTTTGGCTGAGCGTCCCTAACGCGTCATGTCCCAGGTCCCTACTTAGACCCAGAAGCCTCCGGGATCAGAGCTGCAGAAAACCAGCACCAGAGCTGGAGTGGGGGAAGGTGAGAGCATGTTACTTCTTTTATTCTCCCTCCCCAGCCAAAAACCACCCCAGCCCGGAGTTCTCCTTTCAAGTTGCTTCTTTATGGTCTAGGCAGACACTGAACAAGTAAGGGGTGTTGGGAAACTCCAGATCATATTTGGCATAAAATCCATATTTAGTATGTCGTATGGCTTCAGCTGAGGCCACATCAATATTTTTACCTATCTGTAATCCAAAAACTACTCTTCCCCCTTTTCATGTCTCATCTTCCCCATGGCTGGTGCAGTGGAGACAGTACTGGAAGGTGACCCCCTTGTGTGATGTATAAGACATACCATGTGTTCCTCTCGCTGTTTGCTGTGTCCTGAGTACTGGGGTGTGCAGTGATTGTGACTCTGACTTTCATTACAAGATCCTAATCCTATTCCCTGTCTCCTCCTTTTCCCGCCCATCAGGCCGAGCGGCGGTTTCAGAGTCGCCTACAGGATCTAAAAGACCGTCTGGAGCAGTCAGAGAGCACCAACCGCAGCATGCAGAACTACGTCCAGTTCCTGAAATCCTCATACACCAATGTTTTTGGAGAGGCGGCTTTATCCAGCTCCCCGATCCGCCCTCGAACACCTCTCTGAAAAATGGAGTTAACTTCTAGGATTGGACGGAATAGAAAGAACAAAGTTCCTGCAACTGGACTCCCAGGTTGTTATATTCTTCTATAAGTCAGACGGAATCTGTTACACCCAGACCCCGGGGCTGGGCCTGGAATCAAAAAGACAGACTGGGGTTCCTGGCCCCCCATTTATCACTTGTTTACGGTTTGAAGACTTTTTATTCGCTATGGAATTGACTAATTTATATATCTTCCACACATTTTATTTGTATAATTCCCTTTTACACTCGGTGACCTAGCGGTTTTGTCTCACTCAGCATGAAAGTAAGGGGGGGGCATTTACATGTTCCATGCTACAGAACGGAATGCAGAGTTCCTAGCATCATTTATTATAATGTCACGACTTCCATAATGGTTTAAATCTTTGCGCTACTGTACTGACACATTGTCAGTACAGTAGTGTGAAGATTTAAACAGTTTCAGAGCTCCCAGCACCATAATGAATGATGATGCTAGGAACTCTGCATTGTATTTGAAGGGTGATCCCGCTCTTCACAGCTGATCAGTGGGATTCCATGATGAATTTCACTTATCTTCCAGTGTTTATGCAACACACTTTCCCATTTACAATAGCTAATAGCTGGACTACATTTATTTGGCCATTTTATCCAATATCATATGTTTTTACCCTGTGGACAAGCAGGGGAGCTGCTGCTGACACAAGTCTCATGTGAACACTCAGGGTGGCTTGAATAGTTACCCCATAAATACCTAATTCTTCAGGAGACTATATTCAGACTGACTACCTCTACTCTGTGAGATTTGATATAGAGACCACAATATTTTACGCATACAAAAGAGTAAGGAGACCGGCTACAGCCTGATCCCAAGCACCGAACTAACGCACAGCTCTATAACCTTGGTACTGTGATTTCTCGCTTTCTCTATTGTTATTTATAAGAAGTGTTACACTGATTTATAGTCCGATTTGCTGCGTCAAACTGAATCCTGACATACGGCAATAAAAGATTTTATATGAATATTTGCTTTAAGAATTGCTTAATCCTGTGTACGCCGCCATGGTGCTTCAGGAAGATGACGGGGGAGGGAATGTCTCAGTAATATGGCTGCCCAGATTTCTTTCCGACCCACTATTATGGAAGCCAGGACACATAGAGATCAGGTTAGTCTCAGGCTACTACGGACCCATATAACCTGGATCTTGTGCGATTGCTGGAACACTCAGGGTATATTCACACGAACGGACTCGCAGCAAGATTCTCGCTGCGAGTCCGGCAGGTCCTGGCAGTTCCCACACACGATATACTCGCTGCGGTCTGAATGACCGCAGCGAGTATGTAATTCTACCACCATTAACCCCTTCTGCTCCCGCCCGGCTCCCCCGCTGTAAGCATACATTACCTCTCCTTGCTGCACGGATCCGGCATCCTGCTCTCCCGTCCGGCCAGTGTGTTGCTCAGCCGCAGCCACTGATTGGCCGGATGGGAGAGCAGGACGCCGCACTACATTCACTACATTCAGGTTCGGTGAACAGCTCACTTCTGCATACATATTGAAAGATAAAGAATAGACAAAGCCAATACTTACTTTCCTCTTATTTAATAGCATTGAGAGTAGTAAGTGTCCAATGTCATTACTTTACAAGGTGCTGGAGATAATCCCTTATTCTTATAATCGTGCAAACCTGTCTAGTTATAGCAATTGAGGAACTAAAAAAAGCTCAATGCCACATTTCACTATTCCCACTCTACAATATCACATCATAAGAAGGTTGTCTAGGCTTAAAAAAGGCCTCTTTCTTCTAACAACAACACCTCTCCTGTCATCAGTTTGCCTGGGGGTTTTGCAGCTCAATTCCATTGAGGTGAATGGAACTGAATTGTAATACTACACACAACCTGAGGGCAGGGGTGGCGCTGTTTTGTAAGAAAGTAGCTGCATTTTTCTAATTCTGGATATTAGGTGTATTAGTATTTAAGGGTTTTTAATCAAAGAAGCTAAAAAGAGTGATTCTCAGTGTACCATGAATGGATCCCTCTAGCAAAAAAAAAAAAAGTTGTGTCCAAGGCCAACAACCCCTTTACAGAATAGGTGGTATTATTGGCTGCACTAAGGGCGCAATATAGAACAGCACCACTCTGCGCTATACAGCTACATACGATGTGAGGTCATCAAGAAATGTATCCAGATATCCCAGTATACGGGGAAAACATTGTGACCTCTTCTATTCTAAATGTTTGTCACTTTGGTGAATTACAACCAATTAAAGAGGACGTGGTCCATAACTGTTTCCATAGTTACCAATACTCAGATGGCAGCCAGGTCTAAGCCTTCTGACCACAATTGGGGCGATATACCTTTAATTTGCCTTTCATTAGACAAGACCCTCGCATGTCAGTGACACTATATACTGTATGCTTCACAATCTAGGATCCACAATGTGGTGACAGTAAATCTTTGGGGCGCTGTTCACACAGACATAATTAATAACCGTTATGGCTCTGATAGGTGGTGAGAAGCCCTTGAAGGACATGGATGTCCCTTACAATGTACTCATGTATCATCTCATTGTGCATTTGAGTGCTCCTGTATGGCTTTGGTCATCCTCTGGTACCAGGGCTTGATCTTGGTGTTCGCCATCATATCATCAAATGACTGCAGACCTTCCATAACTCTTAGGATCCCATATACGGCCTGTGGAGCGGTAGAGGACCCCGTGGTCAGTGCATCACATATAACAGGCATGAGAAACCTTCACCCCACTTCACTACTATTCCCATCATGCCTGGACAGCTAAAACTTTAGACAAGAACATCTTAGATATGTAATAGAAGTCGGTGTTACCAGATCTGCCAGATTCGGTTGCGAGCCACCAAGGAACGTCCTATTCTTCCCCACAGCTGCCACCCATGTATTGGCTGCCTTGTACAGATCCTGACGGACATCATCTTGTAAGTTGTGCCTGCAATAAAGGAGAATGAAGAGTTGGTCAGGGCCTTGTGACTTTTTTGCATTGAGCACAGGACCCCCGATACCCTGATACATAAAGGACTGTATGCAGAATGTGAGGTCAGGCAGCTGACAGTAAGCATAAAGCTGTGTACCGGTATACAGATAGAACAGGGGCAGATCTCCTACTCAGCCAAGGGTAGGGAACCTTGGCTCTCCAGCTGTTGCAAAACTACAACTCCAATTATGCCTGGACAGACAAAGCTTTAGCATGATGGGAGTTGTAGTTTTTCAACAGCTGGGGAGCCAAGGTTCCCTAGCCCTGTTCTAAGTAAAGACTGAATGAGCTAGATGTGACAACTGCTCCGAGTGCAAACGTGTCATTCCCTTTTATACAACTAGTGCTATGAAGGGGGTGATATACCCCACAGTGCCACATACCTGCTCTTCAGTCTCTTGCCAATGAAAAACATGGCAGTCGCGCCCACGTATTTGGCGAAGATGCCTTCCACAGAGCCAAAGTTCCCCTCTCGAACTATGTAGTCGAATGAGGCCAGAGCCTCCCCGGGTGTGCGGTAAACATTAGGAGAGATGAGGTGGACCAGCCATTCATCTGCCCACCGACGCCACTTAATTTCCTCCCTACGGAGAAGAAAAATTGTATTTTACATATGATAAATGGACAGATCCGATAATTCAGTATGCCCACTACCCCTCCATGCAGACACTTTATAATATTTCTATTCATTCCTTGCCACACCAGCATCGGTTATTGAGAGGTGATTCAGCATTTGATTACTGGTGTTAGAAGAAGTTAGATGCAGACCTAGGGAGTCCTGCCTGCACAATATGGATACATAGGCTGCAGGATGTATCCATGATTTACACGACTCCCTACGGGGAATCCAACTTCTTCAGCCACCAAATGGTGAATGATCAGACTCAGACATCCTCTCCTTTCTATCGGTTATCCATGTCACTGTGGACCATGGCGTGTGAACATTTCCACCACACTCCACCCTCATTATCGCTCTTCCATCTGACAGAGACAAAAGTCTCTACGACTCACTTCTGTGACTCTTTGGATTGGTACAGCTGCTTTGTCTCCTGTTCGTCCAGCATCAGCCAGTATCTGTTCTGGTACTCGGTCACCTCCTTCCCTTTGTCATTTGTCACCTGTATACCCGGATAGTAGGTCACAATCTCCTCCAGGCTTTTCCTTTTTTAAGACAAGAATACTAACAAGTGAAGAAGAAAAAAAAAAAAAAACAAGACACCGTATAAAAGAGATGAGTGACATTACTGAGTCTGCTCTTACCTGGACACCAGGAAAGTTTTCATGGCGCTGATGATCACTGAGGAGTCGTTCATTTGCTGACAGAAATTAAAATATATGGGTCAGTTCTCTTAAAGGGGCTGTCCAAGAGTGGCAAGATTTTATTACAACAAAAGTTGTAGTTTTGCAACAGCTGGAGAGCCATGTTTCCCTGCCAGCCAGCTGAACCCAGCATCTGTGGTTGGACCAGCTGACCGTCTACATCATATGGGGGCCTTCCACCAGATAATATTGGGGAAGGGAAGGGTTGGCCATGTTGGATCTCCACTGCTTCATCAATTTTTTTCAGATGAGCTGTCTGGCAGTGGCTTACAGCTCCTCATTTCAATTAGAATAAGTGAGTATCGCTAAACCCTCATGGATAGCTGTCAGCTGAACAAATGTTCATCCAGCAACTGCTGAAGGGATATGGCTGCATAAAGACCCACTTTATGTCACAGTCTTTTCTGCTGCCCATTCACAATATGACCGCAAGGTGCGAACACAGCCCATACTTACAAAGCAACTTACCAAAGTGGAATCCACACCGGCTATGAGAATGGGGACTTTTCTGTAACTGGAGAATTTGATCTCTTTCCGCAGGACCGGATTCACCTCCACAATCTCATAGGGCAGCTGGTGGTAATCCAGGAAGGCGCGGACCTTACTGCAGAAGGGGCATGTCTTGTACTGGTAAAGGGTAAGATGGAGACCTCCTTCCGGGGCCTGATAACAAGACAGTATTAGTATAACAAAGCAGACCATGTGCTATACCTGCAACAATGACAGACCCCCACCCCCCAACTATATACATGGGAGAAGAGCTATCAAAACTGCTGCAAAGGAAACAATGTTGCTATGGTAAAGTGTGCGCTCCAATTTCTTGATGTATACTATAGTCAACCACCTGAATTTTGTTTCAGAGCAAGTTTTGTTAGATCTCCTTGTGTAGTGATTGTACATCTTCAGGGACATATATAATAAGCAGAAGTAGTAATGGAGGGAACCCAAGAAATTCTCATAGACAAGGCCTTATGTGTCAAAGGCCTGCCCATGTACAGCGCTGCATTGCGCCTTTCTCTGTACTCTGATCAGCACACCAGGGCCAGACCTAAAGCTCCCATAGGTTATGGATCCATAATACAGCCACACATGTGAGCTGCCATGGGCATATAAGCTGTCTTTTTAGAGCACTGTTCACACTGGCATTCATTGCTGTGCAGATCATTAATCAGGGTCCCCCAATCGGTGGCTCCCCAGCTGTTGCAAAACTACAACTCCCAGGCTGCTGGCTGTCAGGTCATCCTGGGAGTTGAAGCTTTAAAACAGATGGAGAACTGTGCCGGCAGGGGGGGGGTAGATGGTGGTTGGCGATTTAACTTTACATCAGGGTTATGCTGGGAGTTGTAGTTTTGCAACTACTATAGATGGTAGTCTATCATGCATAGATGGGGCCACAGTGGGAAGTTCTGAGCCCCTCAGCAGCCATGATGACTTATTGGAAGGCCTTTCACAAAGCATCTAAGATCCCATTGATATAACTTCACAAGAGCCATGTATACACAGGCACAGGTGTAAAACTTGCGGCCCTCCAGCTGCTGCAGAACTACAATTCCCATAATGCCTGGGCAGCCAAAGACTGTATCCAGGTACTAGTAGTAAATGTGGGGAGGGCACCACCAAATACTGGAAGTCAGGGTGCTATAGTGCTGAATTGAGCCACAATGTAATAGGAGAAGAAAAGAAAGCACTATATCAGCACACCTTTGTAATGTCACAAAAATAAATCATTTTATTAGATCACAGAAAAGATGTTAAAAACATACAAACATGTAGTGCAATACATAACATGCACTACTGCCTCTGTCCATCATGGTGATATTATACCACCTGTAACCCTAAATAGGGGAAACCAAACATAAATGCACATAGATATGGGGTGCCGATAGGTGCATAGTCCAAGTATTAATTATGCGTAATATATTGCTCCCTCATTCTATATTCAAAAGTGCCCCAGTGCATAGAGATACAATACCCAATAGGCAAGATAATACAACCTGCACCACGGCTTATCGAGACGGACAGCAAGGAAAAACTGCGTTCCGTCACGCAATGCGACTTTGTCAGGGACCTTTTTTTTTTTTTTTAACAAGATGTTTTTAACATCTTTTCTGTGCTCTAATAAAATGATATATTTTTTGTGACATTACAAAGGTGTGCTGATATAGTGCTTGCTTTTCTTCGCCTATTACAAAGACTGTATCCAAGCTGTATAGAATGTATCTAAACTTTTAACCTAAAGAGACAGAAGCAGCTTATAGTGGCTCGGATCCGGGAGCTATGACCTCATCTGTACAATGAAGGTGCAGGGACGCTGATAAAACCTTATAAACTGAATCTGAACAGAGACAACAAGGCATAGGGCTCAGCCGACCATTGCCGACCATTGTTCTAGCAATCGCTGGTCTCAGATCCTCACCAATGTAAACCTGCCATTGGTTCGCCTAGGCAGTACAACCCTATCCATATTTTAGCCGCCATTTTGAGTGCTGTACCCCCCAAAATCCCTGTTTTGTATTGCCTAAAATCAGATCTTTCCAGGGATGGAACTCAGTGATCTTTCTGTATCAGGGAATCGCTAGAACCACAATTCCCTAATCCAGTCTGGAAGTTAGCGGCGAGGCCCCCCATAGGTGATAAGTGTAAGTATAGGCGTACCTTCACCTCCTCCTCCGCCCGCTGCTCCCCCAGGGAATACTGCAGGCTCCCATACACCCCACATACCCCCCCAACAGCAACCACCAGGCCCCACATCCTCCTGCCCCCACCCCCTGCCTCCTGCCACCTCCAGCCACTCCTGTACCCGCGCCAGCTGCCACTCAGACAGCTAAGCCAGCTCTGCTGAGCACCCAAGGGCACACTCCCCGCCTGCACTCGGCTCATTGAGTAAGGAAGCCGGCTAAAACTCCTGACACTAGAAGCTAATGAGCCCCTGACCACCACCCCGGGGCCACCCACACCGGCCCCCAACTGCCCCGCCAGCCGCCATGCCACAGCGCCCAGCTCATGAACCCTGTGAGCCGCCATCTTGCCCACAGCTAAGCCCCTCCCCTTCTTGTTAGAGAAGCCAAGGGAACCAATGGGAACGCAGAAAACGCCGGTTACGTCACCACCGTGAAAAGTATATTATGAAAGGGTCACATGACGACGGTCACATGACGAGGTGACCATGTCAGGACCGAATGGGGACCCGCAGGTTCCTCTGGGCGAAGCGTCCGGGGAGGAGGGTGAGTACGGCGCTTAACCCCTCATCTTCTGGAAGGATCTGTATCGATTAGATCGGGTCAAAATCGTTCGACATTATGTTTAGCTGCTGTTATAGTGATACCCATCCCCCACCCTCTCCTATAGTGGGGGATGGGGAACCTTCAGCCCTCCAGCTGGTGCAAAACTACCATTCCCATCATGCCTGGGCAGCCAAAGCTAAAGCTCAGGGAGCCTCAGGCTGTCCAGGCATGATGGGAATTGTAGTTTTGCACCAGCTGCCTCTAGCTGTTACTAAACTACAACTCCTATCTTGCTGAGAGTTGTAGTTTTACAATAGCTGGAGAGGCTGTGGTGTACAGCACTGATATAGGGAAGTTACCCCCAGTCTGTGGGGTTTTAAAACTACAGCACCCATCATGCTCCCACAGACTACCATACACTATATAGGAAATAACTCCCATCATGCTCCCCCAGACTACCATACACTATATAGGAAATAACTCCCATCATGCTCCCACAGACTACCATACACTATATAGGAAATAACTCCCATCATGCTCCCACAGACTACCATACACTATATAGGAAATAACTCCCATCATGCTCCCACAGACTACCATACACTATATAGGAAATAACTCCCATCATGCTCCCACAGACTACCATACACGACTGTATAGGAAATAACTCCCATCATGCTCCCACAGACTACCATACACTATATAGGAAATAACTCCCATCATGCTCCCACAGACTACCATACACTATATAGGAAATAACTCTCATCATGCTCCCACAGACTACCATACACTATATAGGAAATAACTCCCATCATGCTCCCACAGACTACCATACACTATATAGGAAATAACTCCCATCATGCTCTGACAGACTACCATACACTATATAGGAAATAACTCCCATCATGCTCTGACATACACCATACACTATATAGGAAATAACTCCCACCATGCTCCCACAGACTACCATACACTATATAGGAAATAACTCTCATCATGCTCCCACAGACTACCATACACTATATAGGAAATAACTCCCATCATGCTCCCACAGACTACCATACACGACTGTATAGGAAATAACTCCCATCATGCTCCCACAGACTACCATACACTATATAGGAAATAACTCCCATCATGCTCTGACATACCCCATACACTATATAGGAAATAACTCCCATCATGCTCCCCCAGACTACCATACACTATATAGGAAATAACTCCCATCATGCTCCCACAGACTACCATACACTATATAGGAAATAACTCCCATCATGCTCGAACAGACTACTATACACTATATAGGAAATAACTCCCATCATGCTCCCACAGACTACCATACACTATATAGGAAATAACTCCCATCATGCTCCCACAGACTACCATACACTATATAGGAAATAACTCCCATTATGCTCCCACAGACTACCATACACTATATAGGAAATAACTCCCATCATGCTCCCACAGACTACCATACACTATATAGGAAATAACTCCCATCATGCTCCCACAGACTACTATACACTATATAGGAAATAACTCTCATCATGCTCTGACATACCCCATACACTATATAGGAAATAACTCCCATCATGCTCTGACATACCCCATACACTACAGAGCAGTGTTCCCCCAGTCTGGAACATAACAACTGTTACAGAACTACAACTCCCATCATGTCCTGACCTCTGATCTGTGTACATACACTATAGAGCAATGTTTCCAAGTCTGGGGCTCAACAGCTTTAACAGAACTACAACTCCCATCTTGTCTTGTGTCACAACTGGAGAGCTACAGGTTGGGGGAACACTACTCTATAGTGTATGTACAGAGATCTGTCAGGGCATGATGGGAGTTGTAGTTATGTTGCAGCTCGAGAGCCCCAGACCGGGGGGAGGGGGGCACTGCACTATAATATATGTACAGAGATCTGTCAGGGCATGATGGGAGTTGTAGTTCTGTTATAGTTGTGGAGCTCCTGACCAGGGGAACACTGCTCTATATGTGCAGAGATCTGTCAGGACATGATGGGAGTTGTAGTTCTGTTAGAGTTGTGGAGCCCCAGGTTGGTGATCTCAGTCTATCTGGCTGGGTCACATGCTATTTACCTATAAACACCCCTCCTGTAGTGATGCTGTTGTGCACAGAATATTCTGGTTACATGCGGCCATTAGTAACAGAGCAGACGTGGCCGCCCACAGCATTGGAGATCTCTATCCAGCCCCACAGGCGGCTGACCAATTCATTGAGTTCTGGTCCTGTATAAAACCTGCCACAAAACTACAACTCCCATCAGGCCCGGCTGCAGGTTCCCTATCCCTGCTGTACAGGAACACTTCAAGCAAAAACTGCTACCATGTTATTTGAAGAGTCTGAGGGGCGGAGCATGGCACCAAAGAGATTCCCAGCGTCCCTTCGTATCAGATTTGGTCGGAATTATATAATCGATTCCTATCATCTCTTCCTCAGATTACGCAGCCTTGGACTTCATGTTGGACCAGATCAGCTTCTGCCTGGATCACTTAGAGGAGAAGAATGATCACTTGCACGCTCAGCTTCAGGACCTACTGGAATCCAACCGGCAGGCACGACGCGACTTCCAGGAGCAGCTAAGCCAGAGTGGAAGGGGCGACGTGCCGCAGCAGGGGGAGGGGCTGTGACCTCCACACAAAGCTGGCAACGACAGCCGCCTGAAAATGCACAACCCGGCCCGGAGAGACTGAAGGACATTGATCATGACAAGAACCTGACGGCTGTAATGCAATCTGGATCCGTATAGTTGGGGGTCTTCCCTATGTAGTGCTGCCTTATGGCAGGGTTTGCAAACCTGGGGCTCTCTAGCTGTTGCAAAACTACAACTCCCAGCATGCTCTGAGAGCCACAGGTTGGTGAAAACTGCCCTATAAAGTCACGGCCTACAATAGCTACCTGTAACCCTATTGTATTTCTCCATAGGTTTTTGTAATTTATTAAATGTTTTTATGTGTGAGCAGTGTCCTTTTATATATTGTACAGTAAGGGGGGGAGGGGGTTATATGGTAGATTTCACAGCTTCCCTACATGTAATAGTCTATGTCAGGGATGTCAAACTCAAGTACACAGTGGGCCACAATTAAAAACTTGGACAAAGTCGCCGGCCAACCATGATATATATTGAAGGATGCGAGCAGCATCCTACAGTAGTCTCCAGTATAGTAGCCAGCCCCCTCACAGCAGTGTCCCATATAGTAGCCAGCTCCCCCCATTTAGAAGACTGCATGGTGTCCTGTCACAGGCAGCCTGTATCAGGCGCGTTCTAGGCCACACGTCTAAAAGTGCTTGCAGCCTTGAAGTTAAGACATCGCAATAGATTATAATATTGGTGGTCCGGAAGACTGCCCATAGTATAATCTGTTGCAATGTCCTGTCAGCACTAGGAAATCAATTGATTTCCTCAGCAGGCTAAAAAATAACTGCACCGCAGGCCAGAGTTTGACCTGCCTGGTCTATGTGATTCCTAAATCACTTCCTTACCCCAGAAAAACAGCTCTTAAAAATTGGCTTCTAGGTATGTCTCTTCTCAATCTGCTGTCTACAGCGAGTTGTCAGGGGAAATCTGTCTCTAGGATAGAACACAGGAGGTGGGGGCGGGGCAATGTGCTCTGTATATGCCAGCTACCTGCTTCAGTCATCTTCACAAACGTACAAGGTTGTTGGTGCCACCTTCCCATTCTTTTTCACAGCCATAAGGTGGTGGAGGAAAGGGCTACAGGTAATACGCAGACTCGGGTGGCCATCTGGACAAGGACCTCACTGGCAGGCCCAGCTTCAGGTTTGAGGGCCCTTGGGCGACAGAGCCTCAGCGAGACCCTCATCCATCCATTTTGCACAATCACTTAGGATACCACTAACAAACACAAAGACACATTAGTGACTGATACACGACGCACATACAGCTGTCTTCTGCCTCCTCCTCTCTGGCCAGCTGATCTCCACACTGTAGTATTGGGGACCTGTGGGTCATGTGATCAGATCCTTCATCCCTATCTCTGCAGGATGCTTACAGGTCCCGCTCTTTCTCTCTCTTCTGATGTTCAGCCTCTCACCCTGCACTACAGTGAGGAGGCTGACCATCAGAATACCGGGCCCTTGGAGGCACTGCTCTAGGACCCCGGCACTTGACCGGGTAAACGCTGTGCTTGCACCGGCCCTGGTCAATGGAGATAAACTCTTGACATGTAGTGATGCCGAACGTCACCAGGAAATAACCTCCATGTGAAGGAAAGTTAGGACAAACCACCACAGAAAGTAGAAGGTACCATCACACTTTTAATTGTTTGAAATCTAAGAATATAATAATAGTAACAAATCAGATGAGGGTGGGGCTGCAATGCCCTGAACGTGCTTCCACCTCGGTGGCCTTTGTTCTTCTGACTGCTCAGACAAGATGGATCTACTTTAGGATACAATTACATAGTCAGGATAAAAGTAACAGCATCAAATGCGATGGTGAAGGACGGGGACATGAGCCCATTCTTCTGCAGAGTGAGTGCCATCATGGCCGCTGTACAGACACGTAACATCGGGATATCCAGTGTGGTGGACCCCACCTCAGCAGGTCTATGGTTGGTAAATCTATACTTCTCTAGTAGAGGATTGCAGAATTAGTCATTTCATCATCTATTCTTACGGTTCAGACTGCTCCATAGACAGATTACTGGATGCTCTAAACGGCAACCAATATTCTGCAGGAGGATTTAGGGGGCAATAGAGGATTAGTATTCAATGAATAATCCATCTTGTATTGCCCCACCGCATGTAGAGTAAAACAAACACTGGAGCAGCTAGCTCCTGATTAAAAGATATCCTACTGTTTTGTGTTCACAGCTTCTATCCAGACCTATGCGTCTCTATTGTTATAGACTACCAGGAAATGCTATGTAGTCTGATCCGGCAGTCTTGTTTTAAGGGAGTTAGAAAAACATGTCCACTTTCTTCCAGAAACAGCACCACTCTTGCCTCCAGTACAAGTGGGGTTTGCAATTAGGCTCCATTCACTTCAATGGAACTGAGCTGCACAACCTGGAGACAAGAGTGGTTCTGTCTGTTTTTCTAACGCTGGATAACCCCTTTAAGGTCCTGTTAGGCGACCCAATGTATGGCTGACCAACTAGCATACATTTTTAGAAACCATCAGCCATACATTTCCCTATATAAATGGGGATGTCTCTAGTCATCATTCTTGCAGCCCTGGCCTCGTGATTACCGAGCCGTGTAATAGGATCCATAAACGAGTGCTGATCAATGAGATCGACGCTCATTGTGCGAGAGACTCCCCTTCTATTAACACCCTATTCTACGCCCTGATAGGTCAAATAGCCAGGGCATGAGACAACGCCTTTAAGTAACAAATACTAGTTTTCTATAGAGATGAGCGAATCTCGAGCGCACTCGGGTATGTCCAAACCCAAGCATGTGGCAATTGAGTTAAGCTGGATGCAGCCCTAGAGAGCCCTGGAAAATATGGATACAGACATAGGCCATAGCCTGTATCCATGTTTACCATGACATCCTAGGGCTGCATCCAACTTCTTCAGTCACCGGTAATCAAATGCTACACACTGTTCGGACAGACCCGAGCATGCTTGAGATTCGCTCATCACACAGGGACTGCCTAATGTGTGATCTGCTTCAGGATTAGAAGAACCATGGAGACTACATACCTATATGTTACATTGTGCTTACCTATAGACCCTCATGCGTACTATATCTCAATAAGCCTGCTTATAGCCCATCTACTCTTACTCTAGCTGAATGGAAATCGATGCATTTCATCCTGTAAAGAACATGTAAGACTGGTCATTGATATACACGGCCTCACTAAGCTAAAATTATATTGCTGCAATAACTGAGCTTTGTCCTACCTGAATGAAGCTTCTCTAGCTTGCCCTAAGGCAGTGCAGAAGCAGTATCCTACTCTGTACACACTAATGGAGTCACACAGTGGAGCATAGACAGTGAACGCCACAGCTGAAGGGACAGTGACTGGCATGCAACGCTTCTGCTCCTGGACCCTGGCGGCCTGCATCGGTGGGATGAGCCTCTAGAGAAAAGATTCTACCAAATTCAATACAAAGCTGTAGTGTAAAACAACAATACAGTGCATCCTAGCCTCATATAGAAAAAAATGTAATGTTTGGGTTCAGCTGTTGTATCTCCCAGTCTAACCAATATTAAAATGCCCTCCCATGTGAACACAGATTGTGGACTATCTGACTGTGCGGAGCGAGGGCTGCCTGCTGGTGGATGAGGTTTCATCGCTACGGGCCGTTTCCCCCTGGCCCGGTTGTTCGCCCTTGACCTTGTCTTCCTTCTGGGGAGGAATCACTTCTTGATCCAGCAGGCAGCTCGAATCTTCCTCGCTTGTACCGATGACTGAATCAAAGACTGCCACGGAGTCTTCCGTATCAGCGCACTTGTTAGAGACGTCTCCTCCTCTGGCGCTGCCGCCTCCGTGTATATTTGCTGGTTTATTGCCACCATCCTGCAGAGGGACAGAGCCTCCATCTGCCGCCTTCCCCTGATTTCTGTCTTCATCCTCCTGGACAGACAGATCGGCTTCTGAATCCACACGGCTCGCTCTCTCGGCTTTGGATCTCTGGAAGCAAAGTGGTGCATCAATTAGGAAGGCGTTAAGGGGGTATCGCCATCTGAGCATGCTATCCGCTATCCGTGGGTATAGCTCAGCAATGCTAGGGCCAAATGAAGCTCATACTGTGCATACACAAGGGGGTCCCAGCAGTCAGACCCCCACCGATCAGCATGTTATCCCTCATTGTGTGAATAGAGATAACATGCATAGATGGAACACTGGGGGAGGCTCTCCATAATAAATAATGTGTTTTTTTTTATTACAGAAGCAATACCAGAATGGATTGAGCCTATGCCTAGCAAGAAGTGAGCAGCAAAGCCAAAGCACTCACTAAAGCCTCATCCATTTATAGCTTAGAGGGATCCTAAACATGTATGTAGGAACCCTAATATACTGTGCTATAGTGACTACTATAGGGCCTGTGGGGGAAGAGCATGAATCCTTGTGTCAGACTCTGCCTCTTAAAGCCCTACATGTCACATGACCTAGCACATCCCTTCTGACCAGATGGTTCCTTTTAAGTAGCAGAGCTTAATCTTTAGCGGTATACTATATCTGTGTAATATCTGCTTACATTCAGATTGCGTCTGCATCTGTATGAGGGATGATCATCGCCTTCAAGGCTTGATGTTAAAGTGAGTAAGACAGTGTTCACATCTACATCAGAGACATTTCATCACATATGATAGAAAAAAAGTAGTGTATTTTTCCATCAGAGAGATAGTAGCCTCTATGTAAACCGACAAGTCGAGAGGGTCCATCAGACGAGCTGATGTGTATAGAGCCTAAATCCTATAGGTAGTAGTTAAATATAGGAATTGACCCTTGCTAGTCCTACTTGATGTTAAAAACTGATGCTACGCGCCATAAAGCAAACATTTTCCTCTAGACTAGACGATCGCCATAACAAGCTATTAATTCAGGAAGCAGATGTTGAGCTCTGTAAGGTGGGAGGGAAATAGGCAAGAGGGAAGATGATCAGAAAAGCCATGTGATGACATACGACACACAGTGATCTAGAACAACAGCTAAGGACACTTGATAGGGTGTTCAATGTGACAGCAGAAACAGAGAGCGGGCGTATCAAACAAAACAGGAGCCAGGCCATGCAACAGGAGAAGGGTCTAACCTGGACGTTCTGAAAATGCACCAGGGACTTGCAGTGTGTGAGCCGAGCAGCAGAGTCACTAGGATAGAATTTGTGACACAGCCTGCAGAGATAACCCGCGACGGGGACCATATAATCCAGGCCTGTGAAACGGGAGGGCAAATCACAGAATGGATATCAAAAGGGGGAACACAAAAATAAAGAACAGAGCAGAGAGCATGATGAGGGAACCGGAGCGGGGGGGTGGGGTGGGAGAGAGAATATGACAGGATGGATGGATGGTTCACAGACAACAAATAATGCACAGGACTAAGAGCTGACTCCTACAGCCAAAGAGGGAGAGGATAGTTCCAGCAGGAAACCAAAGCAGATACTAGGGGGAACATTGTCTGGAAGCATAGGGAAGGAAGCCATGTTGATAATGTAATGCTTCCCTGGATATAGCTCCATCTGAGCCTCCACACCTGGGAGGTAAGCACTTAGCTATATGTGGTGGTGGTGGCAGGACTCACCATAGGCCGTATCTGCATTGTATTCTTCTTCCTCCTCTTCTTTGTGATCAGCAATGTTATCTTCTCCTTTATCCTGCAAAAAAACAATTCGCTAAGTTATGGGCCTCCTTAAAGCAATACACAAGAGCAGTACACAACCAACTCATGTGACCGGGCCCTGTGTACTACAAGCAGCTGTATACACCCCAGGCAAACAACAGAGCAATAAAAGCTGGCAAGCTACAGACCCAGGATCTACCAGGAACACTAACAGCGGAGGCTGGAAGAAAGGATGAGCTGGCTTATCAAGACATCTTCTGTCTAAAGAGAACTATGACAATATAGAAGTTTCTTGTACAGTCAGCTTTTCTATAGGCATGTGACTATGGACAACCCAGGGTATGTCATGTCACTAAAGGCCGATTATCGCAAAGGACCGTTGCTAGAAACAATAATCAGCCCATGTAAAAGTATCAGTGATCACCCAAGGAGCGGGAAAATGCCCGATCAACTAGCGCTAGCAAGCGCCCGCACAAAAGATGCTATCGGCCGCGCATTACCCTGTAAAGAGGGGATATGTGGTCAATAGCAATTTATTTAAATAACTGCATGAATACAAAGATCGTTCAGGCGGCACCGGGCAGCGCAAATGCGTAAATCCGGGTCACGCCAACTGAATGCGTAAAAAGACCCACTGATTCATCATTACACTACATATTCCAAGTACACAGAATCATAGGGCAATTTCTTTTTACCGGGACACATTCTGTTTCCTCAGAAAAGTCATCAGCGCTGACACCCTCGTCTTCATCATCATCGTCGTCATCATCCTCCTCCTCCTCAAAACAGCCCACGGCGTCCACTGTGATCAGTTCTTCGGACTCCTCTGGACTCCAGGTTTCTTTCTCAAGAAGCTTGACCTTTGGGAAATCGTGAAATCAGAAATTATGAGACATCCATACTATGAGTGCTGTACACTGTGCACATGGCTGTGTCTCCTTATGTCTAATTCTTATTCAGCAGTTATGTGACTTCTACCACAATGCTTGACGTCCATTAGCCAGGAGGAATAATAAGGGCAGCAGAGGTGAGACGTCTTCTCTTACCTCTTGGGACTTCTGCTTGTGCTCAGGAGACTTCATGTGCTCCACAAACTTGCGAGGAGTCTTGAAGTGGCGGCTGCAGACGGTGCAAAAAGGTCTCAAGGAGCGTTTAGCCATCTGAAAGCAGAGGAAGACTGTTCAATATGGAGGACGGCACCAATACAGAATATGTGACTGAAGTCTCTCTGAAGTCTTATACAGGGCAGCCTATATGTTATAATGACACGAACGCTGCTGTAAGGAGAAAATCAGGCTTGTAGCAACTTCCAATCGTAGGATGATTCAGAAGTTGGGCCAACAGCGATCAGCTGATGTTTTATTTATGGGAGTAAGGGCCCTATTCCACCGGACGATTATCGTTTGCATAATCGTTAACGATTAACGATCGCAAACGACCGCTATTGCAAAAGACCTGAAAACATTCATTCATTTCCATGAAACGATAATCCTTACTTATGATCGTAATTGCAATCGTTTTTCTTCGCTATTTATTCACTATTGCTTTGGTATCTATTGCGAACAACCGAACGACGTCTTATTCAATGTGAACGATTTGCGAACGAGCAACGATAAAAATAGGTCCAGGTCTTATAAAGCGATCAACGATTTCACGTTCGGTCGTTAATCGTTAACTGCATTTCAACAGAACGATTATCGTTTAGATTCAAACGATTTAACGATAATCTGAACGATAATCGTCCAGTGGAATAGGGCCCTAACCCAAGACAGGAAGAAGCACAAGACATAATAGCATGGCCATATAGCTCTGTGGCCCCTAAAAGCCTGAGCCCCTTTTTTCTAATGTATTACAATAACTATATAGATACCTTGTGTTCTTGAGTCCGGCGATGTCTGATGAGATCACAGCTGAAGTGAACCTGGCAGACATTGCACCACCTCATCTGCTTCTTCTTACTGTAAAGAAAACAGAACATCGATATCTCCAGTGTGATATCTTCCAAAACCGGCACCACGCTTGTCTCCAGGCTGCATTTCATATTGCAGCTCAGCTCTATGGACAGGAACGGTGCTGTTCTGCGAAGAAAGCAGCCATATGTTCCCAATCCTTCATGATTAAAGGACAACTCCGGCAATGTTCTTTTTTAGCATATTTAACACACATTACAAAGTTATATAACTTTGTAATGAGTGTAAATAAGCTGTGTGGCCCTGTCCCCCCCCCTTTCAGACCCCCGACCCCCTTTTCTCTCCCGTTCACTTCACTTGAACCTGGAAGTGAGGGAGTTCCGAAGACGCCGGCCGGAGATGGCAGAGTCGAGGCCGGCGGGAGATTCAAGTGGCGATCACACCGGAGGGATGGTGAGTATGAAGTGTGTGTGTGTCTGTTTTTTTTAGGCCCCGCCGCAGTTGTCCTTTAAATTCTTTTAAATCAACTGGTGCCAGAAAAAGCCACAGATTTGTAGTTTATTTCTATAAAAAAATCTCAAGTCTTCCAGTACTTCCAGCTGCTGTGTGTCCTGCAGGAAGTGGTGTATTCTTTCCAGTCTATGGGGATTTGCTACTGCTCTGGACAGTTTTAGACATGAACAGAGGTGGCAGCAGAGAGCACTGTGTCAGCCTGGAAAGAATACACCACTTTCTGCAAGACATACAGCAGCTGATAAGTACTGGAATACTTGATATTTTTTAATAGAAATAAATTACAAATCTCTAGCACCAGTTAATTTGAAAAAAAAAAGAAATTGGGGGTGAACAACCCTTTTAACCCAACATTTGCGTTTTAAACTCTGATTATACAGAAATATATAGAAGAAATTCTTACTCGGGTCTAATTCTGCATCACTCACCTATCTCTGGTCCCCATGACACCCTGACCATCCTTTGCAGTGGGGAGGAGAGTAACCAGGCAGGCATTGCTGAGATGCTGGATTTCCTGGATCTTTTTGTGATGTTGGGAAGTGACCAGATGAGACTGGAAATTCTGAGGTAAGGATTACAATTTAGTATGATACATGGTCCATGAAACACCCGCCTATGCCAGGTCACACAATCTAGTTGTACCTGTAAGCTCTGGTAGCTGGTTTTGCAGATATAGCAGCAGAACCTGGGGCCGCTGGGTGTCGAGCCGCCAGACATGGGTCTCTTCTCAGCACACGCCGGCTGTAGGGCTGTGGTGCGACTCTCACTGCGAACCTGGATGGTGACCTTCAATGCACGTCCACCGCTCATACCCTGCATAGGGGGAAATCGTAACTTATCACCATGGGCCATTAAAGAAGCAACATGGTACACCTGTATAATTCTCTGCTACACCAACCTCTGAGGACTGTGACTTCACGCTGCGCTCCTCGGAAACTGCTGCTGTCCCTATAACAAGAAGCAAGTCAAAGGATTCTCAGAATATGTCTACTAAGGAAATACTCCGCAACCGGGCAACTCACATATGGGCCCACGTGGATTAGGAGGGTCTTTTACTGAAAAGCTGTTCTTTGGGGAAGTCAATGAGAAATCACTACTAGTGCCTGTGTGCATAGCATTGCATAACTTCTATTCAAGGGGTTTTTGTATAAGTTGCTTAAAGGGGTACTCTAGCTACAAATAATTTCTTTCAAATCAACCGGTCTCAGAAAGTTATCAAGATTTTTTATTTATTTCTATTTAAAGCCTTCCAGTACTTATCAGCTGGTGTATGACCTGCAGGAAGTGTTGTTTTCTCTCCAGTCTGACACAGTGCTCTCTGCTGCCACCTCTGTCCATGTCAGGAACTGTCCAGAGTAGGAGCAAATCCCCATAAAAATTCTCTCCTGCTCTGGACATTTCCTGTCACGGACAGAGGTGGCAGCAGAGAGCACTGTGTCCGACTAGAAAGAATACACCACTTCCTGCAGGATATACAGCAGCTGATAAGTACTGGAAGACCTGAGATTTTAAAATAGAATTTACAATTTACAAATCTATATAACTTTCTGAAATCAGAAGATTCGAAAGAAAAAAAATCCCTGGAGGACCCCTTTAAGATCACAACCGCTATAAAACCCCAAGTGAAATCAGAATGTTGGAGAGACATTTGAAAAGTTTTTTTTAGTTGAGGTCTGAAAGATCAAGAGAACGAGCTGGGAGAAGAGCATGCTTAGTGCATTCTCTCCCGCCTCTATGTCACATGACCAGAATGGACTGTCAGCCTATGGGGTTGACCTGGTCTCATGATCATTTAAAAAGTTTTAAAGCCGACCTGTCAGCAGAAAAACAAGGGTGTAAATAAGTCTGTGGCTAGAAGGGGCATACTGTTCTTATATCCATAGTCTATGCCAGTCCTGACATAGAAGTCAATTTGTTAATATGCAAAAAAAAGCTTAAAAGCCCAGGGGGCGTTTGCCAGTACAGCACAAGCCCAGTCTATGTCCCTTCTTGAGCACCTCTGGACCCGTTCCATTCACCTACCCCATCTGACTAACAGCCACTAGGTAAAGAGGACATGGGCCCCACAGACGCAAGTACAACCACTTCCTTAGGACCCCTAGCGAAATGCCTCTAGTTACCTTGTGCAGTGAAGCCGGTCTCTTCTGTACCAATCTCCGAGCTGCAGAGAGAACAGACAGACATTGATCACATCGAGCCATATCATTTTACAGATGAAGACAAAACCATTCATTGTACAAATGCAGAATCCTGCTGCTATTTATGAAGAGAGAGATGGTCCTTGTTCTGCGGCAACAGCCCTAACACTCAGCAGGTGTGACCTACGCCTCATGCATCCTATACACATTATAGGGATCTAGTGCTCACGTTTCTTCAGCTCCTGACTGCTTACTAACCTTGGTCTCAGTGTATTTTGGCTCAGTACAACTTCCTGTGATTTATGGGGCACTAATGTTATGACACAGTGCTCTCTGCTACCACCTCTGTCCATGTCTGGAACTGTCCAGGAATCCCCATAGAAAACCTCTTCTGCTCTGGACAGTTCCTGACATGGACAGAGGTGGCAGCAGAGAGCACTGTATCAGACTGGAAAGAATACACCACTTCCTGCTGGACATACAGCAGCTGATAAGTACTGGAAGACTGGAGATTTTTAAATAAAAGTAAATTACAAATCTATATAACTTTCTGACGGCAGTTGATTTGAAAGAAAGAAAACATTTCACCGGAGTACCCTTTTAAATCAATTGTATGCCTGGAACACTACTATGTATTGTACTAAATACTTGGAGGAACTAAACATATTAGACGACAACTGATATTACCCAAGACAGACAATGTACATGAGTTTATGAGACAGACAGTCGAGTTGTAAGCTTGTTATAAAAGTGTTTTTTTTTCTGGAGAACACATATTACAGACAGGGGGTGGAGAGTGAAGGCTGTCATACAATATAGATAGCTGTCAGTGGATCCAACTCAGGGGAACAAGGGATGGCATGTCTTTTTGATAAGCTTTGATGCTTATCCCATCCCTGTAAAGCTTCAAACATGCACGTCAGCCAAAAGCCTAGGATCACCAGCCATCTAAAGTGCATGATCCGCTATAGAGACCAGGGAACAGAAGAGACATGCTACACATACAGACACCATAGACAGCACACAGGGGAGCATGAGCGGTGATGAGGAGGGGGTGTTAGTGCAGCTCGGTCAGCTTCTTTAGCGTTACCTCCTTGCTCTCTTGGCTGAAGGTTCAAGGGGGTCGGTAATGCTGCATTCAGTTAGATTTTCGGTGTCTGCAATGACAAGGTTGTGAAAGCAGACGGGGTACAAAGAGCCGAAGGGAGAAAATTAGCCACCAGTAGAGACAGTGGGAAAGGAAATAATGTACACAGTAATGGCTTCTCAGCTTAAAGGGCCAGTAACACCGCATCTCTTGTCTACTATATACTGTGCAACATCCTGCACTAAGGATGTGCATACATGGTCCTGTATGTATAATCATATAGTCCTGAGTGTCATCATTTATGTAGAGAACCCTTTGAAAGAGGTACAGCCATCTTCTAAAATATTAGAGGGGACCTTAAAGGAGAACTATCAGCAGGCTGGACAAATCTAACCTGCTGACATGTCCCTATTGTGCACCAGGCACTGAGGATGAAGGCATGTGTCTTACCTTCATCCTCAGCACCCCTTGCACAATAAGGAAATATCAGCAGGTTAGATCCATCTAACCTGCTAATAGGTCCCCTTTAAGAGGGTTTAAAGTGTCATTTCAATTTTTTTTGCAGAATTCAATAATACGGGCGATTTAAGGAAACTTTGTAATTGGGTTTATTAGCCGAAAAATGCATTTTTATCATGAGAAAGCAGTTTGAAGCACTCCCCCCTGTCTTCATTGTTCTCTATGGGGAGGGGAGGGGTGGAGGGAGATGAGGCACCAAAACAGGACAACAAAGCGTTAATTTACAGCTACATCATGGGGCTCCTCTAAAGTCAGCACTGACCTCTCTGACTTCTAAATAGAGGCTTTCACACAGTTCCTGCTGTGCAATCCTTTGTTCTCTGCTCTCTGCTGCCAACTAATCTCCCTCCTCCCCTCTCCATAGATTACACAGGGCTCGACGGATGTAAAAGAGTCGAGATTTCCTGATAATGAGCAGTGGATGACAGAAAGGAGAGGAGGGGGGGACCTGGGGAAAGGCTTTTTGAATGCAGATAATGGCAGATTTGCCCAATAAACCCAGTTACATAGTTTCTTAAAATTGCCTGGAATATTGATTCCTGCACAAAAAAAAAACAAAAAACGACAGTTACACTTTAAACCCCAGCGATTGTGAGAATGAATATGTACCAGTACGAATACGCACTTCATAGCACTACAGTCGGCCCCATGGGGAGGGAAGGCCAGACCCCTGCTAATCATAAAGCAGTGGCATAAGCTATCACTTTATACGATGAGAATTCCACTTCAAAGAACTTTCTGGATTGGTTTTCACTGTTATAGTAAGTAAAAGTTTGGATACTTCTTCCTTATCTGACAAGGCTTGGGTGTTACTTTCCCTTTAAGCTAAGACACTGGTAAAATCAAAAATATGTCGAGGGTCTGAAATGGGTTAATATAACTTGCTTTACATGCAGTATATAATATGTTTGTCATTTCACTCAAAAAGTGATAAAAATAGCAGAACAGAACCTAGGTAGCAGCTACCGCTCACTACAAACCATGATGATGATCAGTATCGGGTCTCTATAGATCTGCCCCTAGTGGCTACACTGCCGCGCTGTACACATGTGATGCTAATACGCACTGTAGTCTCAAAATATGAAAGAGGTTGCCCAGGCTTAGAAAAACATGGCCGCCTACTTCCAGAAACAGCGCCACTCTTGGCCACATTTTGCGTGTAGGTTCTGCAGCTCAGTTCCATAGAAGTGAATGGAGCCCAGAGTAATATCACACACAACCTGAGGACAGGGGTGGCGCTGTTTTTGCCAGAAAGTAGCTGTATTTTTTTCTAATCCTGGAAAATCCATTTAAGTTAGTTTTCCAGGATTTTATATTCCTGTGTGATCAGTGAAAGACAAAGAGGCAGCGATGCTCACTGAAAGGCCGAGGCCGATGGTTAGGTCCGGAAATGCGGTGTAAACATCCCTGTCTGTTCTATGTAGTAGCGGTGTAAGTAATGGCCGGTCGCCTCACTAACCTTCTGAGTTCAGACTTTCATCGGCTTCGGATGCAGTCGGGGGAAGCTCAGCGTTTGCTCTCTCAGAGCTTGTGTCGTTGGTGTCTTTGCCCGGTACAGAGGAGCCCGGCTCACTATCCTTCTTGGTATCAGAGCTCTTGTAGTGGTCCTATAACCAGAAAGGGACGGCAGAGCGTTTAATATCAACAAATGCAGTAGTCTCTAAAAAGGAAGTAGGGGCTGTATACTTGGCTATACACGGTAGTGAGCTTAATGCCGACTAAAAGTAACTATAGTAGCTAAAATGGTAATACTTCCTGTTACTGGATCTACAGCTGCACAGATAGGAGTCCAAAAACAACACTTGGTCCAGCATGTATTAAAGGGGTTCAGAAAAAAAAAAATCTTTCAAATCAATTGGTGCTAGAAAGTGCAGTGTCTTCTATAAGGATTTGCTCCTGCTCTGGACAGTTCCTGACATGGACAAAGGTGGCAGCAGGGAGTACTCTGTCAGACTGGAGAGAATACACCACTCCATGCAGGACATACAGCAGCTGATAAGTACTGGACAACTGGAGATTTTTAAATAGAAGTAAATAATAAATCTCTGGCACTCTCTGATACCAGTCGATTTGAAAGAATTTTTTTCCACTAAATTACCCCATCTAAAGAACACCCCCCCCCCCCAAAAAAAAAAAAAAAAACTTACAAAAAGAAAAAGGTGTTTATAGGGAAAGTAAAATACTTTACTGATCACAGGAAATATTAAGAAGATATCAAGATCCTGGACCTGGTAATAATATAAATGTGCAGTGTTCCCCTCTGGAGGGCAAAGTGTTGATGCCCAAACACTGCGTGGAAAGTGCTGGATGGAGTGTTATTTCTGGTGAAGTACATGTATATGCACAAGCCAGGTGGGATCCGAGCCCCGAGGACTACTTATCGGTGAGCCTCCACTGTGATCTATTACTTGCATAGCTAGGAGTCCCCTTACCTTGTGATACACTCGCGGCTGCTGGAAAGGCATGGGTGGGAAGGCCATGCCTGGACCTTTCACTGTAACTCCCATGGGAGGGATCCCCAGGATGGAGTGTCTTGCAGCTGATGTAAAGAATGGGGGCATTGGCGGTGCTACCATGCTGAGACCCCGCAGGTTACCTGCAAAGGAACAATCTACACATCATCACCTATGACATAACGGTTTCTCATTCATCATTCCTCAATTGCTGTAAAGGGACCTTAAAGGGATTATCCACCATTAGAAGAACATGGCTGCTTTCTTCCAGAGACAGCACCACTCTTGGGGTTTGCAATTAAAGCGATAGTTTAGCACAAAAAAATATTTTTAAACAAATGGTGCCAGAGACTTGTACTTTTGTTCTATTAAAAAATGTCTAGTCTTCCAGTACTTATGAGCTGCTGTACGTCCTGTATTCTCTCCAGTGCTCTCTGCGGCCACCTCTGTCCATGTCAGGAACTGTCCAGAGCAGAAGTCAAATCCCCATAGAAAACCTCTCCCCTCCAGACTGGAAAGAATACACCACTTCCTGCAGGACAGGCAGCAGCTGATAAGCACTGGAAGACTGGAGAAGTAAGAGAAGTAAATTACAAATCTCTGGCACCAGTTGATTTAAATTTTTTTTTTTTTTTTTTGCTAAAGCTCAATGAAAGAGAGTTGCAAAATCCCACCTAAACTGGAGACAAGAGGCTGTCTCAGGAATGAAAAAAAAAAAACCCCAGCTACTTTCTTGCAAAAACAGCGCCACCCCTGTGCTCAGGTTGTGTGTGTGGTATTACACTTCAGCTCTATTCACTTCCATGGAACTGAGCTGCAGAACCTACACCCAAACTAAGGACAGGGGATGCGCTGTCTCTGGATGAAAGCGGCCATGTTTTATTAGGCCTCCCTTTAAGTGAGTGCACTTACCCTGCATCTGCTGCATCAGTAAAGCCCGCTGTATCATGGGGTGGGTGTTTAGAAGCCTGGCGGGATTGGATGCTCGCAGGTTTAACATCTGCTGCGGTTGCTGGTGCTGGACCGGGGTTGGCATTGGCCTGTGTACAGAGAGTGTTAGTATGGAGGCGCCATAGATGACAGACAGGTGTGACGGGAGGCGGGCTTCTCTTACCTGGGCGCTGCATGCTGGGCAGGGAGCGGGTGCTGTGCTGGCTGCTGCACCGTGTGCTGCTGCTGCTGCTGCTGGAGGAGATGCTGGAGCTGGATGAGCTGGTGGAACTGCTGCTGCTGCTGCTGGTTAAACATCTTCACAGCAATGGACACCTAGGACAAGAGAGAAGTCATGTGACCCCAGAGGTCAGAGCCCCACCTGACAGTTCTGCCCATACAGGCCAGTGAGCGCCCCCTATGGGAAATTCAACAGCCTGATATGACGACATGGCTCACACACATGAATTACGTATGTCTAGCTTATATTACATGCTAGCCATCAGCTGCCACCTCCATCCACCGACCGCACTGAGGATGGGCACTGAGGAAGCACATACATGTTATATGATGGGGTGGGCACTGAGGGGGGGGCACATACATGTTATATGATGGGATGGGCACATACATGTTATATGATGGATGGGCACTGAGGGGGGGCACATACATGTTATATGATGGGATGGGCACATACATGTTATATGATGGGATGGGCACATACATGTTATATGATGGGATGGGCACATACATGTTATATGATGGGATGGGCACATACATGTTATATAATGGGATGGGCACTGAGGGGGGGCACATACATGTTATATGATGGGATGGGCACTGATGGGGCACATACATGTTATATAATGGGATGGGCACTGATGGGGCACATACATATTATATGATGGGATGGGCACATACATGTTATATGATGGGATGGGCACTGATGGGGCACATACATGTTATATAATGGGATGGGCACATAAATATTATATGATGGGATGGGCACATACATGTTATATGATGGGATGGGCACTGATGGGGCACATACATTTTATATGATGGGATGGGCACATACATGCTATATGATGGGATGGGCACATACATGCTATATGATGGGATGGGCACATACATGCTATATGATGGGATGGGCACATACATGTTATATAATGGGATGGGCACTGGGGGGCACATACATGTTATATAATGGGATGGGCACTGGGGGGCACATACATGTTATATAATGGGATGGGCACTGGGGGGCACACACATGTTATATGATAGGGGGGCACACACATGTTATATGATAGGGGGGCACACACATGTTATATGATAGGGGGGCACACACATGTTATATGATAGGGGGGCACACACATGTTATATGATAGGGGGGCACACACATGTTATATGATAGGGGGGCACACACATGTTATATGATAGGGGGGCACACACATGTTATATGATAGGGGGGCACACACATGTTATATGATAGGGGGGCACACACATGTTATATGATAGGGGGGCACACACATGTTATATGATAGGGGGGCACACACATGTTATATGATAGGGGGGCACATACATGTTATATGATAGGGGGGCACACACATGTTATATGATAGGGGGGCACATACATGTTATATGATAGGGGGGCACATACATGTTATATGATAGGGGGGCACATACATGTTATATGATGGGGGGCACATACATGTTATATGATGGGATGGGCACATACATGTTATATGATGGGATGGGCACATACATGTTATATGATGGGATGGGCACATACATGTTATATGATGGGATGGGCACTGATGGGGCACATACATGTTATATGATGGGATGGGCACATACATGTTATATGATGGGGGGGGCACATACATGTTATATGATAGGGGGGCACATACATGTTATATAATGGGATGGGCACTGGGGGGCACATACACCCCCTCCCACCTCTCAGCATATAACATGTACGCGTCCCATCATCTCTCCTTCTGCCATAGAGGTGGGCACTGAGGGGGCACACACATACCATGCCCGCGCCCTCTCCCCCACCCGCACTGATGTATGGCAGCACCGGGCGGGCACCACGTCCTTCCCGTACCCCCAGCGGCCTCCGCTTACCGGCTCTCACCGGGCTGTGCACTCCTTCCTATGGACAGCTGGGTCCTCCCCGGAGCCCCCTCAGCCAGGCCTCCTCCTCTCCTGCAGCACAGCAGACAATGGGGAGCAGCCGGCACATGCGCGCAGCGCGCCCTCTGCTGGCCGGAGGTCTGAGGTGTCAGTGATGGCAGCAGGAGAGGAGCTGTGTGCAGTGTATGGGGCCAGGCTGAGGCTGCTTCTTATTCACATGATTTTTATATTTCCCAAAATAAATAGAGACTGGGCCAAACAATTAACCCTGTCACACATTCTGGGCTTAACAATCAATTCATTTTCTTCATTTTTCCAAGATCCCTCCCCAAGTGGTGTAATCCATCTACTTTTCCATTGATATATAGCCATATCAGGGCTTATTTCTTGCAAGACAAGTTGTCATAGAGACGTGTCCAAAGTTTTGATTGGTCCGGGTTGTTATGGACGCGGTGATACTTAAAGTGAATGTACCACCAGGTACACTGCTTTGTGTTTTTTACACGAACAGACCGGTGCAGTGTCGGACTGGCCCACCAGAGGACCAGAGAATCCACCGGTGGGCCCCGGCTTTAGGACCTGCACACACACTGACTGACATGTCGTTTCTCACTGGCTCTTCATTGGTGGGCCCCCAGGATCATTTCCTCTGGTGGGCCCCCGATACCCCAGTCTGACACTGGACCGGTGTCAGCGCGAGGGTCTATTCCCGAGGAATCAATGGAGCCATGTCACAGAGGGGAGGGGGTTTTGACACACTGGGGGCCGGCAGGCCCGTCCCTAGTGTTCGGGACGGTGTTCGGGAATAAAATGGCACCGCGCACAGGAACCGGGTGGTGGTTCAAAAACAGGACTGCAGCACTGGCATCCTCATGTTGTCACCGGTCTGTTTATGTAAAAAACACAAAGGGTTTTATATAGAAGAGAAAAGGAAAAAGTACTGTTTCTTGTATGGGGGGATGGGGTGCATGTATTTTATTACATTTAGTTTTATGCACTTTATTTTTTTCTTTTAACTTTTTTCATGTCGCACAAGGGGACTTTGACAGTGATCAGCAGATCACTACAGTAATACACTGCACTATTAATCTAGTGAAGTGCTGACAGGCAATGTACCTGGCTGTTCTGCAGCATGGCTGGGCACACGGACATCTATGGCAGCCCCCCCGACTGCCATGGAGACACATCCAATGGAAATCCTCACCGATGGGTGAGGGCCCTATTCCACGGGCCGATCAATAATGTAAACGAGCGCCGATCTGCTAGATCGGCGCTCGTTTACTGGGCCTATTCCACAACCCAATGATTGTTTAGCAAGGGCTGCAGGGACATCGTTACCGATGTCCTTGCAGCCCTTGCAGCATACATCACCTAGCAGGGCTTCTCCTCCGATTCGTCTTCATCCCGGTCCCGCTTGCAGCATCAACTCCGGAGCGGCCTGACTGAACTGAGCCAGACCAATCACTGGCTGCGGCGGTCCTGGCCTGTGATTGGCTGAGCGGTCTGACAGCTCAGTCAGGTGGCACCAAAGCTGCTGCTGCGCGTGGGACGAAGACGGAGCGGATGAGAAGACGTGCTAGGTAATGTAGGCTGGTTGCATCGTCGGTCACCCGCCGCGCAACACTATTTCATGCAGCGATGTTCGGGGGGTGACCGATGATTTTAGGTTTGGGCCTAAATAAATGATCAGCCGATGACACGATCATCGGCTGATCGTTTTCTCTATTCCACCGAGCAATAATCGGCCGAATCAGGCCGATTCAGCCGATTATAGCTCCATGGAATAGGCCCCTGAGTGTATACCACATCTCCAACATCTCCATTCCTGATAGCTACAGCGGGGGCTCGGCTCCCACTATCCTTGCATGGGGGCCCCCACTACCTTATACTAGCCCCCCCCATGCAAGCCTAGAATAAGGACCCTTAATGACCACCTTAAAAAGGCACATTGGCTGCCATTAAGGGTTTAACAAATAAGTAAATAAAGTATCCATCCAGTCTGCCCCCAGGCACTTCTCTATTCCATAGGAAAACCATTCCGGGATGTCATTGGGGGATCAGCCCTAAAAAGCCGCAATGAAGTACATGGTATCCTAACACCACTCACCCTAGTTCCCCAACTGGTTGTACCACCTCCAGTCAAAGATGCCAACCCCTTACATGTAGTATTATTAATTGTGGCATCAGCAGGGTCCAAAGATCACCTCAAAGATAATCTTATAACCATAGTAATAAAGGATCAATGGAGATGGGTTCAATAATCAAGAATACCCCTCTTCACCCTACTTTGTCCTATGTGTATGGCAAACTGGGAGATAGGACAACCGATCCAATGAGTACGAAAACATTTAACAAATGGGCGGCTATATTTAACAATGCGAATTTACATAAGAAAAAACCTGGAGGGTTGGGCCAGCGTTCGTAAAGCGGTAACCAGTTTACTTTCGACTCAAAAAGTCGTTAGTGGGTTTAACATTCGCTCCCCCCCCCCCTCCCTCCAGCTCCGGATAGGCTGTTGGCCTGCCCAAAACGCCATCAGCCATCCATTGATTTGACTCTTGGGATTTGGTCCTGTACAGTTACTCAAGGTTTTTGGTCCCATTTCGACTCACTGGTCCACTGTTCAGGTTCCACTGTTTCTCCGCAACTATTTCTTTTCCATGCTGTTCCAAAATCGATTAAGGTTTCCTCTGCAAAAAGATAGGTTTTACAAAAATGGTTACAGCCAGTCTTATGGACCTATTACACGGAGCGATTATCCGCCAGATTCGACCAATGATCAATCCGTGTAATAGAGACAATAATTAACCCATGAAACGATCATCAGCTGATTGTTTTTTAGGTCCATCGCTACGTGTAATAGCGATGCGCGGCCGACGACTGACGATTGAACAAACAGTCAATACTTTACCTCTCCACGTTCCCGGACTTCTCCTGCGCTCTGTATGCATCACAGCAGCTGCAGCACGTGGAACCCATGCAAAGCGCAGGAGAATATCACTAACGATGTCTGTGCAGCTCTTGCTAAACGATAATCTAGCACTTGTTTACAATATTGATCGGGCAGTCATCGGCCTGTGTAATAGGACCCTTACCCTTACAGCCATCTTACGGAGTTGCTCCTTCAGATGAAGTATTACCTTTATTTAGACAGAATGGAATGTGAGAAGTTGAAGGAAGCCAACGCTCTAAGGGCCCTATTCCACCGGACGATTATCGTTAGCATAATTGCGATCGTTTCTTCTTCCGTATTTCTTCGCTATTGCGTTCGTATCTATTGCGAACGACCGAACGATGTCTTATTCAATGCGAACGATTTGCGAACGTTTTGCGAACGAGCAACGATAAAAATAGGTCCAGGTCTTATAAAGCGATCAACGATTTCTCGTCCGGTCGTTAATCGTTACTGCATTTCAACCGAACGATTATCGTTAGGATTCGAACGATTTAACGATAATCTGAACGATAATCGTCCGGTGGAATAGGGCCCTAAGAAAAATTCTAAACGATCAGGAGATTGTCACCTTAGTGTCTCCTTTCAAGTCGACCACGTGATAGCTGACCAGATTTTTTCGTGAGCTTGTTTAGAGCCTCCTCTATAGGCATATGTTTTGTATTGTTTCCTTTTGTGTTTTATTTCACAATATCCCTATGTTTTGGTTTGTGAGGGGAAAAAACTAACTTTTTTTCCTTGAAAATTCAATAAAAAGATTTGAAAATAAATAATAAAAGAAATATAATCTAAAAAATAATCTTCTAATAATAGACAAATAACTGTCCTGGTTTATTAACAGGTAAATTCCCCATGTGCCGTTAGAGTAGGCTTGGTCTTAGGATTGGTCGTGATGGTCGTCGTCATCATATTGTGGTGAGTGTTCTCTGACTGCACATTGCTCTGTAGTTATAGGATCTCTATGATATAATACATTACAGCCGCCTGCTGCTGGAAAAATGAAGCATTGGGGGGATGGGGAAGCATTAATTGGAAAATTTTGGTAATTCAGTACCATATAGGCCAGGTGCTTATATCTTGCAGCTCTCTAGGGAACTAAGCTATATTTTAGGGCATGGGCACACTGAGCAATATGCAAGGAATTTCAAACTGAATATGTGCTTAATTTTATACGTATTCTGCTTGCTTGAAATTCCGCCTGTAAAATATATACAGAGCAATGTGCCATTCTGTTTAACCCCTTAACAACAAAGGGCGTATATTTACGCCCTATTGTCGGTAAGGGCGTTTAGAACAGGGCCGCGCGGCGACCCCGCTCTGAACCGCCGCGATCCCGGGTGCCACATGTAGCCCGGGACCGCGGCTATTAGCGGGCACGGTCCGATCGCCGTGCCCGCTAATCAGGTAATCAGATGCAGCTGTCAACGTTGACAGCTGCATCCGATTACCGTATGCAGCCGTTCCCTGGTGTATAGTGGCGGAGGTCACCCCACCCCCGGGACGTTGTCCCAGAGGAGCGATCTCCGTATCTGCTGCCGGCCGGGGTCTCCGCCAAAATGGCGCTGATCCCGGCTCGGCACTCATTTGTTTTCGGCTGCATTAGCCGAAAGCAAACGAGTGCCTATCTCATGGATCTCTGCTGTATAAGTATAAAGCATAGATCTCAATGAGAGATCAGAGTGTATATACTAGAATTCCGCCAGGGGGAATAACCCTAACCCCAGGGGGAATAACCCTAACCCCAGGGGGGGCTTCTAGTATAAGTGTTTAAAAAAAAAAAAATTGTTGTTGTCAATAAAAAGCCCCCTCCCCTAATAAAAGTCTGAATCACCCCCCTTTTCCCAGGTTAGAAATATAAATAAATAAACATGTTTGCTATCGCCGCGTGCGTAATCGCCCAAACTATTAATTTATCACATTCCTGATCTCGCACGGTAAATGGTGTAAGCGCCCAAAAAATCCCAAAGTGAAAAATTGCGCATTTTTGGTCGCATCAAATCCAGAAACATTGTAATAAAAAGCGATCAAAAAGTTGCATATGCGCAATCAAGGTAGCGATAGAAAGTAAACAACATGGCGCAAAAAATTACACCCACACAGCCCCATAGACCAAAGGATAAAAGCGCTATAAGCCTGGGAATGGAGCGATTTTAAGGAACGTATATTTGTTAACAATGGTTTGAATTTTTTACAGGCCATCAGATACAATATAAGTTATACATGTTACATATCGTTTTAATCGTAACAACTTGAGGGACATATATAACAAGTCAGTTTTACCCCAGGGCAAATGGCGTAAAAACAAAAAAAAGCCCAAATAAAATAATTAAATTTCACCACACATTTTTTTTTTCTGGTTTCGCAGTGTACTTTATGCAAAAATTCAGCCTGTCATTGCAAAGTACAATTAGTGGCGCAAAAAATAAGGGCTCATGTGGGTTTCTAGGTGGAAAAATGCAAGTGCTATGGCCTTTTAAGAACAAGGAGGAAAAGCGAAAACGCAAAAATCAAAATTGGCTCTGTCCTTAAGGGGTTAATGGGATTTCCAATCTATTGTTCACACAGCAGAATTTACATGCAGAATGTTCCGCCACGGACATGTTAATTATTTTGGCGGATTCCGCTAGAGAAATCCCTTAGAAGTCATTGGGGCTTTGAATTTCCGTTTTCTGCTCGACTTCCACGTCAACTCAAGAAGAGGAAATTTTCTTCATCAATTCCTTGCCTATTCCTCAGTGTGAACATACCCTCACTGTAAGAACAACAAGGGGGCGCAGCAATGATTGTATAATGACTATAAATGTGGTCAAGCACACAATCCTATATTCACAAGAATAGATGGAGGAGGATGAGATCCCCATAGCGGACATCACAAAGACATTTGATTGTGAGCCAGGGACAACCCGACAGGAGGAGGTCACCATGAAGGATGACTTCTGGACATTTCTTATTTGGATGCTATTGTTGTGATACCTGCATTTACTACTATGGGTTGCTGCTGCACCTTCTGTTTTTTTTGTCTGTACTCAAGCCACGAGCAGCGTGCAACCTGCAGTGTGAATAGAGTCATAGATGTGCGGCCAATTTTCCCCTTTTTTTCTGTTCCATTTACTACTATGTTTTAATGTTTTTAGCAATTGATACATGCCCTGTGGTACAATATTAGATTGCTAATGGTCATCTTAGGGCCCTATTCCACTGGACGATTATCGTTCAGATTATCGTTAAATCGTTCAAATCCAAACGATAATCATTCGTTTGAATAGCAGTTAACGACTAACGACCGAACGAGAAATCGTTGATCGTTTATTAAGACCTGGACCTATTTTTATCGTTGCTCGTTCGCAAATCTTTCGCATTGAATAAGAAGTCGTTTGGTCGTTCGCAGTAGTGACGAACGCAATAGCGACGACAAGACGACCGCAAGAACTATCATAAGTAACGATTATCTTTCCATGTAAATGGGCGAACGATTTCAGGTCTTTCGCAATAGCGGTCGTTTGGATCGTTTATCGTTAACGATTATGCGAACGATAATCGTCCGGTGGAATAGGGCCCTAAGTCAATTACAATTATCCTCACCATGCACAGACTATTTGCTACAGACTGGAGCTTGGGACTCCCAGTATTAGGCTATGTTCACACTACGTAAAACAATGGCCGTAGTTTTCACCGCAAAACTACGGCCGTTGTTTTGAGGATGGTACGATATAGCAATTCGTACGAACTACGGTCGTACAATGCACACAGCGTATAAGACTACGGCCGTAGTTCGTACGGACACGTGAAAAATGAACAGGTCATTTATTTGCGGCCGGTAATGTTACAACTACGGCCGTGAATTTCAATGCGGCCGCACACTTAAAATTTACTTCGTCCAAATTCAACTTGATTTTAATGTAAAAAATTTACTGAGTGGTTTATTCGGGTAGTCGCAGTATTTCAATTAAATGACATGTTTCAGCCCGATTAAAAACATGCTAGGAGGCAATATTAAACAATTGTTTCACGACCAGCCCGTAGGCTCGTAATTCTACGGCCGTTGTTTTGACCGCAAAATTTCGGCCGGTGGAAACAACGGCTGTTGTTTTACGTAGTGTGAACATAGCCTTATTATTCATGATGATGCTGTGAGCTCCAAAAGAGTTCAATCTTCACATTACTGTACTGACACAACCATGTCAGTACAGAAGCATAGATTTTTAACAGCTCAGGTGGCCCTTCATTTAGGACAATGGAGGAATGTTCTGAGGAACCGCTTCAGGTTTTGTGGTCTCCACCCGGCCTGAGATGAGAGTCACTGTGATCATTTATTTATTTGAAGGCATACTCCGGCAAAACGTTTTTTTTTTCTCTCAAATACACTGGTGTCAGAAAGTTATAAAGATTTGTACGATGCTTCTATTTAAAAATCTCAACTCTTCAAGCACTTATCAGCTGCTGTATGTTCTGCAGCAAGTATTTTTTCTAGTCTGACACAGTGCTCTCTGCTGCCACCTCTGTCCATGTCAGGAACTGTCAAAAGCAGTAGCAAATCCCCATAGAAAACATTTTCTGCACTGGACAGCTCCTAAAATGGACAGAGGTGGCAGCAGAGAGCACTGTGTCAGACTGAAAATAATACGGCACTTCCTGCATGACATACAGCAGCTGATAAGTACTGGAAGATTGGAAGATTAACTTGTAGTTAATTACAAATCTACATAACTTTCTGAAATCAGTTGATTTGAAAGAAAGAAAATTGCTGGGGTACTCCTTTAAGGTCAGTTATATACAAGTAGTACATTGGTTTGAGAGTAAATTGGTTTAAGAGCGTTTTGATTTAAGAGCTCACAGTTTTTCAAAATTGTAACTTGGTTTCAGAGCATTGCTTTGGTTTAAGAGCTCCCTGTACTGGGTGGGAGGGGGCGTGGGGGAGGGGCATGGTCTGCACAGCGGGGTCTACAGCCCTGTACTCTGACCATAGAAGTCTCCCTCACCTTCCATATCATGGCAGATCCACTTCCTTCCTACTTCATGCTCCCTACTGTCTCTGTCAGCCCTTGTGTTTCCTGTCCTCTCCATTACTGCTATAATGTGCCTGCACCTATACTCAGCTGTACACACTGCTGCTATAATGTGTCTGCACTCACACTCAGCTACACATACTGCTGCTATAATGTGCCTGCACCTACACTCAGCTATACACACTGCTGCTATAATTAGCCTGCACCTACACTCAGCTATACACACTGCTGCTATAATGTACCTGCACTTACACAGCTATACACACTGCTGCTATAATGTACCTGCACTTACACTGAGCCATTCACACTACTGTATAGAAAACTTTCTGTCACTGTCCTCCTGCACACTTCTGTGATTCTCACTTCCTGATTGGTCCATGCTGAACACCACCCCCCCCCCCTTCCCCATTGCTGTCATGTGACCACACAGACCTCTGACAGCAGCCCTGCTTTTCTATTCTAGCCTGTTGTACTACGCTACTGCATTATGGGGATCTGAAGTTCCATCCTGTATCTACAAACTGCTGCTGTTTTTTCATTCTTATGCAGTTACTATATATTATACTCTACATGCTGATTGCTATACTGTACAGTAACTTATAATATCACATATTCAGCTGTTTCTAAATCTTAGTTTCATTTGTTTTACATGTTATTCAGAATTTAAAAAAATCATTATTTTTGGGGTGTGGAACAAATTGTCTGCTTTTCATTGATTTCTTATGGGAAAATTTGCTTTGGTTTAAAAGTGGATTTGGATTACAAGCGCAGTCCCGGAACGAATTATGCTCGTAATCCAAGGCACCACTGTTGCTTATTGCTATTCAAATAAGAATACAATTGACCTAATCTGATGAAGCGTGCATGCACGCGAAATGCCCGTCATGTCTGTGTTGTACATGTGAAGTGGTTTGGCGTCTGCTGAACAGTGACATGTGTCACCGAAGGTTTTAACATATGTCGGAATAAAGAAGTATCGCAATGATTCGGTGAGTGCCCTCAGTTTTCTACTAAACTTTTTTGTAATACAATTGACTTGTCAATCAAGAACAGATTGTATTATGCACAGTATAAGTTACATGTACGTTATGCACCTCCAGTCTTCCTCTATACAGAGCTTCTTTGGTATCTTTCAGCCATACTGATTCCTATTTCAACAATGAAATTAATTTCTAATGCTGCCTACATTTCCCATGAAGCCTCTGTGATAAGAGGGGGGCGGGGTCTTATCACAACACTTCCTAATGAGATCCCCTGGTGATCAAATCCCCTGCCTGGCTAAGGGTACTATTAGACGGGCCGAGCAGGGCCCGATAATAAATGTACACGAGCGCCGATCTGCTAGATCTGCGCACGTTTACTGGGCCTATTACGCTGCTCGATAATCGTTTAGCAAGGGCTGCAGGGACATTGTTACGGATGTCCTTACAGCCCTTGTTTTAACTTTATACATTACCTGTCCAGGTTGCAGGGCTCCTCTTCCTCTGTGCTTCTCCCCGGGTCCGCGCGCTCCAGCTTCAGAGTGGCCTGTCTCAGCCGGTCCCTGCCAGTGATTGGCTGAGTGGCCTGTCAGCTGACACAGGCCACTCTGAAGCTGGAGCACGCGGACCCGGGGAGAAGCACAGAGGAAGAGGTGCGCGGTCGGCGCCCAACAATTATAGGTCAGAACCTATATCAACGATCAGCCAATGACAACGATCATCGGCTGATCGTTGTCTTTATTACACAGAACGATAATCGTCCGAATCGGGCCAATTCGGCCGATTATCTTTCCGTGTAATAGTACCCTAAGTCCGGAGGTAATACTCATAAGTGGTTGGTGTCTGTTCACATTATATACAGTTTTTATGTTTATTTCTTATTCAAAGTTCTTTTTTAAGAGGAATATCAATGAGGAGTAGGTGATTTCATCTATAATCACAGTTAGGGTACTTTATGGAGATCTGAAGTCTGTAGGCCATGTTCACATGGAGCGTTTTACCACATTTTTGCAGTAACTTTCCCAAATCACAGTGAAAAATTATGCATTTTTACTAATTGCATTCAAATATGAGGGAAAATCACATCTAAATGGAGGGAAAAAGCTGCAGACACCCAACCACTTACTGTACAGGAGCCCCAACCCCCATCACCCCAACCAGTCACCCAGTTGACTGAGATACATGGACTGAGCTTCTTCAATCCTAGGATGGACTAAGATACGTGGCCTGTGATACATGGACTGAGCTTCTTCAATCCTAGGATGGACTAAGATACGTGGCCTGTGATACACAGACTGAGCTTCTTCAATCCTAGGATGGACTGAGATACGTGGACTGTGATACACAGACTGAGCTTCTTCAATCCTAGGATGGACTGAGATACGTGGCCTGTGATACACAGACTGAGCTTCTTCAATCCTAGGATGGACTGAGATACGTGGCCTGTGATACACAGACTGAGCTTCTTCAATCCTAGGATGGACTGAGATACGTGGCCTGTGATACACAGACTGAGCTTCTTCAATCCTAGGATGGACTGAGATACGTGGACTGTGATACACAGACTGAGCTTCTTCAATCCTAGGATGGACTGAGATATGTGGACTGAGTGGGTTTGAAGCTAGGATGGACTGAGCAAACTTTTATCCTAGGATGGACTGAGATACATGGATTAAAGGGAACCTGTCATCTAAACAATGGATTGGACAGACTTTGGTCTCATAATGAACTGAGATGCATGGACTTTAATGGGAACTATATTGGTCATTGCTCCATTGAAACTGGAATCTTTCTTTACTTGCAGTGAAAAATTGCAACAGGCGCTCTGTACATCATGGATGAGGCTAGGGTCCATGACAGGTATCTGCCACCATGACCCATGAAGGCACCAAGCCCAATATTGCTCCCCAAACCTTTTGTTTTCTGGGACATAAGCCACCGCCGGAGCTGTCTGGCAGCAGCTTACCTTCAGTCTCCTCATTCACAACACGTGAATATGGGGTAAATGGGAGAGATAGCTGCCAGCCAAACCGGTGTATATGTATGGGTGTCACCAGGATGTGTCTAGTATTTCTATTTAATAATATTAATATTTATTTGTATAGCGCAAACAGATTCCGCAGCGCTTATTTGTTTCAATGACACGTTTATCTCCAGTAATAAATGCTGTAATAAAACACCCTGCTATAATGAAATGATTGTGACGGAGAATAATAATGGCCGCCGTGTGATTACTGAGGCTGGTGACTGTGGTCAGTGCTGGTATGAGATCAGTACAAAGCTCATCGGCCCAGGACCCTCTGCTACCATCTGCCGCTCCCATCATGACCAGATGGCCACATAAAGCTTTTACTCATAGCTGAGTTATACAGAGGCATTTATTATCATTGTGGACTACTCTCCGCTCTCCGAATATCTCATCTTCGTACTGATTGTATGGAAGTAATTGCTACTTGCAGACTCAAGATCACAGTTTGCAAAATGCAGGGGCATATTTATGAAGGTGGGAATCATTGAGGTCAATTTTGGAGAATTTGGGGGGGGGGGGGCAGGGTGGTACTTGGATGTCTTGCTTGTGCTCTCTCAATCAATGTTGAACAATTCTAGCTGTGTGATATGTCGCATTGTTGGAAGATCCCATCCGCCTCAGGGAAGACAATCAGCATGTATTGGTGTATGTGGTGTATGTGATCTGCAAGGAGGGATTTATACCCAGATTGTCTGAGAGTGTCTCCATATGGATGAGTGGCCCAGAAACCATAATGGTGCCCCCCCCCCTCCAGCTTGTGTTCTTCCAGCAATGGCTGCAGGGTGATTGTTCTCTGATGTTTCTCACCAATCACACCATATATATGTGTGATGAAGCAGTTAACATGGACAACCCTTTACCAGTTAATGAAGAAGACAACCCATTAGAGAAGACAACCCTCTACCAACCAGTGAAGAAGACAACCCATTAGAGAAGACAAACCTTTACCAACTAGTGGAGAAGACAACTCTTTACCAACCATCAGAGAAGACAACCCTTTAGAGAAGACAACCCTCAACCAACTAGCGGAGAAGACAACTCTTTACCAACTAATAGAGAACACAACCCTTTACAACCAGCAGAGAAGACCACCCCTTACCAATTAGTGGAGAAGGCAACTCTTTACCAACTAATAGAGAAGACAACCCTTTGCCAACTAATAGAGAATACAACCTTTACCAAACAGCAGGGAAGACAACTCTTTACCAACTAATAGAGAATACAACTTTACCAACCAGCGGAAAAGACAACTCTTTACCAATTAGTGGAGAAGACAACTCTTTGCCAACTAATAGAGAAGACAACCCTCAACCAACCAGCAGAGAAGACAACACTTTACTAACCAGCAGAGAAGACAACCCTTTACCAACCGGCAGAGAAGACAACCCATTATCAACCAGCAGAGAAGGCAACCCTTTACTAACAAGCGGAGAAGACAACCCTTTACCAACCAGCAGAGAAGACAACCCTTTACCAACCGGCAGAGAAGACAACCCATTACCAACCAGCAGAGAAGGCAACCCTTTACTAACAAGCGGAGAAGACAACCCTTTACCAACCAACAGAGAAGACAACCCTTTACCAACCAGCAGAGAAGACAACCCTTTACCAACCGGCAGAGAAGACAACCCATTACCAACCAGCGAAGAAAACAACCCTATACCAATTAATGGAGAAGACAACCCTTTACCAATTAGTGGAGAAAACAACTCTTTACCAATTAGTGGAGAAGAAAACTCTTTGCCAACTAATAGAAAAGACAACCCTTAACCAACCAGCAGAGAAAACAACCCTTTACCAACCGGCAAAGAGGACAACCCATTACCAACGGGCATAGGAGACAGCCCTTTACCAACCAGCTGAGAAGGCAACCCTTTAGCAACAAGCAGAGAAAACAACTCTTTACCAACCAGCAGAGAAGACAACCCTTTACCAACTAGTAGAGAAGACAACTCTTTACGAACTAATAGAGAAGACAACCCTTTAGAGAAGACAACCCTTTACCAACTAGTGGAGATGACAACACTTTACCAACCTTTAGAAAAGACAACCCTTTACCAACAAGCAGAGAAGACAACCCTTCACCAGCCAGTGTAGAAGACAACCCTTTGCCAGCCAGTGAAGAAGACAACTTTTTACCAACCAGCAGAGAAGACAAGCCTTTACCAACCAGCAGACGGTCTAATTCCGATACTGAGAGGGAAAATAGAATCCCTTTGTGCTGATGCATCTTGGTTGTCAGAGGAACAGTGCTGATCCGTCTTTTCCGGAGCCCCATACACAGTAGAGATCACTGATCTGTTGTGTCACACACATGTCTGGTATCCCCCTTGTTAATTTTGGTGATGATCTGCTCCCCTGTAGTGTGTTATAGCCAATGTTCTCACATGAGTGGCCTGTCGTACTTCCCATATTGCTTATTCACAATGGTGCGATTTGTCCCCTCACCGTACACTATCACCACAGCAGCAGAGAACAGATCACACAATGCGCAGAGCCAGGAAATCTGAAAACCCCTTATGTACCCACCAAGCCGCTCACCACACGTGATTCCTTCCTGAGGCGCACGCTGCTGAGGTTGGAAGCTTTAAAGGGATTATCCAGTGCTACAAAAACATGGCCACTTTCCCCCTACTGTTGTTTCCAGTTTGGGTGGGGTTTTGAAACTCAGTTCCATTGAAGTAAATGGAGCTTAATTGCAAACTGCACCTGAATTGGAGACAACAGTGGGGGAAAAGTGGCCATGTTTTTGTAGCACTGGATAATCCCTTTAAGTCATAATAATCAGGACTTACTGTGTATAACAAGGAAAACAAACACATGGGACATGTGAGGGAAATCATGTGACCTACACAGGATATACAAAAAAAAGCAAAAGCGCATTGTAGCCTTCGCAATGATCAAACAACGTGTTACTATGATCGGTCCCATATGTGTCCGAAATGGGAAAAGGAGATGGGAGCAAGCGAGGATGCGGATGATATATTACCCTATTGAAGCAAGTCCAATTAAAGGGGTACTGCAACAAAAACAATCTTACAAATCAGCTGGTTTCAGTGTCATAAATTTGTAATTTACTTCTATTTAAAAATCGACATTCATCCAGTACTTATCAGCTGCTGTATGTCCTGCAGTGGTGTATTCCTTACAGTCTGACAGTGCTCTCTGCTGCCACCTCTGGCCATGTCAGGAACTGTCCAGAGCAGTAGCAAATCCCCATAGAAAACCTCTCCAGCTCTACAGACTGGAAAGAATGATTTAGGGTGCCTTCACACCTACCGACTCGCAGCGGTCTGGAAGACTGCTGCGAGTATGTAATTCTGCCGCCCCCTTAACCCCTTCTGCTCCCGCCCGGCTCCCGCTCCACTGTGTATATACATTACCTCTCCTCGCTGCACGGAGTCCCGGCGTACTGCTCTCCCGGCCAACCAATCATTGTGTTGCCCACCCGCAGCCACTGATTGGCTGGGCGGGAGAGCAGGACGCCAGGACCCCATGCAGGAGACAAGTAACGTATATATACAGACACAGCCGAGTGGGAGCAGAAGGGGTTAAGGGGGCGGCAGAATTACATACTCGCAGCGGTCTGAAAGTAGTGACAGTAGTGAAAGGGAACTGCCAGGACCTGCCAGACTCGCAGCGAGATTTACGCTGCGAGTCGGTAGGTGTGAAGGCACCCTTAGGGTGGGTTCACACTGAGGGATCAGCGTGGAGAAATTTCCGCGGATTCCATCGCTTGTGGCTGTGCACAATTCTGTCCGTCCCATACACTCCAATCTATGCACTGGCGGATTCCACCGTCTGCTGAAAGAGTTGACATGCCATTTCCGACCATAGAATGAAGTCTATGAAAATGTGCGCGGCCGCAAGCGACGGAATCTATGGGAACTTTTCCGTGCGGATTCCTCAGTATGAACCCACCCAAATACTGGAAGACTGGAGATTTTTAAATAGAAGTAAATTAAATATCTCTGGCACTTTCTGGCACCAGTTGGTTTCAAGGAAAAAAATATCACTGGAGTACTCCTAATGGTTAAAACTACAACTATTTCTGCTGTTTTTTTATTTCTAAACCACTGCACCATATCTAGTAGATATATACTGCCTATACTGTGAATAGACCATGAGGGTGCGTTCACACCTAAAGGATCTGCAGCAGATTTGATGGCCCAGAATTGATTTGCTTTGAATCTGCAGCTTCCAATCTGCGCCATCAAATCTTCTGCAGATGCTGTACGTGTGAAGGCACCCTAAGGCTATGTTCGCACAACGTATGAGACCGGCCGTTCCGTGACCTGGCCGTGTCACGGAACGTCCGGTCTCTGCACAGATCATCCCTGCCGGTACTCTAGTAGTGGCCGGATGATCTTTCTGGCCGTAGTGTTCTGATGCGGGCGCATTAGAACTTGCCACTGCACACAATGAAGCAAGTGGCCGGAGCCGCTCGCTTCATTGTGTGAACTGACATGGGTTTCTACAGCCGCAATTGACTCCGGACGGGATCCCATAGAAGCAGAGGCAGTGTTCCACAACGTGAAAAGTACGGCCGTTGTTGCCGATGGCAACAATAGCCGTGCTTTTACGTAGTGTGAACATAGCCTAAAAGTTCAAATCAGAACAAGCCTTTAATCTTAATTTTTTCAGTAGACACATTAGGATTTCTGTACAGCAGGGAAATGGCTCACCAGCTGTTGCAAAACTACAATTCCCAGGTATGGCTGTCCAGGAATGATGGGAACTGTAGTCCTGCTCTAGACTGGGTCCGTACATCTGGTACATTATATATATATATATATATATATATATATATATATATATATATATATAAAACGTGTGTATTTTCACGGCAGCAGTACTGTGTTCTTTATGTTTGTGGTTGTGTCAGTGCACACTGTCCTAGCATTGTATTCTCTGATGGTCCTGATCATGTATTCACCCTGGTTATTGTCTTTGCTATAATAATGTCACCAATAGGGTTGTGTTCCCCATTGTGGGATTGGGGGGGGGGGGGGTCACACAGGAGTGAAATGCTGCAGTTGTTTTGTGGATTTTCCCAATTTACTCAGCAAAAAATCTGCAGAATTTCAGCTGTGTGTGAACATACCCTAAATCACTATTCCCTAAAGTGGGCAAAACTACAACTCCCAGCATGCTGGAGAGCCACTGGTTGGAAAACACTGCCCTAAGTCATGTATCATACTGTAATGGGTTTGTATTGTTACAGTCAGACAATAAACAAGTTCTATTCCTCCATTAATTGATATGTCTTTGTTGCTCTGTACACATAGATTGTCGTTAGTGACCAGCGCCATCTAGTGGCGGAAGGCGCTCGTTTCAGTTTAAATCCCCGGTGTCTTCTGGCCGCAATCATAGTCATCCGAGGGGTGTTACGCGCGCCCCTAGCGGCGGAAGGCTGTAAGTGCACTTTAAATCCCACAGGATCTGCCTGCTAGATGCGCCTGAGCTGGCAGTCTGGAGAACGCGAGAAGGAGCAGAGGAGGAGAAGCAGGACTGTGCAGATCAGAGGGGTCCTGCACATCCCCCTCCTCTCCCATAGGTGTAAGAGGCTTGTAGAGATCAGACACAGTGACACAGCCAGGAAGAGGCAGCAGCCTGCAAGATGGGCAACCGAGGGATGGAAGAGCTGATCCCGCTGGTCAACAAGCTCCAAGATGCCTTCTCTGCCATCGGACAGAATGCCAACCTGGATCTGCCCCAGATCGCTGTGGTCGGGGGGCAGAGTGCTGGCAAGAGCTCGGTGCTGGAGAATTTCGTGGGCAGGTAAGGGTCGTGCTGATGGGCACCATTCATTGTAGGCTGGATTAGAAGGGATCTCCATGGCTGGGTCCTGCAGGGACCAGATGCAAAACAGGGACCATCTCCAGGGCAGATGCAGAACAGGGACCATCTCCAGGGCAGAGGCAGAACAGGGACCATCTCCAGGGCAGAGGCAGAACAGGGACCATCTCCAGAAGCAGAACAGGGACCATCTCCAGGGCAGAGGCAGAACAGGGACCATCTCCAGGGCAGAGGCAGAACAGGGACCATCTCCAGGGCAGATGCAGAACAGGGACCATCTCCAGGGCAGATGCAGAACAGGGACCATCTCCAGGGCAGAGGCAGAAGAGGGACCATCTCCAGAAGCAGAACATGGACCATCTCCAGAAGCAGAACAGGGACCATCTCCAGATGCAAAACAGGACACCTCACCTTCAGCCATGTATACCATCACTCATCTATAGACAGGGTTTATGGATTAGGTTACTTTATCAAATAGCATTGATGTAAAGGGTTAATTTGCAGCAGAAGGGGGGGGGAGGTTATAGAGGAAAAATGGAGGAGGTGCTGAGCAATACAGTACAGTATGTCACCGCAATGGAGGAAAAAAGGGAGGGGGCTGACAAAACCAATGTCATCTGTTTACACTCATCCCCCGATGCTGATACATATATACAGGCTGCCATGTCCTCTGGATGGGTATGGAAGGACATATGAATGGTGGCCGGCAAGCGCATACATGTCCAATGTGTCATTACCATAAATCACCACCAAGGGTTAATGGCCAATACATTATCCTAAGGGTTTATAGGAATGGCGCCATAGAGAGGTTTATAGGACAAGGGCTGATCCTGGGCTACAGCAGCCATGGGGACATGTATCCTTCAAGGTGACACACAGATGTGATGTCAGGGCGGTGAAAGGTGACAATACAGTCACCTGCCACCATCTTGTCACCACTAAACAGGATGTCCTATAGGATTTGTAGATAGACCATGCAGTATAAACATGACTGTGCATACATCCAGGCCGGCACGAAGGCAGAGACAGGGCAATATATATATATATATATATATATATATATATATATACTGCTCCCCTGCTGGTAACATGGCTGTCAGGGCCTTCGCAGAGCATTGATGGGTTAAGTGGGATTATACTCTGGGAAGGTGCAGGCTCTGGGGACTCGCCAGCCTGGTGCTCACAGCAGATGGTGCCTGTACTCCTGTGTCACCAACCGTGTGCCGAGATGTGTGAGATGTGTGCAAAGGCGCCACACGTGTGATGTGACAGGGGACCTGTCCAAGAAAGGGTCTATACATCTTTATCTATCTATCTATCTATCTATCTATCTATCTATCTATCTATCTATCTATCTCCTATCTATCTATCTATCTCCTATCTATCTATCTCTCTCCTATCTATCTATCTATCTCCTATCTATCTATCTATCTATCTATCTATCTATCTATCTATCTCTCTCCTATCTATCTATCTCCTATCTATCTATCTATCTATCTATCTATCTTCCATCTATCTATCTATCTATCTATCTATCTATCTATCTATCTATCTCCTATCTATCATCTATCTATCTCCTATCTATCTATCTATCTATCTATCTATCTATCTATCTATCTATCTCCTATCTATTTATCTATCTATCTCCTATCTATCTATCTATCTATCTATCTATCTATCTATCTATCTATCTATCTATCTATCTATTCACAAGAGCATGTAGCTGCACTCCAATTAAGCAGGTGGGTTGGGTGCCTGTGGATAGGTCCTGACCACAGACCTCTTCCTAGCTGCAGTGTAATATAAGTCCACGGCACTTCCAAAATTCAGGTGCATAAACGTTTTATTCCAAAAATCACATCAAAGTGGTATAGGTGTATAACAGCACAAAACGTTTATGCACCTGAATTTTGGAAGTGCCGTGGACTTATATTATACTCTATCTATCTATCTATCTATCTATCTATCTATCTCCTATCTATCTATCTATCTATCTATCTATCTATCTCCTGTCTATCTATCTATCTATCTATCTATCGGGATCCTTGTAGATGTATTGTGCCTAAACAGAGCTCCGGCCTGTCTTTCCTCAGTGAAGCCTGAGGTTGGAGTAACTATGGACCAGACAAGATGGCTTCTCCCCCATCCCTTTGTATCATACAGATATATACAGCGCCCTGGGGTCCATTAGCCAGTGTTGCACATATATTGTACATGACTGTACATGTGGCTGACAGCTCTCTGTCGTGTATGTGTCATGGCTGCCTATATACAGCTTTGGCCTTGTCTCATGGGTTGTATACTTCTGTATTTGATGATGCCTTCTCCTGTTTTTCTTCAAGGATCTGTGGAATCCTATGGCTGGAGGGGGAGGTGCTTGACACAAGAATCCCTGTGTCATGCCCCACCCCCTCAGCCTTGCTCTGACAACAGACCCCCCCCCCCGGGCCGACTAACTCCCTGCTGTCCCCCACAGTCCATATTCTAGTACCAACAATTATTGGCTCAATATGATCTGTACATCCCACACAGATAGCAGTCACTGCGCCTCCTTATGGTGCTTGGTAGAAATGCACTTTAACAATCTTTGTCCATTACTGAAGAGTTCAAAGGTCAGTGACAAAGGTCAGCCATATTGATTGCCGTCAACCTATTAGAGGTGACCTTCTGCGGTTTCTTGTTTAATTGATCAAGAGACGGGGCCAGGAGATAACTGGGAGGATTCGAGGAGATGGCGATTATTTTATGGTTTATGATGGAACCCATAGAAACCAATATATACAATAAATGTGTGGTATCTGCGGATACCAGGCGGCATAAGCAGTGCCGCTCTCCTGCCTTGTGGTGGAGGGATTTTCCTAATTGTTTCCTATTGATTATTCTCCACCGCTGACATTATCTGATTGTAACACAAGGGTCTGGAGTCATTAACCAGTGACAACCACAGCTGCCATATGGCAGTGGTATCGTGCTATTGTGTGGTGGTATTGTGTGGGGTATATATGGCAGTAATATCGTGCTATTGTGTGGTGGTATTGTGTGAGGTATATATGGCAGTAGTATCGTGCTATTGTGTGGTGGTATTGTGTGAGGTATATATGGCAGTAATATCGTGCTATTGTGTGGTGGTATTGTGTGAGGTATATATGGCAGTAGTATCGTGCTATTGTGTGGTGGTATTGTGTGGGGTATATATGGCAGTAGTATCGTGCTATTGTGTGGTGGTATTATATGAGGTATATATGGCAGTAGTATCGTGTTATTGTGTGGTGGTATTGTGTGAGGTCTATATGGTAGTTATATAATTCTATTGTATAGGGGTATTGTGTGAGGTAAATATGGCAGTAATATCGTGCTATTGTATGGTGGTATTGTGTGAGGTGTATATGGCAGTGATATTGTGCTCTTATACAGTGTTACTGTATGGGGTATATATGGCAGTAATATTGTGTTATTGTACGGTGGTATTGTGTGAGGTATATCTGGCAGTAATATTGTGCTATTATACAGTGTTATACAGTATTATACAGTGTTATTGTATGGGGTATATCATGCTATTGTACAGTGGTATTGTATGGGGTATATCATGCTATTGTGTGGTGGTATGGTGTAAGGTCTATATGGCAGTGATATTGTGCTATTATACAGTATTATACAGTGTTATTGTATGGGGTATATCATGCTATTGTATAGTGGTATTGTATGGGGTATATCATGCTATTGTTTAGTGGTATTGTATGGGGTATATCATGCTATTGTGTGGTGGTATTGTGTGAGGTCTATATGGCAGTGATATTGTGCTATTATACAGTATTATACAGTGTTATTGTATGGGGTATATCATACCATTGTATAGTGGTATTGTGTGGGGTATATATGGCAGTAATATTGTGATACTATTTAGCAGTATTATCACTGGGCTTGCAGTGGGCAGCCATACTTCACCTGTGCCCAGGGCCCCACTTTCTATACATCCGCCCCTGTTCGGAACTTAAACACTTCAGGACACGTCTATGGATTCCACCACCAGCTGTGAGACCCCCCTCAGTGATACCTGTAGCCGGAGGAGGGTATCCAGACTAGACAACCTATATATGTAAGGACTGCAGAGTACAAGAGAGGAAGCAACTCTGAAATCTGACTCTATATGGCGGAAGATCTTGTCAGACCTCTGTCTGCTTCCTGTTACTCATATATCCTATACAGATGGGTCCATATATCCTATACAGCTGGGTCTATATATCCTATACAGCTGGGTCTATGTGTATATCCTATACTGCTAGGTCTATATATCCTATACAGCGGGGTCTTTATATCCCATACAGCTGGGTCCATGTATACAGTATATCCTATTCAGCTGGGTCTATGTAAATATGTAAGTATATAACCTAGTCTAGTAACGTATATAACCTACTATATACAGCAGAGTCTAGTAATGTATATAACCTACTGTATACAGCGGAATCTAGTAATGTATATAACCTACTGTATATAGCGGAGTCTAGTAATGTATATAACCTACTGTATACAGTGGAGTCTAGTAATGTATATAACCTACTGTATACAGCAGAGTCTAGTAATGTATATGACCTACTGTATATAGCGGAGTCTAGTAATGTATATAACCTACTGTATACAGTAGAGTCTAGTAATGTATATAACCTACTGTATACAGCAGAGTCTAGTAATGTTTATAACCTACTGTATACTGCCGATTCTTCTAAAGTATATAACATAGTCTAGTAATGTAGATACAGCGGAGTCTAGTAACCTATATACAGTACACTACTGTATGCAGCGGAGTCTAGTAATCTATATACAGGATACTACTGTATACAGTGGAGTCTAGTAATGTATATAACCTACACTGCAGGCTCTCGCCATTCCAACATCTGCTTCTCATTTACACCTATAAGCCGCCCTGCTGAACGCCTATACTACATGTCAGGGTGGGTCACCAGATGTGGACGTCCCCTAACAGACGCCGCTCCACCGATGCTGAACGATGATGTCACTAAGTCAATGAGAGAAACATTTATGTGGTTCTGGATTTCTCCATAGCTGAGGCCAATTTCTTTCTACAACCCCACAACATATAATGTGTCCTTCCTTTTAGGCCTTGTTCACTCAGTGCAGTTTTTTTTCCCATTCACTTTTCTTTATGTAAACCAGAACCTGGAAAAATACTTAAAAGGGGAGGTTTCACAATGGCAGCTCCTTCCCTTAGGCCTTGTTAGGTGGACTGCTCGGAGGCCCCTCTAACAGCCAGACTAGATAGCCCCCTCTTGTGCTCCTAGCCCGGTCATGTATTACCTGTTTGGCCGTACACATACTGGTTGACTCGGCAGATAACTCATGATGACTGTATACTGCTACTGGGCATGTCCTGTAAACTGGTGTCGGAATGTCATCTCCTATAATACTTGTCCAGGCAGGAGAGAGAATGCGACGTCCCCAGTGGGAACGGTACAGAGTGGAATCGAAGATTATAGAAACCATTCAGGATGCATTGACACAGCCTGACATTTATAAAGGGGGGGGTCCGCAATTTTCAATCAACAGTGGCATGCAATATATATTGATCTGGATGAATGAATATATATATATATATATATATATATATATATATATATATACACACACTTTTGCATCAATTATACGGAGAGTTTGGACACCCTCATACACTTTACATAGGTATCAGTGGGTTCAACCACCTTTCATCCAACATATATAGACTTCTTAAGGGTATAAACCCACACACCGTATTCGCAGCGTATTTACTGCTGCAATACGCAGCAAATACGTAGCAAATACGCAGCAGATTAGATCTAAATAACTGAACACAGCATCAAATCTGCTGCGTATTTGCTGCGTATCTGCTGCGTATATGGTGTGTGGGTTTGTACCCTAAAGGGGTTTTGCCACCATGGACACTTATCTCCTATCTACTCTGTGTGATCATAGGAGTCTGGCCTTCTGCCATCTTAACAATGTTGCTGTCTGAATGGAGACGTATGGTTTGCTGTCTCCCTGGTGCCAGGGTTCGGCATGTGGTGGAAAGGGTGGATAAATTACTTGGGGGGGCTGGGGATGACCCAGCTGTCGTGGTCCATGTAGGAACCAATGACAGGATACAAGGTAGGTGGAGGTCTATTAAAAATAATTTTAGAGAACTAGGTGCTAAGTTGAAGGGAAGGACCTCCAAGGTGGTATTCTCTGGAATACTGCCTGTGCCATGCGCATCGCAGGAGAGACAGCGGGAGCTTAGGGAGTTAAATGCATGGCTCAAGTCGTGGTGTAGAGGAGAAGGGTTTGGGTTTTTAGAGCACTGGGCTGAATTTTCATTGGGGTACAAACTGTTTTCCGCAGATAATTTGCACCTTAATGGAAGGGGGTCCGCTGTGCTGGGGGAGAGAATCCTAGAAGGGGTGGAGGGGTTTTTAAACTAGGGATGTGGAGGGAGGACAATGTAGTGTGTAATATAGTGGCGGATAGGTTAGAGAGGGGACAGAACATTAAGGTGGGAGGAGAAGGGTCCTGTGGGGGGAGGATAAGACCAGTGGATAGGGAGATCCATATGTTGCGGATGAACAGTGAGGATGATTGTAGCCACAGCACAGTAATAAATCCTATTTCTTATAATGAAGCGGTTAAACTCGATGGTAATATAAAGTGTATGGTTACTAATGCCAGAAGTCTAGCCAGCAAGATGGCGGAGCTAGAGGTCTTGGTTCTGGAGGAGTCCATTGATGTGGTTGGTGTGAATGAGACATGGCTGGACTCCTCACATGACTGGGCTGTCAATATTCAGGGATTTACCTTGTTCAGAAGGGACCGGGTGGGCAGAAGGGGAGGAGGAGTATGTCTGTATGTCAGAAATGATATTAAAGTGAGTGTAAAAGATCCAATAGTGGGAGATGACTGTGATGATGTGGAAGCATTATGGGTAGAACTACAGAAGGAGGTAAAGAGTGAAAAAATTATTCTTGGTGTAATCTATAGACCCCCCAACATTACTGAGGACGTAGATGGTCAGTTGAATAGACAAGTAGAGCGGGCTGCCCGGGAGGGGACAGTAGTGGTAATGGGGGACCTCAACTACCCAGATATAGATTGGGGTCACGGTTCAGCTAAAACCACAAAGGGGAGGGAATTTCTTAACCTCCTGCAGGATAATTTTCTGGGCCAGTTTGTGGAGGAGCCAACTAGAAGTGATGCCTTGTTGGATCTGGTTATTTCTAACAACGCTGAGCTGGTTGGGGATGTCACTGTCCATGAACACCTGGGGAATAGTGACCACAATATAGTGACTTTTAGCTTAAAGTGTAGAAAAGAACAACATGTTGGGAGGGCAAAAACTCTTAATTTTAAAAGGGCCAATTTTCCTGGGTTAAGGGCTGAACTTCAGGGCATAGACTGGGAGCGGCTGCTGTCACATACAGATACAGCTAATAAATGTGAAATCTTCAAATCCACATTAAATAACTGTACTGCCAAATATATTCCTATGGGTAACAAATATAAACGGTTAAAATCCAATCCCACATGGCTTACAACCGAGGTTAGAGGGGCTATAAATGAGAAAAAAGGGGCATTCAAAAAATATAAATCAGAGGGGTCAGCTTTAGCATTTAAACATTACAAAGAAGTCAACAAAACCTGTAAAAATGTAATAAAAGCAGCAAAAATTCACAATGAAAAGCAAGTAGCTATAGATAGCAAAAGAAACCCCAAAAAATTCTTCAAATATATTAATGCAAAAAAACCAAGGTCAGAGCATGTAGGACCCCTAAATAATGGTGATGGGGAATTAATAACTGGGGATCAGGAGAAAGCTGAGTTACTTAATGGCTTCTTCAGTTCTGTATATACAAAAGAGGATGGAGCTGTGGTGGGTGGGGCCAGTACTGACGTGGGTGGGGCCAGTGCTGCTAACACATGTAATGTACTGAACTGGTTTACTATAGATATGGTCCAAGATAAATTAAACAAACTCAATGTAACCAAAGCTCCAGGGCCTGATGGATTGCACCCCAGAGTTCTTAGGGAACTCAGTTCTGTAATTTCTCTACCCTTGTATGAAATATTCAGTGATTCTTTGCTTACTGGTATTGTGCCGAGGGACTGGCGTAAGGCAAATGTAATGCCGATCTTCAAAAAGGGCTCTCGAACTTCCCCAGGTAACTATACACCTGTGAGCTTAACGTCCATTGTGGGAAAACTATTTGAGGGGCTTATAAGGGACTACATCCAAGAATATGTAGTAGCAAATAGTATTATAAGTGATAACCAGCATGGTTTTACTAAGGACAGAAGCTTTCAAACCAACCTAATATGTTTCTATGAAGAGGTAAGTAGAAGCCTGGATGGCGGCGTGGCTGTGGATATCGTGTACCTGGATTTTGCAAAAGCGTTTGACACAGTTCCTCATGGACGTCTGATGGGTAAATTAAAGTCTATCGGTTTGGAAAATTTAATGTGTAACTGGATTGAAAACTGGCTTAATAATCGTACCCAGAGAGTGGTGGTCAATGATTCCTACTCCGAATGGTCCCCGGTAATAAGTGGTGTACCCCAAGGGTCAGTACTGGGCCCTCTTCTGTTTAACTTGTTTATTAATGATATTGAGAATAGAATTAACAGCAATGTTTCTATCTTTGCAGATGACACCAAGCTTTGTAGTACAGTACAGTCTATGGAGGATGTGCAGATGTTACAGGATGACTTAGACACTCTGAGTGTTTGGGCGTCCACTTGGCAAATGAGGTTCAATGTGAATAAATGTAAAGTTATGCACCTGGGTACTAATAACCCGCATGCATCATATGTCCTGGGGGGAGTTACACTGGGAGAGTCGCTGATGGAGAAGGATCTGGGTATACTTGTAGATAATAGACTACAGAACAGCACACAATGTCAGTCAGTGGCTTCTAAGGCCAGCAGGATATTGTCATGCATTAAAACAGGCATGGACTCACGGAACAGGGATATAATATTACCGCTTTATAAAGCTTTGGTGCGGCCTCATTTGGAGTACGCTGTCCAGTTTTGGAACCCGATTCATAAAAAGGATGTTCTAGAGCTGGAGAGGGTACAAAGACGGGCAACTAAACTAATAAGGGGAATGGAACATCTTAGTTATGCGGAGAGATTAAAAGAATTATATTTGTTTAGTCTGGAGAAGAGACGTTTAAGGGGAGATATGATTAACTTATTTAAATATATAAATGGCCCCTACAAGAAATATGGGGAAAAGATGTTCCAGGTAAAACCCCCTCAAAGGAAAAGGGGGCACTGCCTCCGCCTGGAGAGACAAGGGTCAATCTCCGGAGGCGACAAGCCTTCTTTACCATGAGAACTGTGAATCTGTGGAACAGTCTACCACAGGATCTGGTCACAGCAAAAACATTAGAGGGCTTCAAAACCGGCCTAGACAAGTTCTTAGAGCAAAATAATATAAATGTATTAACTATGTAACTATGTAACTATGTACATACTCTTGTAATTGTTTATGGGAATGCCTAAAGATAGCACAGCACTCCCATGTAGCAGCAGTCAGGTGTACACATTCTGATGATATGATAGTGATAGGTGTCCTTGGTGGTAAAGCACCTTTAAGGATAAGATTCAGAAATCTTCCTGATCTTTTGTTAAAAAAAAAACAACAACAGTATACTCACCTCCTCCTGCTCCCATTGTTTCCTATGCTCCTATGGTTCCCTGATCCACCAGTTGGCCCCAGGGTTTCAGACTCCATTTAAAATATAAGAAACTTGTTAGAGGCAGCTAGAAATACATGAACATTTAAAATATGTGACTGCTAAAGCAAAGATGGCTGAAGCAGTCACATGTTCATACAGCTTATCATTGCAAAGGGCAATAAAACCAGGACCATCCCAGGGATCAAGTAAGACAGAACGGGCAGCGTGGTATAGAGCAGAAGACGACGCTGATTGGTATATAGAGGATATATATAGGATAACTTGTCATTTATCCTCTGCTCATTTTGGCTTAGTAGTCAAGTGGGCGGTCCTTCTGAGTGACTGACATCTCTCTCCATATGCTTATCACTTATCACCTTGAAACATGACACCTCTGTAAATAGCTCCTCATATCTCAGCTTCCTGTGAGTGTGATAATGGGGGATGATCAGATATCGAGTTCTCTTATAGCAGAAGATAATATTCACGCCGTGTCGCAATAAATTGTCACAGAAGGACACATGACTGTGCAGGTCCTCGGGATCAGATGACCTTCTTAAACATCTGAATGTAAAGATTGACACCAGTATTGTTCCTGGCAGACGGTCAGACCCTGACATTTTTTTTTTTTGCAGTATTTTCCCCCGTCACTGTCCCTTCTATAGAAGTAAAATGGAGGCATTATCTTAATCCCCCGTTCTTCCCAGTTATCTCATCCTCCTTTATTCCTCGCTCCCGTCGTCTTCCTCTCACATTCATCGCGGCTGCCCGCACTTTTACATTCAGCACCCTCGCTGTGACAGTTATCTGTAATGACAGTATCACAGCCCTCTTTCTACTTTGCTGACTTGTTTCTATGGAAACTGACGATTTTTTACTCCCCCATCCTTCTGGGAAGGAAGCGAGCGTCTTTTGCTTACCACCCAGTCCAGCCATGTTATTGGCCGGGAGGCGCTCATGCCTGATTCATGGGATGCTTTCTGTGCTGCTCATATATTGGTGGCTGATTCCTATACAAGAATTAAAAAAAAATATGGGCCCAAAGCCCAATAGGTGATATAAGCTGAAAACTTTATTGATAAATGGCCTATGAACAATTTACGATGGTGTTTGCAGCCGCTGCAATGGTTCTTGCAAGGTCAGCAAAAAAAAAAAAAATCACCAGGTCATGTGAGTCATTGGGTTGTCCTCTAGTTTTCTAGGGACGCCAGAAAATAATTCACAGCCGCGAGGGTATTACCCACCTTCCTCAGACCCCTGAACAGCAAATTTGACTTTTGCATTATATGTTAGAATGGCTCATGGATTTTGGGAATTCAAGAGTCAGTTCTGAAGGACTGGGTATGCGTTACATGGATAGCCCATTGATATTGGTAGGGACTGTGCAGTAAAGTGAATGTACTATTAGGAGTAGTGAATTTTTGTTACTGCCTTGTTGGCGATAGCGTGGTGATCCCGGTGGCCCAGTCCCTTTTTCAAAACACAGTCCCTCCTATTCAAAGTCCTTAGGCCTCGGGCTGTTCACCAAGCCTGGGCCCCTCCACCCCACTGGCAGCACATAGCATGGGATAGATAATGTTATGGTGCCCTGATTTGTGCAAAATCGAGGTAAAAAAGTAGCGATTGTTTGCAAATCATGGCAGAAATGTAGCCAGGAACAATACACCACCGAAAGTATAAGTCTGATTTGGTGGCCATAGGCCTCCCAGATGCTCAGGGCCCGGGCTACCGGACCTATTATAATCCGCTACTACTAAGCTCAGTGATTGCTGTGTTTTGTTAAATAATTATGGATAATAATTCTGAATATTGTGGTAAAATAGAAAAATCGACACTCTCCTTACCTGCTGCCCTGCTGCCGCCATTCTTAGGGGGCCTGGTCCTACTGCAAAACACTTTCCGATGTCTGTGTGAGAAATTGCATACTCAGACAGTGATTTTCTGAGCAGGCAGCTCCTTGTGTTAACACCAGGAAGTGGGGGTGCAGCAGTAGGGAAGGTGAGTATAGTTTTTATATTTTACAGCAGCTTGAGCAGAATTATTTAGAAAATATTCTCCCCAGAATACCCCTTTAAAAACTTCTAGTAATTAGGTTAGAGTAGCCCCCAGCGGCTACTCTTCACCCCACCAACTATAGTTGACCAGTCTTTCCTCATATAAAGTGAGAAAGAGAATTCTTTCAGTCCCTAAATGTCCCCATTCACTGATATTAAGCACAGAATTTGACAGTGATGAGGAATGGAGGAAAACTGTATACTAAAAAAAAAAAACACCAAACTTACCTATAATGTGATGTCAAAACTCTGGTTCTCCTGAACACACCTCTCTATGTTAAAGCGACTCTGTATCCACAATCTGACCCCCCCCAATCCACTTGTACCTTCGGATAGCTGCTTTTAATCCAAGATCTGTCCTATAATGCTTGTCCAGGCAGGAGAGAGAACGCGACGTCCCCGGTGGGAACGGTACAGAGTGGAATCAAAGATTATAGAAACCACTCAGGATGCATTGACACAGCCTGACATTCATAAAGGGGGGGGGGGGGGGGGGTCCGCAATTTTCAATCAACAGTGGCATGCAATATATATTGATCTGGATGAATGAATATACTGTATATATGTAAATATATATATATATATATATACACTTTTACATCAATTATACGGAGAGTTTGGTTTGGACACCCTCATACACTTTACATAAGTATCAGTGAGTTCAACCACCTTTCATCCAACATGTATGGACATCTTAAAGGGGTTTTGCCACCATGGACACTTATCTCCTATCTACTGTGTATGATCATCGGGGTCTGACCTTCTGCGATCTTAAGTGTGACGAGTTGGAAGATAAAAGAGGCCTCCCGACGAGGAGCCATAAGGGGGGCCTCTGCGGCCACGACAGTTAGTGGGGGTTCTTAGCGGGGTAGTAGTTTGAGTCCAATTGTAATAGTAGTGGTAGGTGGTTGCAGGCTAGTCAAGATGGCCACCATAAGGGGTGGGGGAGGGGGGAACAGGTATGGCCTTTGTGGAGAGAGAAAGAGCTCATTAGTATGCAGCGGGAATACCTGGGGGAGGTAGCGGGCTGAGCTAGGTGTTGGAGCCGCAGTGTACATACTCTTGTAATCTTTAACTCTTGTAACTCTTTATGGGAATGCCTAAAGATAGCACAGCACACCCATAGACAATAAATGTAGCAGCAGTCAGGTGTTCACATTCTGAAGATATGATAGGGATAGGTGTCCTTGGTGGTAAAGCACCTTTAAGCATAAGATTCGGAAATCTTCCCGATCTTTTGTTAAAAAAAAACAGTATACTCACCTCCTCCTGCTCCCATTGTTTCCTATGCTCCTATGGTTCCCTGATCCACCAGTTGGCCCCAGGGCTTCAGACTCCATTTAAAATATAAGAAATTTGTAAGAGGCCGCTAGAAATACATAAACATTTAAGATATGTGACTGCTAAAGCAAAAGATGGCTGAAGCAGTCATACAGCTTATCATTGAAAGGGGCAATAAAACCCATCCCAGGGATCAAGTAAGACAGGACGGGCAGCGTGGTAAAGAGCAGAAGGCGCTGAGCGGATTGGTATATAGAGGATATATATAGGATAACTTGTCATTTATCCTCTGCTCATTTTGGCTTAGTAGTCAAGTGGGCGGTCCTTCTGAGTGATTGACATCTCTCTCCATATGCTTATCACTTATCACCTTAAACATGACACCTCTGTAAATAGCTCCTCATATCTCAGCTTCCTGTGAGTGTGATAATAGGGGATGATCAGATATCGAGTTCTGTCCTGGGGTCCATTCGGTAGGTGATGCAGTTATTGTCCTAAAAAACAACTTTTAAACTTACAGCCCCGTGCCAAACGGGAGTACCTGTGCCCTAACTTTGCACCACCCCTCTGTCCCTCCTCCCCACCCTCCTCATCATTAGGAATGCTCCAGGCAGATTGTCCTCTATTCCTCACCTGTGTCAGCACATGGGCTGGATCTTTAAGCACCTGTGCAATGTTCAGCATGTTGAAAATGTTCCAGTGGCATTGCTAATGATGAAGAGAGTGGGGAGAAGGGACAGAGGGGTGGTGCAAAGTTAAGGCATAGGGGCTGCAAGTTTAAAAGTAGTTTTTTAGGACAATAACTGCATCACCTGCCGAACGGACCGCAGGACAGATCTTAGATTAAATGCAGCTATCTGAAGGTACAAGTGATTTTGGGGGGGGGGGGGGGTCAGATTGTGTGTACAGAGTCGCTTTTATGCATGTTACTATGACTTAACCCCTTGTTGACATCTGTTGTACATAGACAGGAGAGGAGGTATATTTAGACTAAGGTCTGAGCCTAAGGATTCACCGTGTAGAAATTAGTGAGTATTAGCAGCTTTGTATCTGTTTCGTCAATTTTCTAGGTGCTACGATCATGCCGATTGTTTGTACCACTAATTTAGATGACCCATCATGGTTTCGGAGATTTTAGTAGTGTAATTATATATATATTATAATTGCAAAAAAACGACTCTGGTGGGACTCGAACCCACAACCTTTGAATGTCTGCATCACACTAGAAGTCCAATGCGCTATCCATTGCGCCACAGAGCCAGATACTGCTGCAAGTATGAATGACGCACTGACCCAATCACTGACAATTTTTTATACGTTATACAATTTCACACAAAAGAATGTGATTTGCTATAAAATTTTATATTGTTTGTTCAGAATAATTCTGCTGCTTTCATAGATTTAGTAACATTTGTTGGGTTGTCATGGCAGTAGTTGTTCCGCCCTCCAATGCCATTATTGTCAGGAAGCCTGGTCCGATTGCTCAGCACTTCCTGGTGTCAGCAGTTGCCCGTTTAACCAATCAGAGACAGGACACCACTGTGACCACTGATTGGCTCAGCAGACAACTCCATGAGAACAGCAGCAGCAGGGGAGTAGGAGAGGTGAGTATGTTTTTTTTCTTTTACAGCAGCCTGAGTATATTCATTTCTGGGAGTCACAGTAGTAATTTTCTGCATAGGTGGAAACAATTTAAAAGTTACGGAAATAAACTGGTTGTGGCGCCAAGAGATCTGTGCACAAGTATATTGTAATAGTAAACTGTAAGCATACACAACATAATACACGGTGCAGGTCACACTGCATAATAATGGAGGTTCAGATGGCCCGGGACCTATATACAAATGAGGTGACAACCCCTTATGGACCCTGTAATAGTCACCATGATAGTCGTCATAGAGGATAATTTTTCTGTGTACTTGGTTAGGTTTTTAACATTTTAGGGCAGACTGTAATGATGAAATGTTTGCAGACCTATAGGGCGGTGATGTACTTGGCTCAGACGTACTTAAGAGACAAACCTATGGTGTTGACAGGTTAAAGGGGTTGTTCGGCAAAAATCTTTTTCTTTCAAATAAACTGATGTAAGAAAGTTATATAGATTTGTAATTTACTTCTACTAAAAAAAAATCATAAGTTTTCCCATACTCATCAGCTGCTGTATGTCCTGCGGAAAATGTTGATTTCTTTTCAGTCTGACACAGTGCTCTCTGCTGCCACCTCTGGCCGAGACAGGAACTCTGTCTTGGGTTTCTATGAATCCCCATAGAAAACCTCTCCTGCTCTGGACAGTTCCTGTCTCGGCCAGAGATGTCAGCAGAGAGCACTGTGTCATACTGTAAATAAAACATTTACTGCAGGACATACAGCAGCTAAGAAGTATGGGAAGACTTAAGATTTTTTAATACAAGTAAATTACAAATCTATATAACTTTCTGACACCAGTTGATTTGAAAGAAAAAGATTGTGGCTGGACAATCCCTTTAAGGCCCACGGTTTTACCAAGTGATAATGACCTGGAACTACAAAGTTGTAGTAGAATGCACAGATTGTTTAGGGGAGGAATTAGGATGAAATTACATATTTTAGGATATTAGAAACGTTAGTTCCACCCACTGCAAAATGCGACTCTGGTGGGACTCGAACCCACAACCTTTGAATGTCTATATGACTCTAGAAGTCCAATGCGCTATCCATTGCGCCACAGAGCCAGCTGTCATGCTGAATGTGAATAACAGTTTCTCAGAATGTATGAGCCTGCGTGAAGCACTGATTTCGACACTGACAATTTTTTTTTATACATTATACAAATTTGCGCCAATGAATGTGATTCGCTAGAAATTTCCGAGATATTTTCAGTTTCTGAATAATTCTGCTGCTTTCATAGATTTAGTAACATTTGTTGGGTTGTCATGGCAGTAGTCGTACCGCACTCTGCCAGAGGCAAGGTATAATAGGAGGATGGCAGAATGATCCTTTATGTTATTTGACTGATCGATGAAATCTGGCAGGTCTGGGAGCTGCCACCCTGATGACTTGTTACTCTATTCCTAGCAGGTTTTAGGTTAGGAGTTTTCTAGGGAGTATTTTTTTCTAAATAATTCAGTTCAGGCTTCTTTAAAAAAAAAAAAACATATACTCACTTTCCCCGCTCCCCACTGCCACTATTCTCAGGAAGCCTGATCCCACTGCACAGCACTTACTGGTGTAATGAGGAATTGCCCATCTAGCCAATCAGTGGCTGAGACAGGAGACCACTGTGGCCTTTGATTGGCTCAGCCGGCAACTCCTTATACGGACACTGATACTAGGAAGTGCTGCTCAGTGTGATCAGGCTCCATGAGAACAGCAGCAGCAGGGGAGTAGGGGAGGTGAGTATGTTTTTTTTTTCTTTTACAGCAGTCTGAGTATATTCATTACTCTAAATAGCAATTTTCTGCATAGATGGAAACTGCACATCAAGGATCATTTATCTGTGTACTTGGTTATTTCTTTTACACTTTAGGGCAGATTCTAATGATGTAATATTTGCAGACCTATATGGCGGTGATGTACACAAACCTATGGTGTTGACAGGTTGAGGCCCCTGCTTGGTGATACAAGTGATAATGACCTGGAACTGCAAAGTCGTCATAGAACGCACAATCCCAAGGGCGTTCTCATCTCATTCATGGCCCTCTGCTCTTCAAACAATGATCTTTACTTTCTATGTATGTTCTGGTCACATGGGCTAGAAATAATGACTTACATTTACACAGCTCAGGTGGGCAGGCAAGGCGTGGGTCAGACGTGATAGCAGGAGGGATAATGGAATTTTATAAAGATTGCCACTTTAGTTGTTGGTCTTGGAGGAGTATTTTGGACGGACATTTTTGTTACACATCTGGCACTGATCCTGTGCTGGTGCCTGTCCCTGCAGTCAGCTCTTCCTGTCTTCTGTGATTGGCTGAGCGGGCATTTCCTATGTGTCACAATGAAGGAAGGTAGTCATGGCAGCGGGGTCTCATTGGCAGAAATTGTTACTGATGGGAGATCATTACTGGCAGGGGATTAGTACTGGCCGTGGATCAATACTGGCGCCAGGGGGGATAAGTAGCGGCAGTGGATTGGTACTTGTGAAGGATCGGTACTGGTGGGGGGAAAGTACTGGCAGGGGAACTGTACTGGCGGGGGAGATCATTACTAGTGGGGGATCAGCACTGGTGGGGGATGGGTACTGGCAGGGGATTATTACTGGTGGGGGATGGGTACTGGCAGGGCATCATTACTGGCAGGGGATCATTACTGGCAGGGCATGGGTACTGGCGGGGGATCATTGTTGGTGGGGGATCGACACTGGTGGGGGATCAGTACTAACGGGGGATCGGTACTGGCCGGAGATCGGTACTTGCAAGAGATGGGTACTGGCGGGAGATCATTACTGGTGGGGGTTCGGTACTGTCAGGAGATCATTACTGGTGGGGGTTCAGAACTGGCAAGAGATGGGTACTGGCGGGAGATCATTACTGGTGGGGGGTAATCCAAGGTTTAAGCCTAATGTCCCCATTCACTGACAGCAAGCGGAGATGAGGAAGAATGATGTACCCTGAAAAACACACCAAACCTTACTACATACAGTATAATGTCAGGTTATCCTCTCCTCTCCATGTTACTGTATATGTGGCGCTGACTTAACCCCTTGTTGACATCTGTCCTACACAGACAGCAGAAGGAAGTATTTTTAGACTGAGGTCTAAGGTTTCACTGTGTAGGAGGTAGTGAGTATTGGTGACTCTCTATAATTCTATATACATTGCGTAGAATTTTTTTTTAATGCAGATTGTTTATATGACTGATTTAGGTGAAGCTGCATAATTGGGAAGATTTTAGAATGATTAGTTATACCACATGTAAAATGCAACTCTGGTGGGACTCGAACCCACAACCTTTGAATGTCTACATGACGCTAGAAGTCCAATGCGCTATCCATTGCGCCACAGAGCCAGCTGCCAATCCCTTTCTGTGGAGCTTGTGTGAGTGAATCCATCACTGACTGGTTTACAGCTGTTGTACAGTTTTGCAACAAAGAATGTGATTTGCTAGAATATATATATATATATGGATTGTTTATAAGAGTAATCGAGATACAACGGATCAAAATGGATGCACTTGCATCTTTTTTTCATTCTTTTTTAATACGTTTTTTTTTTTTTTGCATTAAACGGATGAAAAAAATAACAGATTGCAAAAACACAGTGTGAAACCAGCCTAAATAAACATATTTGCTGTAGCCGCGGCCGTAATCACCTAAACTATTAATGATCCCATTCTTGATCTCGCACAGTTAACAGCGTAAAGCGCACAAACCCGCCAAAGTGCAAGATTGCTGTTTTTTGTCACATCAAATGCGGGAAAATTGTAATAAAAAGTGATCTAAAAGTCACATATACGCAAGCAAGCTACCGATAGAAAGTACAAATCATGGTGCCCCATAGACCAAAAAATAACAGCGTTATAAGGGTGGGAATAGATCGATTTTAACCACTTTTTTTTTAAGGTCTAAATTTTTTTAAAACAGTCAAATAAAATAAAAATATAATTTTATTCTAATTTTCATTTCATTTTTCATTTTTAATACAACACAGCTGTGTACAAAGTAGGCGGCAGGTCCCAAGGAGAACCATTACAGGTGAAACGTTTGTACACCACGGATATCAAGGTGGATACACTAGAGAAACATATATATATATATATATATATATAAAACAATAAACAATAATAATAAAAAACAATGAACAAGAAACATAATATTTATTATTATTACATTACATTATTTATTACATACAGTATAATGACAAAACTCCATTAATCCTGGACCCTCCTCTCCGTGATGGCATCTGTCCTGCATAGACAGCAGTATTATTAGGCCTTAGATATTACTGTGTAGGAGGTAGTGAGTATCGCTGACTCTTTATACATCTTGTGTGGATATTTTAGGCGTTATGATCGTGCAGATTGTTTATATGACACATCATAATTTGGAAGATTTTAGAATGATTAGTAAAAGACGACTCTGGTGGGACTCGAACCCACAACCTTTGAATGTCTACAAGACACTAGAAGTCCAATGCGCTATCCATTGCGCCACAGAGCCAGACACTGCACCTATGTTTGTGACTGAACCCATCACTGACTGTTTTTTTTGGATGCAGCAACATGTGACTGTATCCAGTCAGAGTTTTGCTCTGAAGTCACTGAGGTTATGGGCCTGGACTATAAACAGTCAATGGAATCACAGCCTTGTCATCAGTGTCACAATATGTTATTTAATATGTAATTTTTCATAAAACATCCCCAGTAAAAAAACAGAAAAAACTTTCCTATCATCCTTATCCTTGGTTATAAATTGTTTCATATACTGACACACAACAATCCCATTGTATCCGAGGGGAGATCCATTTCCTTACAATTATTAATTTAGCATAGAATAACAATCTCAATATGCAATTAACCAAAAATTCACAAAATTATTTTGTGATTTTTTTTTAAAGTAACAAACCTAAATATTGTTTAAAGGGGTACTCCAGTGAAAAGCTTTTTCCCAGTAATTGAAACACATTACAAAGTTATATAATTTTGTAATATGCTTCAATCATCTATCTGCCCCCCTTCCCTATCTTTTTCCCTCTCAACCCCCTACCAGGAAGTGAAGTAAACTCCTCCTTACCTAATGACTGTTGACCCCAGGCTGCTCTGTGGCAGCCATTTTGTGACAATGACATCATCAAGAGGGAGGCGTGTCTAAGCCCTGTTAGGCCAGCCTCCCTCTGTCAGATGACTCAGGTGGCTTAGCTCTGAATGGCTCAGCAAGCTGTAAGCAATCTAACAGTTTTATAGAGTCAGTAAGACATCACAGGAGACAAAGTGCATCATGGGACAGCCCAAACCAGGAAGTGAAGAAAAAAGGAAGCTACCAACCAGAGCTTCAGGGACCTGGAAATCTCTCTGGCTCTGGCGGGATGGTAAATGTAAAAACTATGTTTATGATTGATTGGATATTGGTTTTTTTTTTTTTGTTTTTTTTACCAGAGTACCCCTTTAAAGTGACAAAGGATATTAGATATATTCGTTCCACCCAGAACAAAAGACAACTCTGGTGGGATTCGAACCCACAACCTTTGAATGTCTGCATGACACTAGAAGTCCAATGCGCTATCCATTGCACCACAGAGCCAGATTCTGCCACACATGAATGACCGTTTTTTCACCAAAGAATGTGATTTTTGTTATAAAATTTTATATTATTTGTTCGACATAATTCTATGGCTTTCATAGATTTAGTAACATTTGTTGGGCTGTCATGGCAGTAGTTGTACCCTTTCCCACTGCCATTATTCTCAGGAAGCCTGGTCCGACTGCTCAGCACTTCATGGTGTCAGCAGTTGGCCGTTTAGCCAATCAGTGGCTGAGACAGGAGACCACTGTGATCAGTGATTGGCTCAGCAGGCAACTCCTTATACTGACACCAACACCAGGAAGTGCTGCTCAGTGGGATCAGGCTCCATAAAAACAGCAGCAGCAGGGGAGTAGGGGAGGTGAGTATTTTTTTTTTCTTTTACAGCAGCCTGAGTAATCACAGTAGTGAAACAAGCTAAAACTTATGGAATAAAACTGGTTGTGGCGTCAAGAGATCCGTGCTCAAGTATATTGTAATAATGAACAACATAATACACGGTCCAGGTCGCACTGCACAATAATGGCAGCTCAGAAGGTCCAGGACCGATATACAAATGAGGTGACAACCGCTTATAGATCCTGTAATAGTCACCATGATGGTCGTCATTGAGGATCATTTTTCTGTGTACCTGGTTAGGTTTTTTTACATTTTAGGGAAGACTGTAGTAATGAAATGTTTGCAGACCTATATGGCGGTGATGTGTTTGGCTCAGCCGCACTTTATACTCAAACTTATGGTGTTGACAGGTTGAGGCTCCTGCTTGTTAATCCAAGCCGAAAATTACCTGGAACCGCAATGTCGTCATAGAACGCATGGATTGTTTAGAAGAGTCATTGGGATGAAATTCGGTATTTTTAGGACATAAGATACGTTAGGTCCCCCCAGTGCAAAATGCGACTCTGGTGGGACTCGAACCCACAACCTTTGAATGTCTACAGACACTAGAAGTCCAATGCGCTATCCATTGCGCCACAGAGCCAGCTGCTAGCAATACTTTAGAGACGCACAGATCACAGCTGACCTGCCCCTCATCGACAACTTAGGAGGTCAGGACATTGTTGTCGTACTGCATATATATTAGCAATCCTAGTGTATAAATAATAGTACCACATATGATGTGTATGTTTAAAGGGGTAGTGCGACGCTAATCATTTATTCACAAAATAACACATTAACCAACTTTGTAATGTGTGTTATGTTTGTGAATGTCCCCCTTCTCCGTGTTCCCCCCACCCACGCTAGACCTGGAAGTGTTGGTGCATTATACTTACCGCATTTGTGTCGACCTCCATCCGCCATCTTGGGACAATGACGTCGTCTTCGGGAGGTCGGCTAAACTGTTCCACCTGTCCATCATGCTGGCCCCCCTATGCCGCGTCATCAGCTGCTCAGCCGCGATTGGCTGAGCACAGTTATGCTCAGCCAATCGCGGCTGAGCAGCTGATGATGCGGCATAGGGGGGCCGGCATGAGGGACGGATGGAGCAGTTCGGACGGCCTCCCGAAGACGACGTCATTGTCCCAAGATGGCGGACGGAGGTCGACACAAACACAAACACTTCCAGGTCTAGCGTGGGTGGGGGGAACACGGGGAAGGGGGCCATTCACAAACATAACACACATTACAAAGTTGTATAACTTTGTAATGTGTGTTATTTTGTGAATAAATCATTAGCACCGCACTACCCCTTTAAATAACAAGACATAGTGTATATATAATATTATACAACATTCTACATAATTGTGAAAACTATTGTGCTCGTATAATATTACCAAACCTAGTGCATACACAGTGTAATATAATAGTGCCAAACACAGTGCATATATAATAGTGCCAAACACCGTGCATATATAATAGTTCCAAACACAGTGCATATATAATATTGCCAAACACAGTGTATGTATAATAGTGCCAAACCCCATGCATATATAATAGGGCCAAACACATTGTGTAGCACTATTATGTATGCACAATGTTGAATAATATTACATATGCACTATATGTGGCACTATTATATATGTACTATGTGTAGCGCTATTATATATGCACAATGTTGTGTAATATTTTATATTACACAATATTGTACATACTGTATATTAGAGTGCTACACATACAGAATTTATAATATAATAGTGCCACATATAGTACATATATATTAGTGCCACACATACAGCATATATAATATCACACAATATCTTGCATATATAATAGTGCCACGCACAGTACATATATAATACTGCCACATATAGTAGATATATATTAGTGCCACACATACAGCATATATAATATCACACAACATCGTGTATATATAATAGTGCCACGCACAGTACGTATATAATAGTGCCACACATAGTAGATATATAACAGTGCCACACACACAGCATATATAATATCACACAACATCGTGTATATATAATAGTGCCACGCACAGTACGTATATAATAGTGCCACATATAGTAGATATATAATAGTGTCACATGTACAGCATATATAATATCACACAGCATTATGCATATATAAAAGTACTGAACATAGTGACTATGCTTTATGCCAAATAGCACTTTTTTTTATGTTCCATAAAGTGATAGAAGATGGATTTTTTGTGACAGTCGTGGTATATGATGTGATGCGTCATAGTCAGCTGATCCTCTGTTTATAACCATAGTATGAGTAAAGATACCTTGCAGTCACTGTATATAAGAGAAACATACTGGAGTCAATGCTTCCTTATATATCCATAAACAGATAGATATACATACTAGATAATGAACCTGTCCAACCCCCCTCTCACCACGGGCCATAAAGCACCCCCCCCGCCTCTATAGTAGATACCCACTTAGATCCCTATGTACATCTATATACATATGTATATACAGGCTTGTGTACTACAGTCACACCGCCGTCTTTCTCCTACTCCTCCTATCCCAGGCTCGCACTCTATTTTTCTGTTCTCTAATCCGGCTTTACCTTAGGTGCAGATTGATGTTGTGCACAACAAGATTACTTTACCAGATAGCCTGGGATTATACAGTCACAGCCCCTGCTCATCTGTGTAAGTTCAGAGGTTAAAGGGAACAGCGCCTTGCTAGGCTCCTGTATTAGACCTTTATAACTGTAACGTAATAATATTTTCTTATCATACAGGAGTCCACATTGTTAAGACTATACTATATACTGTAGCCTTAATAGCCTACAAGGGATTTCCTGCTCTGAAGGACCCAACATGTCTGTTCATACTGTCAATAACCCTTATAGATAACCTATATAGAAGACTCATTCATTCCAGCTGGAACGTTGTAATTCTTCATCTCCTGTCTTGATTGGCTGGACTGAGTAAACATGGACAGTGCAGGGGGAAAAAAGGAAGTGACTGCAAGAGCTGTCCATTACATAATACACACAGTAGTATGGCTACTATGGTTAGCGTGATTCACACCTTGATGCAAACAAGATGCGTTATAAAGACGCATAAAGCTGGAGAAGGTTACAAAAGCAAAAACGTGGCGGTAGATCAATCCATGGTTATGCTAACATTCAGAGCCGAGGTGCCAATATACACAAAGACAGAAGGAGACAGTGCCATACATTGTGTAGTGGTCATGCTGGGTTACTGCAGCTCAGCTCACATTCAGCTCAATGGAAGTTGGGCTGAAGTAATCGAGCATGACCACTACACCACCCAATATTTGTCTCTGTGACGTTTTAAAAGTTTTTTTTCTAAATGACAGACAGGGCCAGACTGAAACTAAAAAGCAGCCCTGGCGCACAAACCCCTTCAGCCCACAAACCATATTGCCCCCTCCACTATACCATGGAGACATAATGGTGCATATTGTGTGCTGCAGTGTATTTTACTTTACTATTCACCATCAACACAAGAAGGAAAATAAAACTTCTGTTCAAACAGGTAGAGGCCTACATTCACTTCAGGGTCAGGATAAACTGTGTGCTACCACTATACAAGCACCAATATCATCTATACTACCATACAGTGACCATATGGTGGACTAGGTCAACACAGGCTCTGCAGAGTATTATCCTACTTCAGACTAGATGGGAGATGTGTATACTAAATATAACAGCATCATGTATACTGGGCCCCCTAGGCAACCCACAGGTTGGGGAACATTAGCTGCCTGTAAGGGTGTAAACTGTCCAGAGCAGCAATGCAGGGAATGTGCTGTGTTTTATGCTGTCATGTGACTTTTGACCTACCTGACCTCCCTCTCCTAGCATTGTCATCCTTCCTACACCGAAAGAGTGATCCAACTTTAGTCAGAGCTCTCACCAGACCACAGCAGTCAGATAGGGAAGAAGACACATGGTAAGAAGAGGGGGCAGAACCAAAGCTGCGAGGTCCCAATATGATCAGTTCAGGACCTTGCCTGCACTTGCCAGGCCTGCACTCAACACAATCGCCACTGTCCTGCTGATCACACATGGTGATATTTTGTTATACAGCTGTAGCAGGGATGGCAGCTCTCTGCCAGCTTTCAGATTAGTTACACATAGAGCAGACAGCCAACTGATTTGCAATCTGTGCGGCCCACCAGGAATCTGCCCTGTACTACAGATTGTCAGTCCGGGCCTGATGACAGGTATGCTTTAAATAACCCAAGGGCCAGGAGCCAGATCAAAGGAAAACCAATAGATCTATTACTCTGGCATGAACAATAACCACTGATAGCAAATGGCTTCATGTTAAAAGGCAGGAGATTTCCTGCCATCAATAACAATCAGGACAATTTTGTTGCCCCAAATAAACAGTGGTTGAAGAACATGAAGACTTGAACTTTGTTGCCCCAAATAAACGGTGGTTGAAGAACATGAAGACTTGCATTTTGGAATGGCCCAGTCTGAGCCTTCACCTTATAGAGATGCCTAACCTGCAGAAGGCAGTATACACTGGCATCCCGGCAATATGGATGCACTGAAACACATTTGCAGAAGGGACTGTCATAAATTCCTCCTCAATGTTTGTGACATTTGGCAGAAGTGATCGTTGCTAAAGGGAGATCTATAGGTTATTATAATCTGGAATGATTTTCTCCCTGCACTATGGATGTTTACACCCAATACAATACAAACAGCTCAATTATTTTGGTATAGTGTGCTTCTCTATAATTGTGAGCAGTGTGTTACTAGACTATTGCACATAGTTTATTTTTTTTAGTTATTTTAACCCTATAGCACGATGCACACAGCACTGTGAGCCAGAGGCGTCTGTGGCAGGTTTTCTGTCTCTAAGCACATGACACCATCGCTCAGTTTCCTGGCTGGGAACCTGAAGACAATGAATAATTGAGTGGTTTTGTGTGAGTAGACGCGGCTCCTGTACAATGCGAGGAACACACATGATCCCGCGCTATCGATTAGGTTGCAGAGAGGAGAGATGTATAGAATTATAGGATCATTATTGTGCGAGGACTCAAGCTGAACAAGATGTCAATCAGAAGGGTATTAGAGGAATGATCAATAACACTGTGCAAGTCTCAGGAATCAAATGCAGTTATCTATAAGGAGCTGGTATATCATAGCTTTATATGCCCTGTCATATTGTATAGTATGCAGGATATATGACAATCTGAACAGGTAGTGCTGCAGTGTAAAGTATAAGGGAGGGAGCCGGGAAGCAGCGTGACCTGGGATCTATGTGAACCATCCTGTGATAACATCTATACAGTCACATTATCTCAGTATCACAGTACTCTCAGAATTACATTACACTCTCCAGGTCATTGTACAAAGCATTGGGGTGAATAGTGCAGCTTACGCTTAAAGGGATTCTGACTCCGTGCATATAAGTAGCCTTGAACAAGATATCATTTTAGTAATATAGTTTTTATACACTGTTAAAGGGGTATTCCAGCGAATATTTCTTTTTACTTTTCTATAATAAAGTTATATAACTTTGTAATATGATTTTATTGAAGGGGTGGTCCGGAGAAAAAAAAATGCTTTGATATCAACTGAGGGCAGAAAGTTGTATAGATTTGTAAATGACACCTTTAAAAAAAAAAAAAAAAAAAAATCTCCAGTCTTTCAGTACTTATCAGCTGCTGCATGAAGTGGTGTATTCTTTCCAATCTGACACACTGCTCTCTGCTGCCACCTTTGTCCATGTCAGGAACTGTCCACAGCAGGAGCAAATCCCCATAGAAAACCTTTACTCCTCTGGACATGCACAGGAGCACATTTCTCAGGAGTACCCATTTAATTTTTTTTTCTTAATTTTTACACCGAGTGGCAGCAGTAATGGGCAACACAGCACCTCTGCCTCCACCAATGGCTGTGTCGGGAACTGCAGGGCTGCTGAAGCTCTGGTTCCAGGACAGTTACATATTGCTAGTCCTGCTGCATGCAGCGTTACTGATACTGAGCCTCCCCAGCATGTTAGCATTAGAAGACATTAATAGAGGAATGATGAACTTAAAGGGCCGCATGACTGATCCAGAGATCTTTAAGCCATTTGATAGGCTCCCTAAACAAGTGGTAATCCATGAGATCTGTGCTCATTTACAGAACCTTACAACCCATCTATGGAGGGATCTATTAAAAATGAAAAAGAGAGGGATCGGGCATTGATATGCAGCATTCCTGATCCTTCTTTCCCCCAAGCTCATCTGTCAGAGGAAAGTCGGGAGACCCACCCACCCGACCTATAATATAGTCAAGAAAAATTGACTTGGGGGATGGACATATAGAGAACATATTTGCTTCTATTATTCATCTTCTGTCTTTGTCTATTTCAGGGATTTTTTGCCCCGTGGATCTGGAATTGTCACCCGTAGACCCCTCGTTCTGCAGCTGGTGAACAGCACTACAGGTGAGAACAATACAAGAACATGGAGGGTATTGGACGGTAGCTATGGTCCTCAAAGGTCGGCATGCAATGGCTGAATGTTACTATGTGCTACACTACTGGCTCTCCTCATCTAACGCATCTCTTTTATCCAATTTGGGGGTCATCCTATTATGCATGTGTGGCCCCTTTAAGAATTTCAACATGTGCCACCATGGTGGTGTCATTCTATTTAGATCATCATTTTGTCTCTGGTTATTGGCAAATATATAGGCCTCCCATCTTCTTTATGTACTGTCCTCTCTGTGTACTAAGGCTGGCATGTCTCACAGCTTGACCACAGCCATGTACCGCGGTTTTTGGTGCCTGTTTGGGGAGAGACCTATGCACTTTAATAGTACTATAATAAATGGTGGGAAATCATGTGGTTATCACTATTATAGGGGCCCTGTGGTTATCACTATAATGGGGGTCCTGTGGTTATCTCTATAATGGGGGTCATGTGGTTTTCACTATTATGGGGGTCCTGTGGTTATCACTATTATAGGGGCCCTGTGGTTAACATTATTATTGGGGGTCCTGTGGTTTTCACCATTATGGGGGTCCTGTGTTTATCACTATTATGGGGATCCTGTGGTTATCACTATTATGGGGGTCCTGTAGGGATCACTGTTATTGGGATCCTGTGGTTTTCATTGTCATGGGGTCCTGTAGGGATTTTTATCATCATGGGGTTCTATTATGGGTAACCTGGTATGGGGCCATGTAGGGATCACTATTATGTGGGTCCTGTGGTAATCACTATTATGGGGGTCCTGTGGTAATCACTATTATGGGGTCCTGTGGTAATAACTATTATAGGGGGTTGTGTGGTTGGGAATGTTTTGGGGGTCTTGTGTTATAGGAATTCTGTAGAGATCTTAGTTATGGGAATTCTATGGTTTTCACTGTCATTGTAGTTCTATAGGGATCACTGTTATGAGGATCCTGTGGTTTTAATTGTTATGGGAATCCTGTAGGGATCACTGTTATGGGGATCCTGTGTGTTCTTACTGTCATGAGGTCCTGTTGGTATCACTGTTATGGGGATCCTGTGTGTTCTGACTGTCATGGGGCCCTGTAGGGATCACTGTTGTAGGGGCCCTGTGGTTTTTATGATCATGAGGTCCTGATATAGGGAACCTGTGTTTTCTTACTGTCATGGGGCCATGTAGGGATCACTGTTATGGGGATCCTTTGTGTTCTTACTGTCATGAGGTCCTGTCGGTATCACTGTTATGGGGATCCTGTTTGTTCTTACTGTCATGGGGCCCTGTAGGGATCACTGTTGTGGGTATCCTGTGTTTTTTATGATCATGGGGGCCTGCTATAGGGAACCTGTCACGGGGCCCTGTAGTGATCACTATTATGGGGTTCCTATGCTTTCGATTATCATTTTATGTTCATAGTTCTCGGCTTTTAGAGAATCTCTAGTTTCGGGCCTGGTCTGTTATCAGCATTCCCAGTTTCCGTCTTATCTCTCTCTGCCTCTTGCTTCTTCCTTTCCTAATTTCCCCCTGACCCGGAAACCAATGCAGAGGATATGTAATATTAGTAGATTTCAGGGTTGTTTCCAGCTCATTGTCAGCACCAGTGACGTGTGACGTGTTATTAGATAGCGCTGCTTCCTGTGCACCCAGACAATCGCTTTCTCCATGTTTAGCCCGGAAGAAAACCTGTCATGACCGAGACTCTTCCCTGTAGATGGAAGGCTACCTGGCTTGTAATATAAATGCATTAGACCTTGGAGATATTCTGTCATCTTATGTGTACATATTAGAGATGAGCGCAACTCCAGCATGCTCAAGTCCGATCGTGCAGCATTTGATTACCGGAGGCTGAAGAAGTTGGATGCAGCCCTAGAGAGTCCGGGAAAACATGGATACAGAAATAGGCTATAGGCCACATGTTTTCCAGGACTCCCTGGGGCTGCATCCATCTTCTTCAGCCACCGGTAATCAAATGCTGTGCTCATCTCTAGTAAAGATCAAAAGTTCCCAATAAGTCATCGAGTTGTCTTATTCTGTCACGTTATATCTCTTATTGTATAAGATGCCTTCAGCTACTGTAATAGTTCAGGTCCTACTTTTATGTCTATGTAATATATTTTTATACAACGCTATGTAACTGTATTCCAGAATATGGGGAATTCTTGCATTGTAAAGGGAAAAAGTTCACGGACTTTGAAGAAATCCGGATGGAAATTGAGGCGGAAACTGACAGAGTCACTGGGTCTAACAAGGGCATCTCTCCCGTGCCAATAAACCTTCGGGTGTACTCTCCAAATGGTGAGTTTAGGGATCATGTGGGGAAAGACCTAGTCCTTCTTGTTCGCATTCACTTCCACCTTAAAGCTAATGTATGACTAGGTACATTGCTTTGTGTTTTTACATGAACAGAATCAATGGAGCCATGTCACAGAGGGGAGGGGAGATCGTCACACCCACCCCCAGTGCTTCATGCCGGAATAGACCATGATGTAAAAAAACACAAATCGATGTACCTAGTGATACATTCGCTTTAATTGATGTCCCTCTGTGTATGGCAGACCCTCCCTGAGGTTGGCAATGGGCTGAGGTTTAAGTTTTTTTTCCACCGAAGTGACTGTAAGATGGTGGTGGGGTGACGGTGAACACTTTCCGTGTTTTCATGTAATCCATTGTGTTGAACAAACTTGCCGAACGTTGAGGTTAAGCTGAACCCGTCGCTCACCATTTGACTCCTAGTGGCTGGAGAAGTTGGATGCAGCCCTAGGTAGTCCTGGAAAATGTTGACAAAGCCTATGGCCTATGGCTGTAACCATATTTTCCAGGACTCCTTAGGACTGCAACCAACTTCTCCAGCCACTGGGAGTCAAATGCCGAGCGTTCAGGTTCAGCACGTTTGCTCAACACTAGTAATCTATATTATTTTTTGTTTTCCCCTTAGTGCTTAACCTGACCCTGGTCGACCTCCCGGGTATGACTAAAGTCCCAGTAGGCGACCAACCTGCAGATATTGAGGCCCAGATCCGTGATATGCTCATGCAGTTTGTGACCAAGGAGAACTGCCTCATCCTCGCCGTATCTCCAGCTAACTCCGATCTGGCAAACTCTGATGCCTTGAAAATCGCCAAAGAAGTGGATCCCCAAGGTTGGTCCGGCAGACCCCGTTTTGCATTTCTTTTGCTCAGCCGTTGGCAGATTCAGTCTATAAGACACGTCTGGTCTCTTTTGCAGGGCAGCGCACAATAGGCGTCATAACCAAATTAGATCTGATGGATGAAGGGACCGATGCTAGAGATATTTTGGAAAATAAACTGTTACCTTTGAGGAGAGGTGAGGAACCATTTCTTATGTTACCATGGTCAGAACTAGTCATCCACAACAGAACATTGGTGGCCCTTAAAATTACTCAGGCCTTATGTCAAGGATGGAGAACCTATCGCCCTCCAGCTGTTGCCAAACTACAATTCCCAGCATGCCTGGACAGCCGAAGGCTGTCCAGGCATGATGGGAATTGTAGTTTGGCAACAGCTGAAGGCTGAAGGCTCCCTATCCTCGCCTTATGTTGTCTCTAGTCATAGACCAGGCCTCACCATTCATTGATATGGTCTACAACAGGTTACATTGGAGTGGTGAACAGAAGTCAGAAGGACATAGATGGCAAGAAGGATATCCAAGCCGCTTTAGCTGCCGAAAGGAAGTTCTTCTTGTCACACCCAGCTTACCGACAATTTGCTGACCGCATGGGGACCCCGTACTTACAGAAAATTCTCAATCAGGTAAATAAAGACTCTGTAAAAGGGGACACATTTCCTGAGCTTCTTCTCTACTTTGTTAACAGCATTTAAAAATATGCTTTACAGCAGCCACAGGGAAAGTAGTAGTCAATAGTCTGTGAACCTATTAACTTTTAAGGGAGACTGTGGTGGGCATGCTTAGTGACCTGTGCAGAAGTCATTGTGTAGGTTAGGGGAGAAGGCTGACCTCTGACTATTATCTATAATAAATTATCTATATAGTCATGTATAGCCACCTGGTGAAATGATTTCTCTACAGAACAGGAAGTTGTATCATATTATTAGGCTTAGTGGCCAGAAGGAAAACTGCAAGGTTTCAGGATTATCTTAAAAAATACTTAGTAAAATATATCTATTTGATTTAAACAATAAATCATCTTCTGATGACACGTTACCTTTAAGGTGGTGGGGTCGAAGGACATTACTATTCACCTTTTTTCCCGACTATTTTTAATAGCAACTGACCAATCACATTCGGGACACTCTGCCGGGGCTGCGGAACAGGCTGCAGAGCCAACTTCTCTCCATTGAGAAGGAAGTGGAGGAGTATAAGCATTTCCGTCCAGATGACCCGGCCCGTAAAACCAAGGCTCTTCTTCAGTGAGTAGTGGAGACCAGTCTGTCCCCTAATCCAGGCCCTTAGCGGGCGTCCTTCATCACCTCTTGTTCTTTCAGGATGGTACAACAGTTTGCTGTCGACTTTGAGAAGCGCATTGAGGGCTCCGGGGATCAGATCGATACTTATGAGCTTTCTGGTGGTGCCAGGATTAATCGAATCTTCCATGAACGTTTCCCCTTTGAGTTGGTGAAGGTATGAGTACGGCCTATGGTTGGTTGGTTCTCTTCTATAATATACATATAGTATACACTGCTATAATTCATTCTCTTGAACGCAGATGGAGTTTGATGAGAAGGATCTGAGAAGGGAGATCAGCTACGCCATCAAGAACATCCATGGCATAAGGCACGTATAGCATGCTGAATGGCTCGAAGTGGCATGTGTATTAGCACTATTGCGCTTCGCTCTCTGTAGCCCCCCCCCCCCATGTAGGACCTCATTTTCACCAACCCTACTGATACCCGTAAAGGTCCCTTTAGCTTGTGATGCCTCGCCCTTCTTAGAATCGTAGGCGCAGCCACTGGGAGAATAAGGCAGATGTGTAAAGCTTAGTCCTCCCTCAATCATCTCTTCATTGTACATATAAATGTATATGTCTATCGACATCATATTCATATATCATATCTGATATCATATTCATATATCAGGATCTGATGATTATACAGAGGTCCTGTTTATCTTTTCCTGCAGAAGAGCTGTGTCATTGTACATGCCTCAGCTGCTGCAGAACATCATAATACACCTAAGCTGTTGTACATCATAATACACCTCATCTGCTGCGGAACCTCATAATACACCTAAGCTGTTGTACATCATAATACACCTCATCTGCTGCAGAACCTCATAATACACCTAAGCTGTTGTACATCATAATACACCTCATCTGCTGCAGAACCTCATAATACACCTCAGCTGCTGCAGAACATCATAATACTACACACCTCAACTGCTGTACATCATAATACACATATCAACTGCTGCAGAACCTCATAATACACCTCAGTTGCTGCAGAAACTCAGGTTTGCCTCAGGCGGCAGAAACCCCAGAATCGGCCCTGACCTCAGCTGCTGCAGAACCTCATAATACACCTCAGCTGCTGCTGCAGAACATCATAGTACACCTCAGCTGCTGTAGAACATCATAATACACCTCATCTGCTGCAGACCGTCATACTACACACCTGAGCTGCTGCTGCTGCAGAACCTCATAATACACCTCAGCTGCTGCAGAACCTCATAATACACCTCAGCTGCTGCTGCAGAACATCATAGTACACCTCAGCTACTGTAGAACATCATAATACACCTCATCTGCTGCAGAACATCATAATACACATCAGTTGCTGCAGAACATCATAAAAAACCTCATCTGCTGCAGAACCTCATAATACACCTTGGCCGCTGCAGAACCTCATAATACACCTCAGCTGCTGTAGAACATCATAATACACCTCAGCTGCTGCAGAACGTCATAATACACACCTCAGCTGCTGCAGAACATCATAGTACACCTCAGCTGCTGTAGAACATCATAATACACCTCAGCTGCTGCAGAACATCATAATACACATCAGTTGCTGCAGAACATCATAATAAACCTCACCTGCTGCAGAACCTCATTATACACCTTGGCCGCTGCAGAACCTCATAATACACCACAGCTATTGCAGAACCTCATGATACACCTCAGCTGCTGCAGAACCTCATAATACACCACAGCTGTTGCAGAACCTCATGATACACCTCAGCTGCTGCAGAACCTCATAATACACACCTCAGCTGTCAGGATCCCCAATGTATTCAAACTGCCTTGTGGCTACCAGTGGCGTTGCCTTATTAGCCAGATTGTTAACCCCTCAAGCTCATGACATTGCAGTGACTGGTGGGTAACGCTGTATATTCTCCTTATTACCTGCCTCACTTTGTCGGGTGTTTAGAACTGGGCTCTTCACACCTGACATGGCCTTTGAAACCATCGTCAAGAAGCAAGTGAAGAAGATCAAAGAGCCGTGCTTGAAATGTGTCGACATGGTCATTTCCGAGCTTATCAGTACCGTTAGACAGTGCACCAAGAAGGTAACCCTTCTGGACCGAGAGCCGGACGTTGCAACGGTTCCATTATATGTCATATCCCAACCTCAGCATGATCTGAGGACGCAGCCAGTCAGAAAGCACAGAGCTCTGCGGTCCGGCTGGCTGAGTCTCCTCTACTGAGCATGCTCCTTACAGTATAGTCCTCTCTCTTTGGCCTTGTGCATGAAATAAGTATCATGAAAAGGGGCCATAAAGCCACCGGTATGGTGAGAGTGTGTGAAAGAATACGTGTGCATTGAGGTGTTCTTTATAGTCTCCAATCAGAGTGTATTATAGCCTGGGGTTATCCAGGATTAGAACACCATACTTGCTTTCTTCCAGAAACAGCGCCACTCTTGTTGTCAGTTTGTGTGGGGTATTGCAACAGGGGTGGCGTCTTTGTAAGAAATCATCTATGTTTCTCTTATCCCGAAAAAACCCTTTAAACAAGTTGTCCATATTTAGAAACAAGTTCCAGCAATGTGAGCTGAGTTGTAATACCAGATACAGCCTATAGACAAGGGTGGCGCTGTTTCTAGAGCAAAGATAAATAAAAGAAAATCACACTACTTTTTCTGATCATGGACAACCCCTTTAAGTGTAAGAGTAAGCTAAGAATAGTTGCTAGGTACATGTAAGGCCGTACTAGAGTAGCGAAGGTAGGGTCGTTCTTACCTTTAGCAGTAGTGTAGTCCCTGCCTACATCCTTCCATTACTTGTCATTACTTCCTGGACAATTTATATCTCTCTATCCCTATCTTCTACACTCTTCTGTCTCTCTTTGTCCTCTTCTGATGTCGCAATGCCTCATACACCAATAAGAATCGATCGCAGGGTAAGGACACGCGCTGTGTGCAAAAATCGTGTGGACTTAAGGGTACAAACACACACACCATATATGCAGCGTATTTACTGCTGCGATACGCAGCAAATACGCCGCAGATACGCAGCAGATTAGATCTAAACTGAACACAGCATCAAATCTGCACCATCAAATCTGCTGCAGATCTGCTGCGTATTTGCTGCTTATCTGCTGCGTATACGGTGTGTGTGTTTGTACCCTGAGGGTGCCCTCACACATACCGACTCGCAGCAGAAAATTCCCTGCGAGTTTCTGCTACGAGCCGAGGTCCTGGAAGGCCCCTATCACTACATACAAGCAGTGGTCTGAAAGACCGCTGCGTGTATGTAATGCAGCTGCCCCCTTAACCCCTTCGGCTCCCGCACCGCTGTCTCCATACATTACCTGGCTCTGGCTGCATGGGGTCCCGGGGTCCTGCTCTGCCGCCCAGCCAATCAGTGTGTTGCCCAGCCGCAGCCACTGATTGGCTGGGCGGCAGAGCAGGACCCTGGGACCCCGTGCAGCCAGAGCCAGGTAATGTATGGAGACAGTGGTGTGGGACCGGTGCGGGAGCCAAAGGGGTTAAGGGGGCGGCTGCATTACATACACGCAGCGGTCTTTCAGACCACTGCTTGTATGTAGTGATAGGGGCCTTCCAGGACCTCGGCTCGTAGCAGAAACTCGCAGGGAGTTTTCTGCTGCGAGTCGGTATGTGTGAAGGCACCCTAAATGAAAGTTGCCAAACTAGGTCGCCACATTGGGACGTCGATCAATTTCTGCTAATGACCCACAAGACATTCGTAGCTGAGAGTCGAAATAATGTGCGTTTCGGAAGAGGGAATACTATACATCCTCTTAGGTTTAGTTGCAAAGCAGCCGGCTTCCTTTTTGCCACGGTCCCTATAAAAAGAGGGACAGATCTGCCTTATTCCCCCCATCTCCCAGTGTTTGACCCTATGACTCTGAAGGGTTAGGCTAATGGAGAGCTTTACTGTGGTAGACTCTAATGTCAGAGAGAAATGCTATCATAGTCACATTGTTGGGGGTTCAGGAGCTAAGATATTGGGAGACCGGGTGGTCTCTTAATGTGGGACCACTGTCCCATTGAAGGTTTCCATAATACAGCATATAATGGAGTGGTGCCCATCGGAGTTGGGGGCGTAACAGAGAGAATTCCACTACTGTGACTATGATGACATGTCTCATTGCAGTCTACCATAGGAAGTCCCCTTTAAATACCCCTCTCCCTCTTCACCCGCTCCCGAGCAGCGCCTTTCATTTTGCCTCATGTATTTCTCTGTGTTTTCTCACCCTCCTGTGTCTCTCTCACCTGTCTCTTTCCTCATTGCGCTCTTCTCTACCTTCTCTCTGCCCGTCTCCCCTCTTGTCTTGATGTATGTCCCGCACCCCCTTTGGGGTTCACCTTGGATTGCACAGGACTGGACTCTTCACGCCTGACCTCGCTTTTGAAGCCATTGTGAAAAAGCAGGTGCAGAAGCTGAAGGAGCCGAGTCTGAAGTGTGTGGATATGGTAGTAAGTGAGCTGATCTCCACCATCCGAAAGTGTAGCGAAAAGGTAAAAAAACCACAAAAAACATACGGGGGGCTCCTTCAGCCAGACGGATGTGTGTTCATAAGTGTGTCCAGAGATCCTGCGTGGACCAGAGGGGTCAGCAACATATATACCTGTCCATCTATTAGCCATAGACTCCCAACATGTCCATTACAGACCACCCAGACATATACTGTATATGCACATGTATCCAGAGATGCAATACCAGACAAGGACAAGGGTGGCACTGTTTCTTAAAAGCAACAACAAAAGATACACACTACTATTAACAGGTTTTGGAAATTAAGGTAGCTTTAAAGCTTTAAAGAAGAAGTCCGGCGAAAATTTTTACTTAAGTATTGTATTGTCCCCCAAAAGTTATAGAAATCACCAATTTAGACTTATTACAGGAAATGCTTAAAAAGTGCTTTTTTCCTGTACTTACTACTGCATCAAGGCATCACTTCCTGGATAACATGGTGATGTCACTTCCTGGATAACATGGTGATGTCACTTCCTGGATAACATGGTGATGTTACGAACCGCCTCCCAGAGCTGTGCGGGCTGTGGCTGCTGGAGGGGATGATAACAGGGGGTCACTGAGGGACACAGGGCACTGGAGGGACACTGAGCATCCCTCTGCCATCATGCACGTGACGTTTTCTTTTGTACAGAGTTTTAAGTTAGTTGTCTGAGATTAGAAAAATAATAAGTTTGCTTTTTTTTCCAGAAAGAGCGCCATTCTTAAGTATAGGCCATTCTGGTTAATGATGCAATACCAAACACAGCCTCTAGACAAGAGTGGCGCTGTTGCATCCTGACCATAGTTTATGATGCAGAAGGTAAAGGGGCTTAGCTGTTGTTCAGCTTTCAGTAAGGCCCACCATGGGGCACAGAGCTTGGTGTACACGCTGTTCTCTTACCCCCTATGGCAATCTATTCACTAATGGAACATGAAAAAGAGATTATTGATTCTGCTAAACTCAATACCGAATAAGATCATACCCACTGCCAGCTGGACTCTATAACGGGAACGTATTTCCCACTCAGCATGAACTTTGCATTTTATCCGGCGTAGGAAGGCAATATTGTCTGTTTAAAAAATCTATGTGGTATAAACTGTGGCGGAGAACGGCCGCCCGAAGGGCAAGAATAGAAAAAGGCAATGATAACAAATAATGCAAAAAAAAAAAGCTAAAAGGTCAATGCAGAATCTCATAACGGAAAACTCTCCGAGCTTAGATGACCCTTTTCTATAACATTTTCCTCCAGTGTGCGCAATTCTTATTTTTGGCCACAGGGGGCGAGATTACACAGAGCACATTGCTTATTTGAGTAATTTTAGCCGTCCTCCATCTTCTCCTGACAAAGTGCATTGCACTGCAGGCGATGGCTGCAGGCGACAGACTGTACGGCTGTCAGTGCATAATGCGAGTTGCAACCCATTTAGACTGCAAACAAATTTGATCAGGACAACTGGAAATGTTCATTTATTTATCAGAATTCATCTAAAAAGAGAAAAAAAAGTTTACAGGTCACTAATGGGGAGAGATTCTGGCTTGACATGTAATCCCCAGTCATGTTTAAAGGCTTTTGATAGGTCACACATTGATTTGAAGCTATGTCCAGTAGGTGGCGATGAGGAGCAAGCTTTTTCCTACTTTGCATATTTATTTTTCCCATGGAGCATTGCATGATATTTAAGTTTGGCTCTCCTCAAGGAGTTTATACACTGGGCACCCATAGTCCATCCCTGTCCTACGATGAAGGTATACACAGTATATATATTTGAAGAGTACCATAGACCTCTCTGGCTCCATACAGGATGGAGTACTATATGTATGTGACGGATCGGGGCTGTGGTTCTTTGTAGGTTATCCTCTTATGAGATCTTAGGGCGATAGTCTTTATAGGGGGAGAAAGACTGTGTGCACTTGGTGGATGAAGCATGCTGGTGATGTGATTCTTGCTTAAGGTGGCGCCACTTCATTCAGATACACAGGGGCAGGCTCAGACAACTCTATCATTCTCTAATCTGCCCCCATACTGGGGCACTTGCTCAGTAATCCATGAGGTACTCATTTAGTATAGGATGTAACATGCAGCAATTCTATACCTTGTAGTCCACCAATCCCAAATAATACAGCAGCTCATAGGTGTAACCAGAGCTATAGCAGCTGCTTTGGGGTCCATTGTACCTTATAATAGGGAATCCTAATTTATTGGCTTTCTGCTCTCTACCACTACTATGTGGTTTCTCAGATCCATGGCGCTGTTATTTATCACTAGGCTTTAGGGGTCAATTACATTTTCTGTACCACTACAACAGATGATAGATTTCAATGTGCCTGCCCCTGAAAGATCTCCATATTCCTTGGAAATGGGACTATATATGTGTTATTGTGGCGTGTAGTGCATTTATGATGTTTGTGGTGTTCTCTGCATGCAATATTGCTTTCTGTGTACCTTTACTTTGGAAAGAAATGCCATTTACAAATCAAGTTCTTAAAGGAGGATTCTGTTGAAACCTAACTTTTCATATGTTGCTGCCCATGGTGAGACTAAAAATTCCTTCTATACTGGTTATTAACTATTCAGTGTCCTTCCCCCAGTTCTAAGTTGCTGCTTTCTGCTGTAAACATAAAAATCTGTGTGTGAGCCTTTCTCTGTGATTCCCCCTCCCTTCTGCAGCTGCTACTGATGGACTCTCTGTGATTAACCCTCCTAGTATTACAAAGAAGCTACAATGTTGCAGATAAAGCCTGCCAGGGACTTGTTTACATTATCAGTCTCAGAAGGGAGGGGGAGGAGGGGGAAACAGAAAAGCTCACACACAGATTTTTGTGTCTTCAGCAGAAAGCAGCAGAATTGGGGGGAAAGGAGACTAAATAGATAATAACAAGTATGAAAGGAATTGTTAGTCTCACCATGGCCTTAACATATGAAAAGTTATGTTTGAGTGAAATACCCCTTTAAGGAACCTTCCTGCATTCAGGTCTCGTTCAGGGCCGATTGAAGGGTTTCTGCCGCCTGAGGCAAACCTCAGGCGGCCGCCCCGAGTGATAGCCGGCATCCCCCCGGAACCACAGCCCCCCCCCCCGCCGCCGCCGCCGCCATCTACTCACCTGTCCCACACCGCAGCCGGCCCGCGCTCTCCAGCTGTCTCCACATCCCGTCAGGTCCCGCGATGTCACCCTGCAGCTGTCACGGACCTCCAGGCTGTGGTGAGTGAGTGGGGTGATAGGGTCGCGCGGGGCGGTCCCTCGCGACCTGATCACCCCAGCGCGTCCCCCACCGACCCCGGGCACTCACCACAGCCTGGAGGTCCGTGACAGCTGCAGAGTGACGTCGCGGGAACAGACAGGATGTGGAGAGCGCAGGCGACGGGACAGGTGAGCGGCCGCTGTCATTTTTGTTAAGTGATACTTAACAAAAATGACAGCAGGGGGGACATAATGCCGCCCCCTGCCGGACCGCAAATTCTGCCGCCTGAGGCGGAAGGCTCATTCCGCCTCATGGCAGAAGCGGGCCTGGTCTCGTTGAAACCATAGGAAGAGTGGCAATTGATCATGATCTCCTTCACTAACCATTCAGAAGACTCACGTCTAGGCTCCGTCCATTGCCCATATGATCCAAATCCCAATAAATCCCAACAGTGCCTTCTTACGACTGAGCTAAATGGCATTACTTCTCTCTCGGGTCAATGAAATGTAATGATTTTGGAAACGCTATAGATCAGTCTTTTTTTCCCAGTATTTCCGAGCTGATCTAGAATTTCCTACCGTTATATGAGATGATTGGGGCCTTGATCACTGCTGAGGGTTCAGAAGCTGAGGAATCATAAGCGTACTGGAAACCTTGGATTGTCCCTTAAGGGAAGATTTGGGATTTCCTTGATAATCCGGATTCCAGTATAGTCTGTCCTGGCTTCTCCTTTAGGAAACAGGAAACCATGTTGCACTGTGAATTGCAGGGAATTTCGGCACAGTGGACAGGAAATCGCACAACAACAACTTCACAAACATATTTCATCTTTTCCAAAAATAATATGGGTAACAAATAATATGGGTAGAAGTGTTATTGCCGGGCATTGCCGCCTTTACCCACCGGGCCCTAAATCAAAGTGTTACCATTATACAGGAAGTACGGGAATACACTTAGTTCATTTCCTGGCAGCTGTAAGGGAAATGAGGGACTGTCCAAGCTCGGTGGCAGCAATAGCATACAGAGAGCCAGTATACTGGATCCTGATAAGGATGCAGGAGGACAATTCCAACTGTATCCACTAGGAGGCGCAGCACTATTTAATTTGATTTCTCCACTCCTTACTTTAGGTAGTTCCCCACTATTTTGCTGGGCCCTTAAAGTGACTGTACCACCAGGCCCAGGCTAAAGCACTGGAGGCAGTCTGATCCACGCTTAGTGGGAGGAAACCCTAGCCCCTCTATGATAGGGTTCTATTGATTCTAATGGAGTCACGTCATGGAGGGGCTGGGGTTTCTTCTCACTAAGGGTGGGTTGGCCCACCTCGAGTGCTTCAGCCTGGGCCTGGTGGTACAGTCCCTTTAATTGAATAAGACCCCATGTACATTTGGGAAAGTGGGAAGGGGTGAGCGTTTCTTTGGTTGCCCATAAGCAGCTGCAGGAGCAGATCTATCTCCATAGTATGTATGTCCTTGCTAGATGTCCCATGGGGTATCGAATACTCACACATTTCCTAAAGGTATCTCTATCCCCCATTGAGGTTGTGAGACGTCACTTGTTTAATTGACTTTGTTGAATATGAGAAATATTTCTCCCACACAGATCTGTGTTTCTTTCCACAGCTATGTCAGTACCCCCATCTACGGGAGGAGATGGAGAGGATTGTCACCACGCACATCCGGGAGAGAGAGGGGCGCACAAAAGACCAAGTACGAATCCGGAGATAGCTTATGTCTTATGTCCTGTATATAGTATAACATGTCTATAGAGCAGGGATAGCTTGTCTTATGTCTATACAGCAGTGATAGCTTGTCTTATCTCCTGTATATAGTATAACATGTCTATAGAGGGGGGGATAGCTTGTCTTATGTCCTGTATATAGTATAACATGTCTATAGAGCGGTTATAGCTTGTATTATGTCTATACAGCAGTGATAGCTTGTCTTATCTCCTGTATATAGTATAACATGTCTATAGAGGGGGGATAGCTGTCTTATGTCCTGTATATGGTATAACATGTCTATAGAGGGGGGATAGCTTGTCTCTCTCCTGTATATAGTATAACATGTCTATAGAGGGGGGATAGCTTGTCTTATGTCCTGTATATAGTATAACATGTCTGTAGAGGGGGGATAGCTTGTCTTATGTCCTGTATATAGTATAACATGTCTATAGAGCGGTTATAGCTTGTCTCTCTCCTGTATATAGTATAACATGTCTGTAGAGGGGGGATAGCTTGTCTTATGTCCTGTATATGGTATAACATGTCTATAGAGGAGGGGTTGATTGTCTTATGTCCTGTATATGGTATAACATGTCTATAGAGCGGGGATAGCTTGTCTTATGTCCTGTATATGGTATAACATGTCTATAGAGCGCAGATAGCTTGTCTTATGTCCTGTATATGGTATAACATGTCTATAGAGCGGGGATAGCTTGTCTTATGTCCTGTATATGGTATAACATGTCTATAGAGTGGGGATAGCTTGTCTTATGTCCTATATATGGTATAACACATGTCTATAGAGGGGGATAGCTTGTCTTATGTCCTGTATATAGTATAACATGTCTATAGAGCGCAGATAGCTTGTCTTATGTCCTGTATATAGTATAACATGTCTGTAGAGGGGGGATAGCTTGTCTTATGTCCTATATATGGTATAACACATGTCTATAAAGCAGGGATAGCTTGTCTTATGTCCTATATATGGTATAACACATGTCTATAAAGCAGGGATAGCTTGTCTTATGTCCTATATATGGTATAACACATGTCTATAAAGCAGGGATAGCTTGTCTTATGTCCTATATATGGTATAACACATGTCTATAGAGCAGGGATATATGTTTATATGACACACACTTTCAGCGCTACCCTGTATGGTTTTGTTCACACTCGCTAATTGTTATAGTGTTGGAGCTGCGTATCAGTAGAGTTGTAACCTGCTAACAACCTCAGTGTGCAAAAGGTCCTATGTTAATTTGTATCTGATCGGGCTCCTCAGTTGTATCGCTATATCCACATTGGTAGTGAAGCAATTTTACATAACACCAAGTTGATATATTCCTATACACAGTCACTCAGAATACTCTGTTAATTAGCTGCACCAGCTGTAAACTGCAGTGTGTTGATACCAATGTGGATATATAGCGATACAACTGAGAAGCGCAATCAGATACAAATTAACATAGGACCAATAGAGCGGTTATAGCTTGTCTTATGTCCTGTATATGGTATAATATGTCTATAGAGCAGCTTGTCTTATGTCCTGTATATGGTATAGCATGTCTATAGAGCAGCTTGTCTTATGTCCTGTATATGGTATAACACATGTCTATAGAGCGGTTATAGCTTGTCTTATGTCCTGTATATGGTATAACACATGTCTATAGAGCGGTTATAGCTTGTCTTATGTCCTGTATATGGTATAGAGTGGTTATAGCTTGTCTTATGGCCTGTATATGGTATAACATGTCTATAGAGTGGTTATAGCTTGTCTTATGGCCTGTATATGGTATAACATGTCTATAGAGTGGTTATAGCTTGTCTTATGGCCTGTATATGGTATAACATGTCTATAGAGCGCAGATAGCTTGTCTTATGTCCTGTATATGGTATAACATGTCTATAGAGCGGTTATAGCTTGTCTTATGGCCTGTATATGGTATAACATGTCTATAGAGCGCAGATAGCTTGTCTTATGTCCTGTATATGGTATAACATGTCTATAGAGCGGGGATAGCTTGTCTTATGTCCTGTATATGGTATAACATGTCTATAGAGCGGTTATAGCTTGTCTTATGTCCTGTATATGGTATAACATGTCTATAGACTGGGCATAGCTTGTCTTATGTCCTGTATATGGTATAACATGTCTATAGAGCGGTTATAGCTTGTCTTATGTCCTGTATATGGTATAGCATGTCTATAGAGCGGTTATAGCTTGTCTTATGTCCTGTATATGGTATAGAGTGGTTATAGCTTGTCTTATGTCCTGTATATGGTATAGCATGTCTATAGAGTGGTTATAGCTTGTCTTATGGCCTGTATATGGTATAACATGTCTATAGAGCGCAGATAGCTTGTCTTATGTCCTGTATATGGTATAACATGTCTATAGAGCAGGGATAGCTTGTCTTATGTCCTGTATATGGTATAACATGTCTATAGAGCGGGGATAGCTTGTCTTATGTCCTGTATATGGTATAACATGTCTATAGAGCGGTTATAGCTTGTCTTATGTCCTGTGCAGATTTATTACAGACTCTTCTCCTTCCACACAGGTCATGCTGCTGATTGACATTGAACTTGCCTACATGAACACAAACCATGAAGATTTCATTGGCTTTGCTAAGTAAGACGTCAGTTGCAGTACATTATATAACACTGACCATTTATATTCCAGCAATGAGTAGTCCTGGTACATTTCTTTCCTATCATCTCCTTCCCCCTCCTTTTACTTCCTTTCTTTTCCTTCCCCCTCCATTGCCCCTGTCCCCTCATGTTCCCCTCTTCTTTCCTCTTCATCCCTTCCATTTTGTTTTCCTTTCCTCTCATCTCCTTAGCCCACTTTTATTTCCTTTTCTTCTTCATTACCCATTTTACTTTCTTACCTCTTTCTTTCACTTCTTTCTTTCTTCTTCGTTTCTTTTCATTCCTTTCCCTTACATATTTCTTTTTCCTTTCCTATTTCCATATCCTTGTTCCCCCTCCCATCATCTTCCCCTTCCTTTTATTTCTTATTCCTTCCTTCTGTCCTTCCCGTTTTTCTTCTCCATTTTGGATTTCCTCTCTTCTCCATCTCTTCCCTTCCATTTCTCTCATCTCCTTTCCCCTGTTTTCTTTCCGTTTTCACCTCCTTACTACTTTTGTTTTCTTTCCTTACCCCATTTCACCTTCCTTTCTCTTTCCCCGATCCCTTCCTCCCCCCCAAAGTTACATAGTAACCTGTTACCTAGATCCATTATGTTCAATCTTTTATACTTATAAATCAGTTATCTAAAAAGCTTAGAATTAGGCCCATCCACTACCCTTCACCATCTTGCCGCAGCCGGTGACGCCATCAGCCAGATTATTTCTCATACAGTCTCCAGGGCAGCTGGTGACTCCACTACTGTAGCAGATACAGTGGGGGATTGTTGTAGATCCTCAATGGAAGGAGTTATAACACTGGTAAGATTGGAAAAACCTAAAAATTGCAAAATTAGGGCAATGGATCAACCAATCCTGCTTATTGGCACCATTTTATTTCTATTTCCTATAATCTGGTTGAAGGACCCTCAGTCTGGAAGGATCTGTAGAGACAGGTAACCAGATCATGTGCTTTTCATTGTAGTGCGCAGCAAAGGAGCAGCCAAATGAATAAGAAAAAAGCATCTGGAAACCAGGTGAGAACAGTCTATTCTTTAAGTATGGATGCCTGACTCTTACTGCAGATGCCTCTTAATACTCGTACATTAGACATACATAAAGTTTGCACTGTGTAGTCCACTGTGAAATCCACCTTTTCATCATTAATACTACCACGTAGGCATAGAGAGTCTCTGACAGCAGGTAGGGGGTGTATGTAGCAAACATGGGGCCCTATAGCAAAAATGGGTAGGCCTTGATCTGCTTCATTGTGCCAGGTGATGCTACCATGCCTGCACCATAACACCCTATGCAAGACAGACTGATTTGTAACATCAACATCCTCCATTCCTTGAGGAAGGAAAGATAACTCTACCTATGGCCTATTTCCCTCCACTGAGTTTACCTGTATATTTATACCACCCACATTATGAAGATATATGACATAACATAGATTTACTCCTCTGCATGGGTCCTATAGCAACCACAGAGGCATCTTCTATTGTGTATATTCCCTAGGTATCGTGTATTATTGTGCTGCATATAATCATTGGTTAGAGTGTGTTGTCTTCCATTCCCTATTGCAGTTGTAGCATGCAGTACCACTTGTCACCATTCACATGGTAAAACATTTTCCATAGACAGCAATGCAACAGCGCCCCCATCTAATAGAAAAAAAAATCTGGCGTATGAAATGCATAGTGTCATGGCAATAGGTTTTTAATATGACACTATGAAATGAATAACTATAACAAGTGATTTCTATAACCGGTGACAAATGCTATCCTCATCCGGCTGTGGTTATTTTTACTGTATCTAAGGTATAAGATTTCAGGCCTATGTGGGTCCATATCATTAAGCTACGACCATCTACAATGCAACCACACCTTGGCCAGACTTATGTGGGTAATATGACATCTGGCAGTGTCAGGCCGCCCATATCATTAAGCTACGGCCATCTACAGTGCAACTACACCTTGGTCTGCAGGCTTGGCACGTGTGCCCGTGTATGCGTGGGGTGAGAATGGGCCGGACGGGCATGTCATGCACGGGCTGTGGAATCTGCAGCGACTCATAACTGGATCTGCACCCGCGCTGCTAGTAATGTATATCCCTCTTCTTCTGCTCCCATCTCTCCTGTCCACTCTGCTGCTGTTGCTATGGTTACCCTGTGCAGGATGAGATCCTGGTGAGTAGTCAGGCAGCGGCTGACAGCGCAAGATGGAGGAAGTGCATCAGGGCAGCCATAGGCAGACCTCACCGTCACCCCAATACTCATTCGTATCCATTACATAGTCCTCATATCTTTCTTGGCGAGCTATGAAAAGCTGGGTTGTAGCTGTAACGGCGGCCATATTGGTTGTCATTCGGCTTTCCCAGAAAATATTGTCAGCCCAGGACCTGGAGGGATGTAAATCAGTATACACTGGTATGGCGGTGTATATATAAAATGTATCCTCACATAGCACTGCTAGTGTGTGACGTAGTCTGAGAATATGGAGGTATACAATATAAGGGTGATGTCTCTTTAAATGGACTCCACGCAGGCCCAGATGCACTGTCTCCTTGTGCTCAGCCCCCCCACCCCCGTGTGTTCTCATCTCCTCTCCTCCTGTTCCTTTCCTTCTATATACACCCCCTGTAAGATCGCCACCGACACAATTATAACCGCCCCATCAAGATTCAGGTCATGATGCTCCATTATTAACCTGGGGGCCATCTTAGTATTAGCATAACATCCAGACGTTCCTTGCAAATCCAGCTCTGGAGTCAGTCCACGTAATGGCGGTCTGTAGTTGCCAGGATATTAGCACATACACATAAGGAATATGGATTATATGGCCACACCAGCGTAGGGCGGCCATGTTTTTGCATCTATATGGCATCATAGTTCATGCTGTGGGTTAGGACCCTCATTCTGGGGCTTGGAGACCAAAATACTGCGTACTGTCCACAGTGGAAAATTGACACCTATCCACAATATAAGTCAACCCAGATTTGCATCGGGATTTGCCCACATATGAGATCTTCATTTCTGCCAGAAATACCCGACATGGGATCCACAGCAGAAATAAAAAATCTACAATTTATATGTTGTTCAGAATTTACACATATAGACCTACATGGTTATATATTATAGATATTGACTGACAATGTTATTTAAGAGTAGAGAAGGGGAACCTGCAGCCCTCTAGCTATTGCAAAACTACAATTCCCATCATGCCTGGACAACCAAGACTATGGCAGTGACTGTCCAGGCATTATGGGAATTGTAGTTTTAAAGGAATATGTTTATAACTGACATGCTCTCCTCACATAGTGGGGTAGGGGTTGTCTCAGCGGGACTCCCCTTTAGGGTGCCTTCACACGTACAGGATCTGCAGCAGATCTGCCGCAGATTTGATGGCGCAGATTTGAATCTGCAGCGGATCCGCAGCAGATCTGCAGCAGATTTGATGGCCCAAAGTTACTCTGCATTGAATCTGCAACTTCAAATCTGCGCCATCAAATCTGCTGCAGATGCTGTACGTGTGAACGCACCCTCAGAAGGTAGACATAAGTCAGTAAAAAGACATGAAATTCTAGATAGCAATGGAATCCTAGGATAGGCCCAGGGTTTAATATCTCACATTCTGCAATTCCATCCATGCTATTTGCTCTGCTGGAAAGGAGTAGCATTCAGGTTACAGATGTGAGATTTCTGGGGTCTGCTTCACCTTTACCATATAGAAACAAACTCGATTGACCCCCTGCAGCCTCTTGTAGAAGAGTGCTTGCTTGTATTCCATTGCTTGGCTTGACGCTAAACAGTATGGCCACCGTTCTGTGCCTGTGCTGGTGTATGGATTTGCACTTCTCTTTGGTTTGATGGGTGTGCATGCATTTCCCGATCTCGTCCCGTCACATTCCTGCACAGACGACGGAATGATAACCCTCATCATCACTCATGCTCAGCTTTTCCCTAATGTGGCCTCATATCAACGTGATGTGACAACCATGACTCCAGTGGGCAGGGGCGTACGTAGAGGAGAGGGGTCCACGTGTCACCTCAGGGGCTTTCTCTATGGTACCTACGCCCTTATCAGTGGCCCATTTCACTCCATGTCATGTTAACATATGGTTGAATGTAATATCTAGTTACAAGACAAATACCTCAATGGTTCCACAGTTCTTACCTGTCTATGATGGTTAGAACATCTTGAAGGGATTGTACTGAATTAAGAAAGCATGGCTGATTTTTTCCCCCCCTGTCACTGGGTTGTATTAAAGTGAATGGGCTGAGCTACAATCCCACAAATGGCCTAGTGTGGTGCTCTTTTAAGAAGAAAGCAGCCATGTTTCTTATGCTATAAAATCCCTTTTAGGTTATAGTTCTATGTATTTATGGTGGTCGTTTTCCTAAGTAAAAATCCATCAATTTCACCAATATTTGGAAAACGCTAAAATACCCTTTCATTCCCATAATATTAAGTCGTAGTGTCTAAGTATTTTACTGAACATCTTCTCCGCTGTATAAGATGATTCAGAAGTTTCTTGTACTCCTTGTGGTTTCCTATCTTCTGCCATGTTGCTTCACTTGCTGCATGCGGAGTGTTGTGTAGGCTTGAAGGTGATTCTCCGTAAACCACAGTGCTGACCAATGGAGAATATGAAGTCGGGACAGCGAGGTCTTTGCAACCACAAACTCCTTTCACCCCATCCCTGTGCTAGTCGTGACGTGATGTTTTCTCCTCCAGGTTATTCGGAAGGGATGGCTCACCATCAACAACATCGGCATCATGAAGGGAGGATCCAAGGAGTACTGGTTTGTGCTGACTGCAGAGAACCTGTCCTGGTACAAGGATGATGAGGTGAGGACATGTCGATGGTGTGGAGCTAACTGCTAACTGGGTGGTATCAGTTCTACAGAATTGTGAGTGCAGCTCTGAAGTATAATACAGGATGTAACTCAGGATGAGTACAGGATAAGTAATGTATGTACACAGTGACCCCACCAGCAGAATAGTGAGTGCAGCTTTGAAGTATAATACAGTATGTAACTCAGGATCAGTAATGTAATATATGTACACAGTGACCCCACCAGCAGAATAGTGAGTGCAGCTCTGGAGTATAATAAAGACTTTCATTAACAGAGCTCTCTAACTTTTATGTAGATAATAAATGCTATACATATATATTCTAAGACTCTATGCAGTGGTGGATATGCCCTCTAAGAGTTAACATTATGGGTTTTGGTTTATTTCCCTTTGGTAATAGCTGGTAATAGTGACTATTCTGAACTTATTGTTTTTGTGATTGTAGCGTTTCCATCTAACCACTGTGCGAGGGTCTAGAAAACGCTGACACTGCACTTCTGTATCCTCGCCTCAGCCCTGCCCAGAATTACTTACAGATGTCTCAGTTAGTTTTTCCCCTTGATGGAATTTCCTCTGAGTTCTTCTCAGGATATATCACGTTTTTTCAGAATTTGCAGCCTCATTCATATTTGCACGTATTCACGTGAATAGTCCTTTGTGTGGTGTTTGTGACTCTATTGCTGGTTTATCATACTACGGCTATGGCATGTGTTCTCTAAACCTCTATCCCATGCAGTGGCCAAAACTTATAAAACCTTGCTAGTATTTTCTTGCACCCATTAGCCACCGGATGCGGACATGTTCTTCTACCTCTCAGCTGGTATACTTTACTTCTGTATATTGGTTACTCTCACTGTACATAGAGCATGGCAGCCAAAATACATCAATTCTAAATTACCATTTGTCACCAAAGCCATATATCTAAGCCCAGTCACCACTTAAAGGGGCGGCTCCACATCTGCTGGAGGCTTGCCATAAGCCCTAAGTGGAAACATGCGCTGGGCTAGGTCCACACAGTGAGTTTTTCATGTGTCTTCGGCTCTCGGCTCATGTTTCCTTCTTGAGCTGTAACCCTTTCATCATGTAATATGTGCAGAGCCCCTTAGCCAACAATTTTCTGTATAGTCAGGATTATCCTGACAAGGAGACATCTTCTCCGCTCTGTTCCCACTTTTATACTTCCAGGAAAACTAATTTTAAAGGCAATACATATAGATTTAAAGAGACTCTGCAGGTTTATGCTTTCGTATCTAAGGGCAATATAGACTAGTCACAGAGACGCTGAACAGAATGATGTATCACTTACAGTGTTGTGTGCAGCTGATCCAGAGATATCCTCCTGAATAACATGGACAATAAGTAGTCCTCTCCATTGTGTGCATGAGCCCAGTAGTCCTCAATATTCATGAGAAGCAGAAAACTCCACCCACCAGCTGCTGATTGGCAGTTATCTTTGCATGCAGTGGATAGGCAGTCAACTATGAATCAGCAGCTAGAGTGCGGGGGGGGGGGGGGGGGGGGTCGAATTATGTAAGTAATACACTGATCTATACAGCATTTCTCTCACTAGTTTATGCTGCTCTCATTTAAGGTGGAATAAAGCTAATGACAGATCCCCTTTTAAGGGTGCCTTTACACCCACCGGATCCACAGCGGATCTCACTTCTGCGGATTCTAAGCGAGAACCGCTGCGGATCCGGTATCAATACACCCCTATGATAGCACATATTCGCAGCGGGATTAACATCCCGCTGTGAATATGTGCTTTAACTCCCTGGTGCCCGCAGCCCCGCCGTCGCATCCCCCATCCCCGGCGGCGGCACATCCCCCCCCATCCCGGCCACATCCCCCCATCAGCCCATCTCCGGCCCGCCGCCGCGAGCATACATTACCTACTCGGCGGGGTGGCTGCAGTGAGGCTCCCGGCTCCGGTCCTGCTCAGCTGATCTGAGCGGGACCGGAGCCGGCAGCCTCACTGCAGCCGTGCCGCCGAGCAGGTACTGTATGCTCTCGGCGGCGGGATTCGGGCGGCGGCAGGCTGGGGGTGGGCTGATGAGGGGATGTGGCTGGGATGGGGGGATGCGCCGGGGATGCGACGGCAGGGCTGCGGGCACCAGGGAGTTAAAGCATATATTCACAGTGGGATGTAAATCCCGCTGCGAATATGTGCTATCATAGGGGTGAATTGATACCGGATGCGCAGCGGTTGTCGCTTCGAATCCGCAGAAGTGAGATCCGCTGTGGATCCGGTAGGTGTGAAGGCACCCTAAAGGTCAATTTTAAATTTAAACTGTAGGACAGTGATAAATTCCGAACATGGAGAGAAAGGAGTTGCTGCACCTCACACCTATGGCTGACACTAATACCTCTCTGCTACATTTAAAAACCAATGCCAGGATGTTGGTATATAATTTGATAAAACCATATTGCCTCATGTACCACGTGCAGGTGCCCTGGCCCACATGAGTCCCTACACTAACTCAACACTGTGTCGGTCAGCAACCGCCAACCCCACAAAGCAAGCGACAACAGGGGAGGGGGGGCCCCAGAATAGCCCCGCAACCCTAGTGTCACAGGACCAAACCCACTGGGCCCAGCCACACCCCGTAGGCACCGCTGGCAGAGAAGGCGGCTGCCAAGCAACACGAGTGTGAACAAGGTGTTACTACTCACCATTGCATCAGCAGGTAGAATGGGATAAAGAGGAGGTACTTAGCATATGTGCACAGGTGCTTCCTGCTAATTGGGGTCACATGGGTCTTACAAGGAGGAGTGCTAGCCACTCAGAAAAGGGAGAAAAATAAAATACGGACATGGAGAGAAAGGAACTGCTGGACCTCACACCTATGGCTGACACTAATGCCTCTTGGCTACATTTAAAAACCAACGCCAGGATGTTGGTATATAACTTGATCAAACCATATTGCCTCATGCACCGCGTTAAGGTCCCCTGGTTCACATGAGTCCCTACACTACAGTGATAAATTCCATTTAAAGGGTACATGTCTTCACTTTCATGGTGCATGAACCCTGATATTTAGGGCCGGCCCCAGCATCTTCTCTCCACCCACATGCCTTGATTGACAGATCTCTCCCTGTTTGGGTAGAGGATAGATCTATCATTCAAGGCTGGAAAGGCAGGGAGAGGAAAGGAGAACACCATGGGGGAGATTTATCAAAGGGTGTAAAATTTAGACTGGTGCAAACTGCCCACAGCAACCAATCACAGTTCCTCTTTCATTTCAGCACTGCCTAAAGCTGAGCTGTGATTGGTTGCTGTGGGTAGTTTGCACCAGTCTAGATTTTACACCCTTTGATAAATCTCCCCCTGCGTTCCAGGCAACTGCTCTGTGAAGTGCCAGCTGGAAGACTTGAGATTTTTTTTTTAATAGAAGTGAAGCTAAAATTATTATGTTAATTTGTTTTCCCTAAGACCCATTGGCATCACAACATATGGGGTAAATTCGCCCCTGCGAGCCCCTGGGACGAAGGAATATTTAATGAAAAAATAACAATTAAATTTTAATCCCCTCCTCCATGAGGTATAAATAGGCTCCACCTCCCCCTAGACCTCAGTCTAATTATAAAGAAACATAAAACACAGGGAGGGAGTCTTGTGATGCCAATGGGTCTTAGGGAAAACAAATTAACATAATAATTTTAGCTTCCCTTACGTCCCATTGGCATCACAACATATGGGGAATTAGCAAGCATTATCCCCAATGGGCGGGTTATTTATTACGTCCGCATTAAGAACAGATCTTGCAAAGGTTGTTCTTGACAAGAAAAGAAGTATCCAGCCTGAAATATCTCACAAAGGTAGTCAAAGACGACCAGGTAGCTGCCTGGCATATGTCCTCAAGTGGCACAGCGGCACGCTCTGCCCAAGTGGAGGCCACAGCTCTAGTAGAGTGAGCCCTGGTAAATTCTGGTGGATCCAGATCAGCAGAGGAGTAACATAAGGCAATGGAGTCACAGATCCATCTGAATATTGAAGGTTTTGAAGCCTTTCTCCCCTTGTTCTTTCCTGCGAAAGGGATAAAGAAATTCTTGTCTTTACGAAAATCACCTACTCTATGTAGATAGATCTTGATAGCTCTGGATACGTCCAATAAAGAAAGATCCAAGTCTTCTTTAGATGATCCAGTAGGAGAAAATACAGGCAATACTATTGGCTGGTTGATGTTGGCAAATGAAGCCACCATAGGCAGGAATCCTGGAAGGAACCTAAGGATAACTTTGTCTTGGGAAAAAATCACGTATGGAGGTGCGGAGCCAAGGGCTTGAAGTTCTCCAACTCTCTTAGCAGAGGTAATGGCTAGTAAAAGAGAAACTTTCAATGTTAACTTGAAGTTTACTTCCTCCCAAGGCTTAAATGGAGGAAGACACAGGCGTCTCAACACAAAGGATAAGTCCCATGGGTCTACCTGCTTTACCAGGTTAGGCCTAGTCTAGCCTTAACAAAATTCTTTACCTCCAAGATCTGAAAGAAACGTGAGTTTAGGTGTGCAGAGAGGGCTGCTATCTGCACCTTGATGGAACTAGGTTTTAATCCTTTATAGAAGCCTTCCTGTAAAAACTCCAATGACTGTGGAGTAGAAGGTTTAAGTCCATCAATACTCCTGCTTGCACACCAATCTTGAAAATCTTCCAAATACGTGCATAAGATTTATTTGTAGTGCTACTACGAGCGTGAGAAAGAGTATACTATACCTTCTCAGAAAAACTAGAGTCCAATACGGTCCTCTCAGTCTCCAAGTTGTCAAGCTGAGGCTGGAAAGATTCCTGCACAGATGTTGACCCTGGAATATTAGATCCGGATGCAGAGGTAATCTCCAAAATTCCCCTCTGCTCATATTCATGGGCAGGGTGAACCATGACCCCTTCGGCCAGAAGGGAGTTATTATTATTACTGACGACTGATCTAGACTGATCTTAGTCAAACTCTGGGAATCATGGCTATGGGAGGAAAGATATACGCCAGCTGGTATGTCCATGGTATTGTCATTGAGTCCAATACCGTGGGATTGTCTGCCCTGTAAAGGGAACAGAAATTCCTCAGTTTGGCATTGCTTGCTGATGCCATGAGGTCTCTCTGAGGAAGCCCCCACCTCTGGGTTAACTGAATGAACACTCTCCTTGAGAGAGACCATTCCCCCGGTAATGTCAGGCCTCAACTCAATCCGCCAATATATTGTCGACACCCCTGATATGAATCGCAGAGAGTCTGGTTATTCTGGTTTCTGCCCAACAGAAAAATCTTCTCTACTTCCCTGAGGAGAGAAGGGGATCTGGTACCTCCCTGTTTAGGTACGCCACACAGGTCATGTCGTTCATCCGGATTCTGACTGCTCTCTGTAAAATAGGAGGAGAAAAATGAAGAAGAGCTAGGTAAATCGCTCTGAGCTCCCTCACGTTGGAGGGCAGAGCGGATTCCTGTTGACTCCAAGATCCTGCAGTCGTGATGACTGTCGGATGAGCTCCCCAACCTGTTCCTGAAGCATCTGTCGTGATGGTTATCCAGTGTGGTTCTGAAAATAAAACTCCATGTTTGACTTGTCTCCACCACATTAGAGAATGTCTTGTTTGAGTCGATAGAACATCATCGCATCCAAGTCCTTCAGTCCTCGGTTCCATACTGTTAGTGCTTCTCTCTGAAGAAATCTCATGTGCCATAACGCCCATGGCACCGCGTCCGCAGCTGAGGCAAGGAGCCCTAGAAAGCGCATTTATGTTCTTATGGATACCTGACGAGGAGGAATTAGGAATTAAGTCTGATTTCTCTATGTTGATAAGCCAACCTAATTGTTGAAGTATCCTGGACATAGTTCAACTGAACTCTCAGAAGATCCTGAGTCTGAGTCATAATCAACCAATCGTCCAGGTAAGGGATAACTTTATCCCCTGTAAACGGAAGCGAACCATCATGGTGACACTACCTTAGTGAAAACAAAGGGTGCGGAGGTATTCCGGATGGAAGGACTTTGAATTGTAAGTGTCTTACCTTCCCCTGTATTTGGATGGCGAAGGCTCTCCTGTGAGCTTTCAGAATCGGTACATGAAGATATGCATCCGGTAGATCTATGGTGACCAAAAAATCTCCCTCCTGGAGGATAGATTTTACCGATCTTATGTTCTCCATGTGGAACGTCTTCTTTACGATGCACCTGTTTAGATATCGCAAATCTATAATAAGCCTCCAATTTCCGGATGGCTTCAGCACTAGTAACACTGGGGAGTAAACTCCCTGACCGATCTCGGATAGAGGAACATCCTCTAAAGCCTCAATGGAAAGGAGGTAAAGAATTTCCGTCTCTAGGACTAAGTGTCTTTCTGGCTTAAGATTTCTTGACAAAAGAAATCTTGGAGGAGGAAGAGATGATAAATGAAGGACATAACCATTTTGAATAATATTTAACACCCAGTGATCTTTTCTTAATTCTTCCCAGGCAGGGAGAAACAAACTCAGACGTGTTCCCACTGGACAGCTTCTGCGTCAGAAGTCTGGTTTCTTGTTGGTGTCCTTATTCTGCTGCTTCCCGGAACCTCTTCTGGAATAGTTTCTTCCTCAACCTCTGTACTGGTATCTCCCTTTGCCTCGCTGAGGAGATTTTGCTCTGCGTAAGGAATCACCGCTCTTATAGGACAATGGTAGGGACTTCCCCTCCTTGTCAGACAATTCCTCCATTAATTTATCCAGCTTACAGCCAAACAGCCTACCTGGCTGGAACTCCATATTACAGAGCTGAATTTTGGAGTTAGCATCTCCAACCCAGGGTTTTAACCATAGCGCCCTTCGGCAGCGGTTGAGAGCGTACTAGTTTTTTTACGCTAACCTGGTTCCCTGAGATGCATCATCGCAGAGGAAGTCAATGGCCATAATGACCTTTTTTAAGGAGCGAAGGACCTTGTCCCTGCTAGCTCTACCTTCCAAATTTTCCTGGACCTTGGTCAGCCATCTTCTTAGGCTTCTAGAAACCTCAAAGAAGAAATGGAGACTGCCCCTTGGGCTGCCGCTGCCGTATATGATCTCTTGAGGGCTACCTCCACCCTTCTATCCATCGGATCCTTAAGATTGGATCCGTCCTCCGCAGGCAGCACAGTACATTTTGACAGTTTGGCTATGGCCGGGTCCACCTTTGGAGGCTCAATCCAGTCCTTACATTGTTCTTCCTTGAGAACATATAAGGTCTTAAACCTCTTGCTCAAACCCGGAGCCTCTTCCGGTTCCTTCCATTCCGCCTGTAACATAGACAATGAAGTCTCTCCCACAGAAAAAGCCCTAGGCTTTTTTGAGGAGGACCAATCCTATCCTCTTCTATTTCCTCAGGGTGTATTTCAGCTTGCACAGCTTAGCAGAGCTTGTGAATTCTATCAGCTGTGAAATACCCCCTGAATAATTCTTTCTCATCTTCAGAAGTAGAAGAGGTTTCAGAAGAAGATGATGACCTAACTTCATCAATCACAGTAAAACTGAAAATGACCATAATCCTACAGCCATAAAGTAATATACTCAAAGGCTGGGAGTAGAGAGAGAAATGCTCCATTTGGTCTTTAACTTAGGACACGGGCGGCGAATCTCATTAGCCGCTAAAGTCTTTTGCACATAGTCCTTGACCCATACAACTACATCCTGAACATCAGGCTCCGCATAGGTTTAGGTCTGCATGAAGGACAGCGTACTTAGGCATTATAAATATTTTTAGGCATTCATAAATATTTTTATGAAAGAAAGGATGAATCTTATCTGGAAAAAATGATCCTCCTACGGTATCCATAGCCGTCAGGTAGTGAAGTCTCACACTCGGCACATTAAGTGCTTCCTTAGAAGGTCTTTTGCGAGCAGCAGGACTGGTCTCCATTTCAGACATTTTTAAGTATATAGAAGAGAGATCACAGCACTTTGCACTCAGATGTTTTCTATTAGATCCAAATGAGCCACAGAAAATCCTTCCAGAGGAAGACAGCCAGACCTAGAGGTAGCAACAGCTTACCTTCTGCCTTGAACACACAGCTAATCCAGCATGCAGAGAGCGCGCGCCGCTGCCGGCCCCTGGAAGTGACATGGCGCTGATGCCGCAGTGCTGAGACGCACGCAGCGCCGATGCGTTCCACAGTCGAACGCAAATGGAAGAAAAGCCAGCGGCTCGGGTGACACGCAGAGTGCGTTCCAAGACGCACCAGGTAAGAAAAACTTAAAAGCTAAGACCTGCAGAAGCAAATATCAGGATACTACCTGGACACCGGCTCCAGCGGCATCCCAGCAATCATTACCTGGAGAGAAAACCTGAATGCAACAGGTTAACAAAGCATAAAAACGGAGGAGGGACAAAGTCCCCTAGGGCTAACAGCAACGAAGTAAAAAAAGACTGAGGTCTAGGGGGAGGTGGAGCCTATTTATACCTCATGGAGGAGGGGATTAAAATTTAATTGTTATTTTTTCATTAAATATTCCTTCGTCCCAGGGGCTCGCAGGGGCGAATTTACCCCATATGTTGTGATGCCAATGGGACGTAAGGGAACTACAATTTTCTGCCACTTTCTGACACCAGTTGATTTGAAATTTTTTTTTTTTTTGTGAACAACCCCTTTAAATGCTATCTTGTTAAAAGTGAATAAATTCTTGAGATGGGAATACCTCTTAAAGGGCATAACACTGGAATAGATTATATTTTATGCAGGCCTTGTAACATATATAATCACATAAAACATTGATAATGTGCGAGGATTTATTGTGTCCCTGATAATACATACATTTTTCCTGACTACAGGAGAAGGAGAAGAAGTATATGCTCCCTCTGGATAACCTGAAACTGAGGGATATCGAAAAAGGATTTATGTCCAGCAAACATATCTTCGCTTTGTTCAACACAGAGCAGAGGTAAGGACACTAGTGTGGAGGCTGTGCTAACACCCACTGTCACTGGGTCAGTCACCTTTGGGGTGTAGGATGGTTTTCAGCGATATTTTTGTGTTTGGCGATGGTTTCTGAATAGCTCAAACCGATGACACTAATGTAGGACCCATTGATAACAGCTTTTCTTGTAATTTCAGTCCATATAATGTCCATACCGCCATATAATGCCCAGACATACTGTCATAATGTGCCAGGATAAATGCCCAAATCATTTGCAGCATATAAATACTACTTCCTAAAGGGCTTCTCCACTTTGGATAATATCTATTTGTTATAAGGGTCCCTTGACATTAAGCTAATGACAAAATGACAAGGTCAGCTCAGGGGCGTTACTAGAAGTGGCAGGACCCATAGCAAACATAATTACTAATACTACCACATACTGACTAATGCCACCACTACTGAATGAAAGCCACTGTACAAAAACTAATATCACCTCATACAGCAACCATATAGAGCAGGGTTGTCAAACTCAGGCCCTCCAGCTGTTGCAAAAATACAATTCCCATCATGCCTATATAGGCAAAGCTTTAGCTTTGGCTGTTCTGGCAACTGACATAATGGGAATTGTAGCTTTGCAACAGCTGGAGGACCAGAGCTTGACACCTGTGATATAGAGGTAGATACCAGCTGTATGGCAGGCTCTGTAGACTATATAACTGATTAAAGTGCAGTTACAACCAGTGACTCACTCTTCTCTCATTGCTTACTTACTACTTTGTTCCCTAGACACTAATTTTTCACTCACCTCCACAGAATCTCAGACAAACATCATTCATACACCATCGTTTTCCTCCACATATCATATTACACCTGCTGCGCCCCCATATAATGGTTAGGTCCCTCTGTCTTAATATAGTAGTTAGACCTTTGTGTGCCCCCCATTTAGCAGTTAAGCCTCTCTGTGCACCCATATATTAGTTAGGCCACTCTGTTTCTCATATACTAGTTAGATCCCTATCTGCCCCCATATAGTAGTTAAGTCTCTTTGTGCATCTATATTACAGTTATGGCTCTGTGTACAGGTAGGCCCTTAAGTAGGTAGTATCTCCCATGTAGTCTGCTTGGTAGCTATCTGTAGGTAAGCCCCCTTCCCCCAGTATGTAGTATTCCCCCTATGGGCATCTTCCTGATAGTTATTACTCACCCCCTAGCAGGCATTACCCTGTAGGTAAACCCCCTGATAGTAAGCGCCCTCACAGTATGTAGTTTTCTCCAATGTAATAGGCATCCCACTGTAGGAAATCCGACTGTTAGTCAGTCCTCCTCCAAATAGAAAGCATCTATTGGGCATCTCCACTAGTAACCCCTCAACATTTAGATAGCATGCCCCCATGTTAGGCATCTTCACTAGTATTCCTCCCCCCAATAGGTGATGTCCCCCATGTCAGGCATTTTCCCTAGTATCCCCCCAGTAGATAGCTTTCTCATGTTAGGAATCCCCCCCCCAGTAGATGGTGTCCCTCATGCTCACCTTGCCCAGCAATCTTCCCTCCCAGCTCTCCAGTGTCTTCTCTCCCTGCTCTGAGAGCTGAGGGAGGGTGGAAGTAGCCTTTTGTGGCTGGAGGTAAAGTTTTGCCTGCAGCCACAAGAGTCACAAAAGTGACTGGCAGAGCGGGGAGCCAATGGCTCCTCACCATGTCAATAACAGCACAGAATTTAACTGGAAGCGCTTGTCAGGAGCACTTATGGTTAAAGAGATCGAGCCTCCGAAGTGCTGCAAATTATGTAGGCTCAGGTGGCACCGTCTATTGGAGAGGAAGACTACCAGGCACCCGATGCTACGGCGATAGTTATAACTCTGGATCAGCTGTAATCTGAGGGGAAACCTGGCAGTAAGTATTGTTTTCTGTCTAATGCAGGACAGGTCCTCCAGAGTAAGAGATACACTTTGTGCGGACCCTGCTAATAGAATGCCTTTAACCCCCTCTGGTAATTCAGGACTTACCTTATGGAAATGGATTCTCTAAAGTGGACAACCCCTTTAATGAGCTTATATATAGTTCATACAAAATACAACAACTCAGCTTTAAAATTATTGCACCAAATTATATTGGGTGGATTAGTTTGCTGCTACTAGAGTTCCATTCCTAGAAAATAGAGGCCCTGGGCAGTTTCCAAGTAAACCACCCCCTACAGGTGCGGAGCTATAGAAGACTGCACATGCAGTAACTGCAAACAGGGGGGATTATACCTAAAGTTCACAAGACCTGTCTGTCCACCCATGTATTGGAAGGTGTAGTCTGACTAAGGCAGTCCTATCTTGACCTTTGCTTTTTAGCATTCCCAAGTGTACCCACTCTCACAGTCCAGTCTGCTATATAGAACAATTAATGCCCAAAAGTAAAGCTTTCCTCAAAAATGGCAAATAAAGCAATACCAAATACTTTGTGCTTCATTAAAAATGCCTATGCTGCTTTGTTTGGCCCTTGAAGGAACGTTTACAAGGATTATCGTCAACTGGAGCTGGCCTGTGAGACTCAGGAGGAGGTGGACAGCTGGAAGGCCTCATTCCTACGTGCCGGTGTTTATCCAGAGAGAGTTGGGGTACGTTCTGCATGACGAAAGAACTACTGGGATGTCTTGTACAGATGCTTTAGATATGTCATCCATTGATGTTTTCATTAAGGTGGATGGAGTTTGTCCATCCGTAAAGAAATTGAAGTCCTATACCACTGGCCAAATATCCTTTTCAGCTCCAAAGTGATCATCTAAGACCATTCAAGAGTTCTTGTAGCTCTTACTTGGTTTGACAACATCCTGTTGTTTTCCTTCCCCGTTGATGTCCTTTGCTAGGACCCCATTTTCCATAGAGCCAAGTGGATTTCCAGCCACACCCCCCGCCCTTCACCCTCTTCTCTGTCTTGGTGATTTTATGGGCTTTTTGTTCTTCTCCATCAGTCCCCCCAAATTTGATCATTTCCTGTTTGATAAATCTAAGGCCCCTCCTTAACCACTAACTCTGGTGTTTTTCTATTTTGTCCCCTTTTGTGTGTTTTATTTTATTCTGTTGTGGCTCAATCTGACTTCAAAGGACAAGGATAAAGTAAGTTGTGCTATCGGCTCCGGGGAGTCATGATACTTTCTCTCCTGCTTCTTTAACAACCTCACTTTCCTTTCTTCTCCTCCCATGAAAGGCCCCCGCGGCTCGAGACGGAGTTTTTAGGGGGGGCTTCAGTTCTTCCCTGGCCGTCCTCATCATTTTTTATCCTCAGTTCCGTCTGTTTCCAAGTCTGGTCAGAACATTTTATTTGGGGTCTTTCCCTCTTTTTTTCTCTCTCCTGGTTCTGACATTCTCCTGAATTCTTTTCATTAACATTCTTTTTATTTTGCATGCTTGACATGAGACATTGAACCGGTCCAGCCTTGGTGGCCCTTGCGGGTCCTTCTTGTTGCCCACCAGAGTACTGCCCCATTTTAGATCTTGAGCTTTCAAACACTTTCTACATGAATATGTATTTGGCAGTGTCCAGAACATTATCTAGAAGTTTACTCTTAAGACCTAATAGTGGTGGAAGACCCAACAATTGCCCTTAGTTCCTGGCTCTCACGGTTCAGTGTCGACAACAAACTATGCCATGGACGCATTTATGGGTCTGCTGCCCTCATCCTAAATCTTCTTTCTACTCTTGCTTCTACTGTCCTACAGTCTAGTGAGTCAGAGGAGAATGGATCTGACAACTTCATGCATTCCATGGATCCCCAACTGGAGCGGCAGGTGGAGACAATCCGTAACCTGGTGGATTCTTATATGGGCATCGTCAACAAGACCATCCGGGACCTCATGCCCAAAACTATTATGCATCTTATGATAAATAATGTAAGTGTTTCTGTTGACCACTCAAAGTTCCTATTTGCCAAGAGACCCAATTTAGCTGATATAGTGCTGTGGATTGTGCAGAAAAGGGGTCTCTGCCCAACACGGCAACAGCTTGGGCCCCTAACACCATCTCAAATTGGGTAGCAGGTGGATTTGTGGCCCCTGTAGGCCGCATTATCCTTATAGACATGACAGACGGAAAGGAGGAATATAGAGGCAAATAATGTAATGTTGCTTTTGTCCTTTGTGTAGACAAAAGAGTTTATCCACTCGGAGCTCCTCGCCAACCTGTACTCATGCAGTGATCAGAATACGCTGATGGAAGAGTCGGCAGAACAGGCACAACACAGGGATGAGATGTTGCGCATGTATCACGCTCTTAAAGAAGCCTTACATATAATCGGTGACATCAATACGACGACTATAAGCACCCCTATGCCTCCACCCGTAGATGACTCTTGGCTACAGGTGCAGAACATTCCCACAGGGCGCAGGTAAGTCAAAGGAAAGCATTAGTGTAATACATACACATTACATTGTGATACTAACTATGTATTGTGATCCAGGTCTCCTACATCAAGTCCTACTCCACAAAGGAGAGCACCCGCTGTACCTCCAGCCAGACCTGGCTCACGAGGACCAGCACCAGGTCCACCTCCGCCTGGCACCACACTTGGGAGTGCACCACCAGTTCCATCCAGACCTGGGGCATCCCCAGATCCTTTTGGTCCACCTCCCCAGATTCCCTCTAGGCCTAACCGTGCCCCTCCTGGTGTCCCTAGGTAAGTCTGTATGGTCCAAGGTTATTGATCTTTAAGACACAAAGCTGCTTATATCCAGTTAGAGACTATGACAGTTTACAACATCTTGGGCTTCGGTTCAGTATTTAAAGGTTCACTAATAATCCAGGATTTAAGTATCTATTATCTGAAGAGAACAACATGACAGCAGTAAAGTCTACTGATATACAGTAACATATCTTCAAACTGTATAGCATATTCTAGGTGTGAAGCCATCAAAGTTTAGCGGCGGGTTCAGGTACAGTGCTAGGGTCTAGATGCATCAATTGACAGTACCATATACTGACCTCTAGTAACTGGTTCATGTTGTACAGTCATGTATCCTATCAAGACTTCACCAGAGGAGACACAGGGGCCTGAGCCTGAGGCGTCAGGGAGCCATGTGTTGGGATTGAGACTAAACGGAGTCCAGCAGCTTGCAATGTATTGAATAAATGGAAGCTGCAGAAGACAAACTGGATAAAAATGATATTTTATTTCTCATAATACATACAATGCAAAGGTAAAGGAGTTGATATCGTAGATTGGTCGGGATGATTAGTATCCTTTGAATACTGAACTTAAAGTATCTGTCAGATTTACAGATTTTTTCATGTCTGAAGCCCATCATTGTGTCAGGGAAAGTGCTTAACGCTATGGATGACCCAGAAGACATGGCCGGGTACAAATATTGTGTACCTGGATAGTCCTCAGAGCTTTGGTGCCTGTATGTAACCTTTACCAGGTGACACATGTTGGTCCTTGTTGCACCAGACCAGTGTACTGATAGTTCTGGCTATGGGCAGCGCCTGGTTGTGATGTGGTTATGCACAGACGTTACATTCTGATGGGCGACTGACGTCACCACGTAGCCCTGGCCTAGGGATCAAGGAGTATTCTGTGTAGATCATTTGGCACATTCCAAGATCTCTACATTCACCAGTCACCTTCATGGAGAACAGCATGCTTCTGCATAGTGCATCATATAACACTGTCACCACCATGTCATCCATGCTCTTCCCTTATTTTACACAGCTTCTTCTTATACCCATTCCATACTGCAATTCTCTATTCTATATACCCCACCCCTGCTTCCTAGCCCCTGAGACCAAGTAGCGGCTTCATGTAACTCTAGTCTGTATTAACCTAATTTAAGCCATAGTATTGCATCGACCTATAGAGCTTTCCTGGCTTTTACTGCGTAGGTACTGCTTAAAAATGCGACACCTTAAGGAGGCGTTTTATGTATGCGTATGTAGGTGCACCTGTGGCATCTGGAGATCAAGGCCCTTTAAGATTAATTTGTGGGTTCCTTTGCAGCCTGATTTTTAAGGGGGGCGGGGGTGTACCCACATGGCCCTATTGTAGACAATTAAGGGAAAAGATGCCCATTAGAGATGAGCGAACCTTGAGCATGCTCGAGTCGATCCGAACCCGAACTTTCGGCATTTGATTAGCAGTGGCTGCTGAAGTTGGATAAAGCCCTAAGGCTATGTGGAAAACATGGATATAGTCATTGGCTATATCCATGTTTTCCAGACAACCATAGAGCTTTATCCAAGTTCAGCAGCCCCAGCTAATCAAATGCTGAAAGTTCGGGTTCGGATCGACTCGAGCATGCTCAAGGTTCGCTCATCTCTAATGCCCATACTTATGCCACCTTAGCACTTAAGAGTCATGTCATGTTATTTTATTATAGTTTTAGATGTTATTTTATTATAGTTTTAGTTCAGACAGGCTAGATTAGTGGCCTTAAAGAGAATCCCTCACTATAAAAAGATCTTTAGATTTTTGCATCTGGCAGTGGTATAGAGCTGCAACCACTGAGTACTTTCCCAAAGTGCTGGAGCATAGCAGGTTCCCATGAGAGTGCTATGACTTCCATCTCACTAGCCCTGACTCCTACAGAAGTCATGAAGAGGTATGAAAAACCTCTGACAAGACATAGAGACATATTAAAGGTTTTGAAAAATCCATGTCTGTGTGTTCAGATCCCAATCGAATCCTAGATAAAGCCAGGAGAAGCACGAAGCTTAGCACTTCTCATTCTGTTCTCCATAGACTTGCATTACCATTACTTCTCTCTTTGTTCTCCATAGACTTGCATTACCAGTCTTTCTTTGTCATGTGCAGAGAGAACAGGAAAGAAGCTGGCTCTTTCTAGCGATCAGCTGGCTCTTTCTAGCAATCAGCTGGCTCTTTCTAGCAATCAGCTGGGGTCTGAACTATTACACATGGTGTATTCACACCTCAGCATGTGATCCACTATCCACAGGATAGGGAATAACATGTTCATCGGTGGTGGTCCAACCTCTAGACCCCACTGATCTATAAAACTGACCTTTTTGGTAATGTTTGGATATGTTTAGAAGCCGCATAAATAATGAATGACGCATTGGCTGCACATTCACAAGGCAATTTACTTGTTCTATGAATCAATTGGGGTAGCAGAGGACGGACCCCCACTGATCAGCATGTTATTCCCTCTCCTGTGGATGGTGGATAGCATGCTGAGATAGGAATACACCTTTAACCCTGAAAATGTCTGACTCTAGTATACAGTAGAGTTCCAGGATATAGGCGTCTAATGGGAACCTTCCTGGGCTGTGTCTCTGTTTTGGGGTCCCCCACCCTCCCCCACTTTTCTTGTATATAGAATGAGGGTTCATTATCCACAGCTAGATCCATCAATGACATCATGGTGAGATCGCCCGTCACAAGTCCCTCTGGGATTCTGTGCCTACGGATTGTGCTGATGAAAGCTTCACACACATGACAACTGGGTCCTTCTTCTATGTAGCTACAACAGTCTATATACATCATTGCTCTGATGCAGCCATATTTCCCAATAGGACGTTACTTTGGATCCTGTGTACACATAAGCATTTACGATATAGGCTCTGGCCCAGGGTTCTCTAGCTTTTGTAATACTACAACCCTATCTGCAGTCTATCAGGGCATAATGGGAGTTGTAGTTTTACAACTGAAGACCACTGCTGTAGACCATGTATTCCTTAAGTGTAAGGGAGAACTCTACGCTCCTATTTGGTCCTGGTGTCAGCACTTTCTGCTGTCAGGAGGATCTATCAGCAGCCATCTCTATAGAAATCACTGTTTTACATCCCAGGCCTTGCAAATGCATAAAGGAACAAGCAACTTTAAAATAGGTCTTAAAATTTTTTTTGTTGAATTGTTTATAGATATAAAGATGTATTTATCTCCATGGTAACAGACAACAAACAAACCCAGTGTAGTCTGATCAAAATCCTTTCAAAAATATGTTAGTGTAACCTGAGGAAAAAGATAAATCATAGAAAATAGCATCAAATTTGCTTAAAGCAGGTATGGGGAACCCTCATCCCTCATTTTTCAGCTTCACTGAGAAATGAAATCTAGGAATAAAGCAAGATAGGAAGGGGGAGAGGAGGATTGGATTGCAGGGAACGGAAGGAAAAAGCAACTTGCTGCAGGTTTATTGTCTTACCCCAGTGGCGAATTCACAGCTTACACTGCTCAGTACTGCTCAATAATGATATTTTATCATCAACAATCTCATTCCTGCCCCGGACTACACTACACTTTATATGTTAACTATTTATAAAGAAGGCACACCATTTTGATAAATTTGGCACAGGTAACTATGACATATGACTGACAAAACAGTGTCAGAAATCACTTAAAATGCACAAACAATCACATTTCCCCTATAGTACTAAAATCAGACTACACAGGGTTTGTTTGTTCCCATGGAGACACATAGGGGTTGTAGAAACAAAAGGGTAAGGCAATCTATAACAAAGGGCTGTACTTATTTTCCGCACCAGTGCTAAACAGACCCCCACGACTATAATTGCTTTGATAAGTCCAAACAAGGAGCGCTGTTACATGGAGTGTTTATTTATATTGCTCTGTGTCACAGGGCCAAAGGCTTGTTCATCACCTGATTGGGTCATTTTGACCCATTAAAAGAAAACAAAAAAACATTCACTATAATATGAGATTTGATTGCAGGCCTCCCATCCCCCACAAAATTACCAATCCGTATGCAGTAATAGGCCCAGTAACCAAGCACCTATCTAGATTTAGTGCTAGGCCCCTCCTTCCATCTGCTACCAAGTGACAACACAGATCGTGGTAATCTGGAGTTGTTACCCACCAGACACATCCTCCATCACCTTACCAGGATCCACATGTTTCTTTGAGTAGGTTACTTTAAGAATAATCGCTATGAGAAAAATCATTGGACCTGAAATGCGTGAGACTAGTTAGCATGTGTAAGCTTCATCAAATAATCAATGTGAGTAAACCCAACTTTTCTTGACTTTTCATCCATCCAGAAATCAGAACTGACAAGACTGACACTACTCATGCCTAGGTGTCTATACATACGGACCACACCTTGATTTTCCCGTGGCAGATCTCTCCCATCCTACAACCACACAGAATGTTGATGTGCTTCTATATTCACACTTGGCCAACAATGGTGTCTGAAAGAGATGTTGGCGTGTATATATATATATGACTGCATTGGTCTCCATTTTGTTTAGGTGCCAAGAATAGTCCAGCTGTGGCTGTATATTAATGTATGCTTGTATGTATATGTATCATGGTCAGCCATGGTTCTGTGTATGCATACGTGGCCCTTACATGCTTCTGGCTGTGGCTGTTCTCAGCCTCTGACTTCATGTTATTTTTCAGAATAACTATCAGTGACCCATGAGGAACACTCGTCACGGTATGTCACGCATTTCAAGTCATGTGACCTGTGTGCCTCCTTTTTCCTAGTCATGTGATCTTCATGTGTGTTACGCACATGTTCCCCTCCCATCTGCTGTCTCTTGCCCTGTTGCCAGGCAGTCTCTTTTTATCATGACTCTTGCTTTCTCCAAGTTCAAGTCCATGTGGAGACCTGCTTCCCTAGCTTGGGATTTGGATTCCTAAAGGAACTGGGTTAAAACAGCGTGAAGGAGTAGTTATCATAGTCAAAGGAAATTATATTTATTGCCTAAACTGATCTTGTGTACAGTCAAGAGGTTTTTGGGGTTCCTCGTTCCTAGCTGGATCTTCATGGTCCTTTTTGTACATCCCCTTGAAGATGCTAAAGTCATTTTCTATAATAAGTCTTGGAATATGTTAAAGGGGTTTCTGATTTTAGGTTAATAAAGCTTAAAGCAGACCTGTCACAGAGATTTATGTAGTTAAGCTGCGTGCAGGATTGTACAGGGCTTCTCATTCTGATTTTATGTGTGCCTTGCTTTTATAGATTGAGACCTCCACTGCTGTATTTTTATTATTATTATGAAAATGAGCTCCAAAAGCTCAGGCGGTGTTCTCCCTAGACACACAAGTCTAGCTATGTACAATACCACTCATGCTTCTCTGGGCTTCTCCCAGCTGTCTCTAGGGCTTGTCTGAGCTGTCAAACGACCATGTGCAGACCAGTTATTGAAGCTGCTGAGAGAAACTCAGCTCTTAGTAGGTGAAGTTGAAAGTACAGTGTTACCTCGGTTCTTGAACACTTTGGTGTTCGAACAAGTCGGTATTCGACCCACAATTTTCCCCCAATCTGTACTGTACTGTACTGTAATGTAATTTTCCCCCTGGCTGTACTGTACTTCTGGCAGGGGTTAAGTTGTGATGCAGTGCACAGAATAACCTTTTAAGCCCCACAGGAAGAGCAGAACACCAAAATGACTGGTGTTGTGCTACTCTTTGGAAAAGTTTCGCTTACTTTTCCTGGCTCCTGCCTGTGTATTTATGTGCACTGAAGCCTATAGGGATGGTCACCCATCATTTTGGTGTTCTGCTCCTCCTATGGGGTTAAAGGGTGATTCTGTGCACAGCATCACAATTTAACCCCTGCCTGGATGGCAAACTGAGCAGGCTCAGCAGCAGTACAGACAAGGCCCCTCTGAAGCAGAAGCTTTGAGCACTAGTGAAGAATAGGAAGCCCTGTTTGTACCTGGAATTCCCCACTCCTGCAGTAAGGAGCAGTGTGCAATGCGTTGCTACTTACTGTATGTGCAGAGGAGGTAAGTGGTGATGCCATTGCATCACCACTTAACTCTTAACACTCCATGGTTCAGGCTTTCTGCACATGACCTAAGGAGTGTAATAACAAATTAAATGTATTTATATGTTTTACTCTACTCGGTTCTCAAACCTCTCGGTTCTGGAACTTCTCGGTTCTGGAACTGCCTTCCATAACAAATTAAGTTCGAGAACAGAGGTATGACTGTAAAGCCAAGTTGATATCAATGAAGCAGCTGGAGGAAAAGAGAAGTAAGCACAGGGGTGTCGCTGGCAAGCTGTGGGATTTACATAGCTGGGCTTTTGGAGCTTATTTTAATATAAAAAAGACAGCTTTTCTCAGCACTGGAGGGCTCAAACTGTAAAAGCAAGGTATGTTTGAAATCAGACACAGAAACCCTATACTAATATGCACTTAGTTTAACCACCTTAAACTCCATGCACTGGTTTAATCACTGTATAAATGAAAAGCTCTATAACCTTCTAATATACATTGTTGTTTGCTGCCAGTGAATCATAACACTCTTACCTATATTAAGAAGCAGCAAACCTGCTTTTGATTATAAGACCAAGCCGATCCCTACATAACTAATGTAGTATGGGTAAATAGTATGTACACAGGTATTACAAATTCAGGGGTCAGGGCAAAAAATACAACCCCTCCTCCGAGTTACTGTAATAGACAAAAATACCCACTAACAGAGCTTTAACAAACTAGATCCCAACATCCCAACGTGCTTTCCCTTTTTTTTTTGAAGAGGTTCATCAGGGGAATTAGGGGACATAGTCTGTTGACACATTGTTAATCATCAAAACCAGCACAGCAGTAAAAAGCTTCAAAAGGATACGTGATACAAAAGTGAAAGTGGCTCAGACTCTAACTGCACCCAAATATATATAATTCAATGTATATTAGAATTCAATGTAGAACTTCTAGAACTTTTATATATTTAATTTGTTTATTCACAGAAAATCAGAACCCTCTTTACATAAAGTTGGAAATTACTGTGGATATGTTCACATAAGGTGGATATCTTAAATATAGTTACTGAGAGTAGAAGTGAAAATGTAGGGGGTGCAAGCTGTAAATTCTAGGCTATTAAGCAAGGTCAGGAACAGGACCGCTGGTCTTTGTGACTACTTGCCTGACCATACCATTTTGGATAGAGTTGCAGTAGGGTCCCCAGCTAATATACTTTATCATCCCCTGGAGACCTGTCCTTTGTTCATCTATGGCAGCGATCCCAAATAAATGACCCCCCCCCCCCCCCCCCCCCCCAGATGTTGCAGAACAGCCACAGGATGGAGATCACTGATCTAAAGGGCCCCACGCTTGGTCTACACCAAACAGTTGCAAAGTGTTGGAGTCTATGGTTTAAGAAATCTTGGCATGGAGCAGTCACCATGTTGTAGGCTTCATCGGTGAGCCTTAGCCAGCAAGAGATTGTTGCAGAACTACAATTCTAATTATGCCTGGTATAGAGCTAAAGCTTTGGCTGTCCAAGCATGATGGGAATTGTAGTTTTGCAACAGCTGAGGGTCTGCAGGTTTGACACCACTAGACGGACCATCTTCATCTACCAGGAGATAAGTGTCTTCCCCATCTGATGTCTCTTCTTGCACCTGATGATTCCTCTGCTTCCTCTTCTTCAAGTGTCCACTCTGCATTCTCCATCCCTATATGTCACTGTCACCTCCCCCTTATTCATCGCTTTTTGGCATTGCCGTGCTCTGCTTGTTGTCCAAAAATTAACCGTGCCTGGCAACTCGGACTGATTGTCTCTTGTCTCTCCTTCTTATCATACGTAGTGGAATCGCTCACTCTCTTCCTGTTGTCTCATCGAACCCGATCGCTCACCTACACGCCAACCACCACCCAACCCTTATCACTGTTACCGCCTCATCTCCCACTATAGAGGGTCATGTGCAAACAAAACTACTGCCAAAGAAGCGGCGCCAATGTCTATTGCAACCAATCAGATGCTAGCTTACTTTTTCAAAATGGCGCCTGCAATCTGATTGGTTGTGCGTCATTCGTACACTGGGCACTAGTTTTTTCTTTTCATGACCCAAGTAACCTCGGCCGCTCATCTTGTGTCCCGCCATAAGAGTTATAGTGGTGATATTGTATTTGCTGTGTTTGCTTTCTGTTCCCCACGCACAGTCAGCCCTCCTAAACCTGACACGGACAGAGCATGGAGGACATTGGGGAGCCTCATGTACATCACACAACACAGGCCCCTGATTGGCCGCACCTCCAGATGAATGTATGACATCATATATATAACATGTGGATCAAAATTTACAACTTGGGTTCCATAGGAAGCATTAAAACGAAGATTTTATCAATAAAGTTTATTGAATAGTCCATTGTCATCTATGATGTGCAGCAATATGGCCCCCAAGCTTTGGTCTTAGGGTCTTGGACAGTGCAGTTTCTCACAGACTGGGATTATCCGCAGCAATATCTGTATCTGAGACCCCAAGTAGGGGACCATATTGCTCCACACAATTGAGCCTCCTTTATCAAAACCGGAGATGTTGCCCATAGCAACCAATCACATCACAGCTTTCATTTTCCCCACAGAAGTTCAAGAAATGAAAGATGAGCTCTGATTGGTTGCTATGGACAGAAAGCTCAGCTCTGAGATGTTACCATAGCAACCGATTAATGTCATTTTTGACAGATTGATGAACTCTGGCCTAAGTGTTTTTGTCAAAGAAAATAAAATTGGTTGCTATAGGCAACAGGACCATTTTTCCTTAGCTGATGCATGAGACCCCAAACCCTGGTAGCCATTTTGAATCTTCCTAACCCATGTGTATTCATTTTCTTATGTAATGGACAGCTCCTTAAAGGGGTTTTTAGACAATGAACTCCAGCCGTCTGATAAATGAACATAAAACAGTAAAGTTATTTTACTACCTTTCTGCGGTCTTTCATGCTTTCCTCTTGGTTCTCATGCAAACTGTCTGCTCTGTCGTCTTATCCAAACTGGTTGCTTGTGTTCCTGTTGCACACTCCAGCCAGGAATTCAGACAACTCTACCCCCCTTTTAGTATGTGAGAGGCGTTATAGCAAAGAAAATGCAGTGGGAGATAGAATCGGCTGAAAGCCTACTAGACCATGCAGCAAGAACAGGAAGTGGGTTACAGGATGTAGCCTAAATAGGAAAAGCAGTAAGGAAGAAAGGAAAGTATGAAGATAAAATAGCTTTATTAACATATGTTCATTTACTAGACAATAATAGGTTTCATTATCAGACAACCCCTTTAAGTGACACATAGAGAAGGAATGGCGATGTACTCCAGCTGGCAGGGGATTCTGGGCTGACTGTCTCCTATCATGGATGATGCTAATCACGTTCTGTGTTCTCTTGTCTGTTCTTGTTTTTATTTCCATTCAGCAGGAAGGCTCCCGCATCACCTACACGACCCACCATTATCCGACCTGCCGACCCGTCCCTCTTAGATTAAAATATGGAGGCCTGGCTGCCGAACACAGCTTTCTCCCCATCCCTCCTCCCAACCCCCCATCACACCTATTCCGGGCATGGTGAAAACGTCTCCCCCTCCTCCACCACTGTGTTGTATACACTGGCTCAGTGTCACTATGTATTGTATTGTACAGATGTGTAGTATTGTCCCTTTGCAGCTCCATATTGTGCAATGTCTGGTTGATATATAGAAATATATATATTTTATTTTTTTTCTTGCGTCCCCTTTCCCCACCTTGATGCCACTGCACATCCTTCCACCAGCTTCTAGAAATGATCTCATTGTGTCTCATGTTATTCTGTTGTACGATTATTTCTTTTGTACTAAAAGGATGTCAATCGGATTAGAGCGATAGTAGCCATTGCTGGTATAGACAACTCCATGCGCAGTCTTCCCCTACCTCCTCTTCTGGCCATGCGCCATCTTCATGTTCTGTCGCCCTCTTGTGTTCCTGTTACGTTTTGCATCTTCCGCTTGGTCCATCTGTAAGAACACAATTGTGAATTCTCCATTCCCATTGAATAAAGAAGAGCGGGGAGGGGTCATATTGATGATTTTCATTAAAGGTTATGCAGATAGATGTTGTATTACAGGGTATGGGTTTTTTGCATTATTGCTCTTTTATTTTGCAGGGTATGATTTAGATATAATGTAGGGGTAGTTTACCTGCGGCCTGTTCCATATGTAAGGGTCTACCTAAGAGACATGATATAACGGTTGGATAGATATAGAAAAAAAAAACTTTTCAATTGTTAAATTTCCCCATGCAGATACAATGTACCTGTGTGGGGCAAATCCTTGGGAGACCTATACGGGCAATATAGGCCAGAGGTAAACTATCCCGTTGATAGAGGGCTATGTGCACCCTGTATATGCATCCCCCAATTGAAGGCCCGAAAGGTTATGGTTTTAGACCCTCCAAGAGTCATTGGAAAGAAACAATGTGCACTAAGTGAACAGTCACAGACAAGGGACAGTTCAATGACCAAACGGGTCCCACTTGGGATAAGAATGTGGCTAAGCAGAGAACCAGAGACAATTGAGGCCTGCGCTGCCCCATGTGCCCTGTACAGGGGCCTAAAGGTGGCGCAACACTCATCTGTTCTGTTAAAAGTTTTTATACTATGAGGAATAGCACTAGAATGAGTAAAGAGCGCCACCTGCTGGTTGTTTGGTAGGTAGAGAGTGTCACTTCCTGACAGCTAGTAATAGGGTTTGCAGAGACTGTCAGTGACTACTAGTGTTAGGATCCATGAAGAATGCCACCTCCCTGCTGCTTCCTAGTTGTTGATCCTAGAAGTTGAAGAGAGTGCCACCTCCTGGATGCTGATCCTGGAGACTCTACGGAATGCCACCTCCTGGTTCCTCATCCAAGTTATTGTAGAGTCCCCTCCTGTTACTGATCCTAGGGACTGAAGACAGTCATCTTCTAGTTTCTCATCCTAGGGTTATTGAAGTTTGTGCCACCTCCTGGCTTCTCATACTAGGGAATGAAGAGAGGCCCCTCCTGGTTGCTGGCCCTAGGGATTTTTGAAAGTGACACTTCCTGGTAGATCTTATTACTTCTAAAAGATGCCACTTCCTGGTTACTGATCCTAGGGTTTGTACAGAGTGCCACCTCCTGGTTACTGATCCTAGGGTTTGTACAGAGTGCCACCTCCTGGTTACTGATCCTAGGGTTTGTACAGAGTGCTACCAACTTTTCACATATTCTAGGGATTTTAGAGTGCTACCTCCTGGTTACTGATCCTAGAGCTTGTACAGAGTGCCACCTCCTGGTTACTGATCCTAGAGCTTGTACAGAGTGCCACCTCCTGGTTACTGATCCTAGAGCTTGTACAGAGTGCCACCTTCTGGCTGCTGATCCTAGTGTTTGTAGAGAGTGCCACCTCCTGGCTGCTGATCCCAGAGCTTGTAGAGCACCACCTCATGGCCGCTTCATATGAAAACACTAAACGCTTCACTTCTTTCAGGACATACTTGTGACTGACCTTTTCTTTCCCACTCTTTCTCCCCTTTTCTTTCTTCCTGTGATCAGAGCCACCCGAGTTAGCCCATCGAGGCCAGAGAGTCCTAAGCCTCACTATGACCTGTAAGCCTCCCTGGGCTTAGACTGTTGCCTGCTTCCTAGCTATTCTGTCTTGGAGTGTGTGACACTTACCACACTGTCTGTCCTGTTGTACAGTGGTTGTGCTACACGCATATCAAACGTGGTTATTGATATATGAATCTCATCTTCTGTTCTATTACTGAACTTATCATGTCTGTGGTAGTGGCATTTCCTGATATAAATATATTATAAATAATTCTAAATATATATATATGAGATCTTGGAGATATGTAAGCCGCTGTGCTTCCATGTGAATTTCAGTCTTTAGTAGGACATCAATTCTGGGGAATCGATGGGACGTCAGTCGGCTGGCAGCTGGATCTGTTGCTCTGCATGTAAAAGGATCATCCATTTGGGGAAGAAGTTTTGGTGCTGGTGTTTAGCTGTGATACCCGTCAGAGCATTGAATAAAATATGTTTCTGTAAAAAAAATAGTTTCTTGTCTTGTACTTGAATTAAACCAAAGATTCACTTACCTATGAGGTGTTGTCTCCTGAGCCCCTGTCTATGTAACCTATTGGAGCCGGGACCTCTTAGAACATCTGATGGCATCCAAAATGGGTGCAATTTAAAGCGATTGACCCCCAGGCCACTGTATTCAACCAACTGCAATAAAACTTGCTGCAGATGTGAACACCGCCTAAAAGAGGCTATACACCCCCATTCATTGTTGGATGGACGATCTCTTCCAGCCTTCCCATACATGGCTAAATGTTGTGCGTAGAGATGAGCGAACCTGGAGCATGCTCCAGTGGATCCGAACCCGAACTTTCGGCATTTGATTAGCGGTGGCTGCTGAAGTTGGATAAAGCCCTAAGGCTATGTGGAAAACATGGATATAGTTATTGGTTGTATCCATGTTTTCCAGACAACCTTAGAGCTTTATCCAAGTTCAGCAGCCCCAGCTAATCAAATACCGAATGTTCGGGATCGGTCAGGATCAGCTGACCCTACTATAATGTGTATGGGCAGCTTTATGGTCAGTCAATCATTGTATAGTAGCGGTCATGACGCTGGTCTGTCATTTCTAGTGATGGTTTCCGATTAGAGATGAGTGAACTGGGTTCGGGTTCGAGTCGATCCGAACCCGAACTTTCGGCATTTGATTAGCGGGGGCTGCTGAACTTGGATAAAGCTCTAAGGTTGTCTTGAAAGCATGGATACAGCCAATGACTATATCCATGTTTTCCACATAGCCTTAGGGCTTTATCCAGGTTCAGCAGCCCCCGTTAATCAAATGCCGAAAGTTTGGGTTCGGATGGACTCGAGCATGCTCCAGGTTCGCTCATCTCTATTTCCAATGCTTAAGAAGGCATATTCCATATGATAGGAAATCATAGAACTGCACAATGGTACAGCCCATAGATAGGCAATGGGAACCATCACACAGGACCAAACTGGAGTAAACATGGCGTCAGCCACGTAACATGTCAGGTCTCCAGGAATTCAGAGGTTGGGTTCACACTAGAGATGAGCGAACCGGGTTCAGGTTCGATTCCATCCGAACCTGAACGATTGGCATTTGATTAGCGGGGGCTGCTGAACTTGGATAAAGCTCTAAGGTTGTCTGGAAAACATGGATACAGCCAATGACTATATCCATGTTTTCCACATAGCCTTAGGGCTTTATCCAACTTCAGCAGCCACCGCTAATCAAATGCCGAAAGTTCGGGTTCGGATGGACTCGAGCATGCTCCAGGTTCGCTCATCTCTACTTTACACATATTGGGATAGAAATCAAAAAGTGCTCATATCAACCAATCACAGCTTACCTTTCAAATATTAATGAGCCCTGGTAAAGTGAAAGCCGCACTGTGATTGGTTGCTATGGACAAAAAGGAACATTCTTACTGTAAAGATTGCTTTAAAATGCATTCACCACAAGCGCCACTTTAGTCCCATTGATTGGGTGTAACCTGTGAAATCCAAGGCTAACTTTACAATTTCTGCAACATACTGCATGACCTGTAACTATAACCATGTAGGCATATCCAGATTAATAGTGTTATACAATGAGATATGTCCCAGGTCACATGACAAGCGCATGCTGGCTGGGGATTATCACTGATTTAAGTAACATAAAAGTTATGGCCTTTGCTTATAATCATTCAATTAAATCCTTTTACGTTAAAGGGGAACTCCAGGTAGAGGTAAAAACAAATAAGTCTGCTGCAGAAGCATGTAGCATTGCTTACCTGTCTAACCCAGTTTTGAACCTACCAAAAATCCATTTGCTTTGGGGGCCTGCATTCTGTATTGTGTGGCTGTACTTCCTGGTTGAGCTGTTGTACACAGTACTACAGATTCCAGAATGCATTGCTTTCCCTCAGCTGTTCATCACAGTCCCCCACCCTGCCCATTCCCCGCCCAAATCTGTTGCAGAATTTCTAGCTTGTGTTCACACATTGCAATTTTATTGTGTTACTAAATTAATTGCAGTACTTTATCATGTCATTGTAGTCCCTTCCTACACAGCACACTGTTACTACCTGTAACGCCACACAGCTCAGTTTATTCTCTACCTAAAACAGCACACAGCACGCTGTATTCTCTACCTGTAACACCACACAGCACCTTGTATTCTCTACCTGTAACACCACACAGCACTGTATTCCCTACCTGTAACACCACACAGCACACTGTATTCTGTACCTGTAACACCACACAGCATGCTGTATTCTCTACCTGTAACACCACACAGCACGCTGTATTCTCTACCTGTAACACCACACAGCACCTTGTATTCTCTACCTGTAACACCACACAGCACACTGTATTATCTACCTGTAACACCACACAGCACACTGTATTATCTACCTGTAACACCACACAGCACGCTGTATTCTCTACCTGTAACACCACACAGCACGCTGTATTCTCTACCTGTAACACCACACAGCACACTGTATTCTCCACCTGTAACACCACACAGCACGCTGTATTCTCTACCTGTAACACCACACAGCACGCTGTATTCTCTACCTGTAACACCACACAGCACGCTGTATTATCTACCTGTAACACCACACAGCACGCTGTATTCTCTACCTGTAACACCACACAGCACGCTGTATTCTCTACCTGTAACACCACACAGCACGCTGTATTATCTACCTGTAACACCACACAGCACGCTGTATTCTCTACCTGTAACACCACACAGCACGCTGTATTCTCTACCTGTAACACCACACAGCACGCTGTATTCTCTACCTGTAACACCACACAGCGCTATATTATCTACCTGTAAAACAGATATTGGAATATAGTAAAGAGCTTATGGATTTTTCTTTTCATCTCCACGCACGTATTATGATTCAGCATCTTTTATCTTTGAGGTTGAGCCCCACAATAAGGACTTTATCCGATATTATCTTACATTGGATATACTATTTATCATTGTTTTTTCTCCAGGTGGGATTGGCAGCGCCGGCTCTTTGCCATTTAGCATAATTTGTGTTACTGCATTATTTTTGTGAATACACTGCAGTACTGCAATGACACTCCAACATGTGTGAACATAGCCCTAATTTCACTGCAGAGTTTCCCACAATCAGTGAAGTTGCAGGAGCTGCTTGTTACTCCTTGCCTGCTCAGGTGTAGGCTGGAGAGGCTGGTCAGAGATGGTGAATCACTCAGGGGGTGGGAGGCAAGATTTAGCCAAACCTCCTGTCACATTATGCCCTGCCCCCTCTCTGCATCATCAGCCTGTGCTCAGCAAACACACACAATGTGAGACAGAGGCATGTAATCTCTGTCTCCTGAGGGTGGGAGAGCAGAGGGAGCAGGAGACAAAGTGGATTGGCACAGAGGCCAGTTTTCTTCGCTTCCTGGATGTCAATCAACTACCAGTGTGGCAGAACCTTACAGATATGGTAATACATTGTATAGAGAAATCTCTATAACTTAATAGAAAAAAAAAGTTTTCCCTATCCAGAGTTCCCATAAAAGGCGGTCAAGGGGTGGGATCCTGCTGCTCTCCAGCGGTTGCAAAACTTCAATTCCCATCATGCCCGGCATTATGGGAAGTGTAGTTTTGCTACAGCTGAATGGCTTAGAGCAGTAGGAAACCTCGGCTCTCCAGCTGTTGCAAAACTACAACTCCCATCATGCATGGATAGCCAAAGCTTTAGCTGTCCAGGTATGATGGGAGTTGTAGTTTTGCAACAGCTGGAGAGCCAAGGTCCCTACCCCTTGCTTAGAGTGTATAAAAAAAAAGGTACAGAAGTCATCATTCTGCAGGCTCTTGAACATTGCATCGAACCTATGTGGATGATGTTCATGTTTAACAGCTCTCGGTGTTGGAAAAGAGCCAACATAGGGCCCCCACAGTCTTTGCTATCAAAGTCAAACACTAATAAGGGATAATAAGTCTGTCCACAATTCATGCTGCCTTTAGTTTAGACAGAATGAAACGGATGTCACGTTGCTTTTAGATTGCCCAGAGCAACTCATTCAATATAATATAGGGGAAGATGGTGTCCATAGCTGTGATGTGCTCTATAACAAAGTCCTATACCGTGCAATAATTTCTCTTCTTAAATAGACAAGAACGCCATGTAATCTGCTGAATACATTTTATTCAGAAAGAAACTTTATTTCCAACAAGATGAAATCATTTCAGCAACAGAATGGAAAGTGTAGCCCCCCGACCTGTGATGTATCACCCAATAAATTATAATAATCCCCCCCATATTAATAAATCTCCAATCATGAGGACACACCAGCTTCTATAGAAGCTCCATCATATTATAGTACAAGATACCTGCAGCGAAAATGCTGCCGAGGTCCAGCGTCTGATCCAGGAATATACAAAATGTTACACTCATACATTATGTACAGGAACCACTTCCATATTCAAGTCAGGAAGAGATGTAGGAATTACTACCATGCCTGTGCTCCCTCCCACCCCAAACCCAGGTTACTTGTGCAAAACACCCTCCAGGGTAAGAAGACTGACTCACTGCGGCACCTTCTCCTGTGTTATTAACCATTGGTTAACAGGACGTGGCCGCCCCCTTGCAGCACATAGTAATGAAGAAATACTGTAAACCTCAGGGCCCAACTCTCATTGCGTTCAGCCTTATAGAGAGTTAAGGGATTTGCATTCATGGCATGGCCTCAAAAAGTGTCTAAGTGTAAGGATATAAAACGCTGTAAAAAAATAAACTGAACACAAACCATTATATCCACGGAGGATCAATAATAATGGGTTCATCAATGCGAGGTGAAAACCAATAAACTGTATACTTGGTCCAGTCACATCATGGCTGCATGCACCTTTAAGAGGTTCTGCACCTAAAATCTGATTAATAATACAGACTAATAGGGAGACAGCGCTGTCGATCTGCTCCCCCTGCGCTGCCGCCAGCTTTGTCATGGGATGCACACTGGCCGATTAGTAATGTATGCTGCTCCTCCTCCGCTGTCAGCACTGCGCCAGATCAGCCCGGATACACTGCCCACCTATCACAGTGATATCACCTCAGCGGCACATGGTGTTGTCGGGCAGAGAATCATTACAGTGATCTTGCCATATTAATCAGATTTTTTTTTTTTTTTTAAACTAAATTAAAAATGTAACTGTACGTATCCGAGAACAATCCAAAAGGTTCGCCATGAAATATTGTGGTGTGAGCCTAAGCCAAACAACCTGCTGAAAGGAATACATCTCTATCAGAGCAATGGGTTAAAAATTAAGCCCTAGGACGTCAAACCTACCATATACCCTAATGTGACCAAATAACTGGGGTCTCTGTTAAAACTCCTCGCTAAAACATACTTCAGATCCTTGTCTAGGTCATGGCTGCCATAGAAGGCTATCACAGCGCACAGCACAGAGAACACTGTATGCACTCCATTAGGCTTCAGTCACACTCATGGGACCCGTGGAGATATACGGAGCAGCGTTCAGAGTTTATCATCATAACTGTTCATCTTACACCTTCCCTCCTCAATGCCCCCGGCCTCTATCCGTCTCTACGCGGTGACCCTGTAATACCAGTACAATTTCAGGCTCCCTCCTTCATTCTTGATCCTTTCAGGTAGACTTCACATAAAACATTAGTGGTAGGGGGTAGTTTAAAAAAAAAAAAAAAAAATGGAGGCAGCGGTATAATGTTGGCAAAGATAAGTGACCTAACCCCAATGAGCTGAAGAAAACAAAGCAGTGTGTAGTAATCTACTAGCCCATCTATATAGGATATATGCCCTCTGGGTCTATTTCCTTGGACAATGCCTTTTGGAACAGAGCATATCCCCCCCCCCCCCTTGCATCATCATTGGAGATACAAACCCTCCGCTCCTTAATGCCACAAGCTCAGATGAGGGAAGACATTGTCCCAGCAGCTGAAGAGCCCACCATCCCTTCCCCGAGTGACCGCATCTCCTGTGCATGTGGAGACCATAAGCCACAGTCCAGAGAGGAGAAGGAATGGAAGTGGTGGCTTGGATACGAGGGACTGTTCCTCTCAGACAACCATTATCCGGACCTCATCATTCTCATCCACGCGGTAGAAGAACGGAATACATGGATTCTGCAGCAAGGATCCAGGACGTTCTTGGGGGTTCTGAATTTCACGTAGCAGCTGCATGATCTGCTTGGCTGTGGGGTCTTCGGAGCTGGGGGCGGCGCTGGATCCTTCTGGAGCAGAAGACAACTGAGAAATTCTTTGCGCCTTCTCCTCTTCCGCATCCTCTAGTAAGCTGACTTCTTCAAGGACTGTGATGAGAAAATAGGTGATAGAGAGCTACACAAGGACACTGAAATTATTCTTCGAAATCTCATGCCCGGGATCCTTATTTAAAAGGTACACTCCAGGACAAAAAAATTATGGTCTATCCATACATGGGAGTTCGACCTCAGGATCAGCACAAGGGGTTGTCCAGAACTAAAAAAAAATCATGAAGGGAGTATGACCTTGGGACTAACACCAATAAGCACAATAAAGGGGACATGTAAAAGGGGTTATCCAGGATTAGAAGAAGCGCAGCTACTTTTTTGCACTAGCCCTGTCCTCAAGTTATTACAATACAGCTCCATTTACTTTAATGGGCCTGAGCTGCAAAGCAACATCCAAACTGAGGACAGGCGAGGAGCTGTTTCTGGAAGAAAGTGGCCATGTTTTTAATGGGGTTATCCAGCGCTACAAAAACATGGCCACTTTCTTCCAGAGACAGCCCCACTCTTGTCTCCAGCTTTGGGGGAGGGGGGGGGGGGGTTTGCTTCTCATTTCCATTGAAGTGAATGGAGCTTAAATTGCAAACCACACCTGAACTGGAGACAAGAGTCGTGTTGTCTCTGAAAGAAAGTGGCCATGTTTTTGTAGCACTGGATAACCCCTTTATGTGAATGAGTTGTGTGTGAGAACAAGACAATGTCCTAGAAATTAAACACGTCAAACAGGGACTAGGACCGACTGATCACATGGTCCAGGTTTAGTATACTAAAAAGTATCACCTGAGCTGCATAGTCTTACTACTAGTTTAAAGGGAACCTTCCATGCTGCCTTAACCACAAGTCATCTGGTGGTCCCTGCTGGCTTCTGCCTGCCCAGATGACTTTCTATATCCAAACAGAGAGAGATCAATCAAGGTTGGTGGGGCAGAGAGGAGCCCACAGGATCTACTCCAATGACTCGTGGTTCAGGCAGCATGAGAGCATCCCTTTAACCCTGCCATATCACTTACCTTCCCCAGTAATTGTATCCACCTCCATCGGCCGATCTGCATTCTGTGCCATCTGCCCCAGCTCTTTGGAGCCTTTTGCAACCTCCAAATACTTCTTGTACCATTCGTTTCTCTCAGCCACCAGTCTCATGACCAAGACCTGCAGTTCCAACAACTTGGCCTAGGAAAAGGAAGAACAAACTGTTCTATGGACTGGGATAGTGTCTGTGGTCCCAGGTTTTCCTCCAGCCACTCTCATTTTACAAACCTTCATCTCTTCTTTGTCCTGGGCCAGTCGGCTGATGTACTCCTCCTTTTCTCTGTGTCGCTGTTTCAGGATTGCCCTCTGGCTCTGATAAAGTGCAATGTATTCCCCTAAAATCAGAAGAGAAAAGATGGCCATTCAGTGTCTTACAAAAGCAATGTATATTTAAAGGGGTTATCTGAGTCCGCACCGGCACTGGACCAGCATCACTGGCATGATGCCCAATGGTTCAGTGATAAAAGAGAAGCACTGTAGAAGAACTAGACATACATAGTTGTGGAATCACTTACCTATAGTATCAGTTTCCCCTGATAGCTGTATACACCGATGTTCCAGCTCTTCCACCCTCTCCTTCAGCTCCACTCTCTCCTGCATCAGGTCAGTGAAGCGGAACTGAGATGAAATAATGGAGCAGAAAAGAAACATGAATAAGATATCACTACATAGACAACATGGTAAGACCACAATACACTGCAAGAAGACCTACCTGCAGCTTCTCCATGGCACTTTGCAAAGCATCGTACACCTCCCGGGGGACACTGTCCACACCCAGGTCTGCTGGCAAAACACAAGGATTCTCAGTAAGTACTAAGCAAGTAGCAATGCTGTAAGGTGTAGTACCATGAATGAATACTGGGATAGCCACATTCATCAACATGTCTTGTTCCCATAAAAAGCTAAATGCACCCCTTCAGTGATGGAACAATAGCTAACGTACCATCACAGAAGTCCCTAGATTTCACTCTTACATTTACCTGCAGATCGATAGGGAGGACCAGACATCTGCTGCTGCCTAAGCTCCGATATCTCCTGCAGGAGCTGCTTACAATTCCTCTTCTGCTCCGAGAGCTGTCGCTCCACTTCATCCCGCTCTCCTTGTAACTTGGAGAGGGTGGAAGACAGGAATGTCATCTGCAGAAAAAGGAAATTACAGTCACCCTATGGATGGTGAGAAGGGCCGATTATCAGATCACTAACAGAGGGACAGTATGACATGGAGCCGCAAACACCCGGGAGGGACAGTGTGACATGGAGCCGCAAACACCCGGGAGGGACAGTATGACATGGAGCCGCAAACACCCAGGAGGGACAGTATGACATGGATCCGCAAACACCCAGGAGGGACAGTGTGACATGGATCCGCAAACACCCAGGAGGGACAGTGTGACATGGATCCGCAAACACCCAGGAGGGACAGTGTGACATGGATCCGCAAACACACAGGAGGGACAGTGTGACATGGAGCAGCAAACACCCAGAAGGGAACGTGTGACATGGATCCGCAAACACCCAGGAGGGACAGTATGACATGGAGCCGCAAACACCCAGGAGGGACAGTGTGACATGGAGCCACAAACACCCAGGAGGGACAGTGTGACATGGAGCCACAAACACCCAGGAGGGACAGTGTGACATGGATCCGCAAACACCCAGGAGGGACAGTGTGACATGGATCCGCAAACACCCAGGAGGGACAGTGTGACATGGAGCCGCAAACACACAGTAGGGACAGTGTGACATGGATCCGCAAACACACAGGAGGGACAGTGTGACATGGATCCGCAAACACACAGGAGGGACAGTGTGACATGGATCCGCAAACACCCAGGAGGGACAGTGTGACATGGATCCGCAAACACCCAGGAGGGACAGTGTGACATGGATCCGCAAACACACAGAAGGGACTGTGCGACATGGAGCCATGAACACAAGAGGGACAGTGTGACATGGATCCGCAAACACCCAGGAGGGACAGTGTGACATGGATCCGCAAACACCCAGGAGGGACAGTGTGACATGGATCCGCAAACACACAGAAGGGACTGTGCGACATGGAGCCATGAACACAAGAGGGACAGTGTGACATGGATCCGCAAACACACAGGAGGGACAGTGTGACATGGAGCCGCAAACACACAGGAGGGACAGTGTGACATGGAGCCGCAAACACACAGGAGGGACAGTGTGACATGGATCCGCAAACACACAGAAGGGACTGTGCGACATGGAGCCATGAACACAAGAGGGACAGTGTGACATGGAGCCGCAAACACACAGGAGGGACAGTGTGACATGTAGCTGCAAACACCCAAAAAGGAACCAGGTGACATGGAGCGGCAAACACAAAGGAGGGACAGACCATCCTAGAGATGATAGGAAGACTTACCATTTCTTCTCTACTTTCAAAATCTTCAGGAATAACCAGAGATGATTTGGGGACTTCATCTTCATAGACCTTGCTCTCCACACCGTCTCCTAAGGAACACAAATATACGGATGAGACCACATCAAGCCAGGCTAATAGAAGCAATAGAGAGACGTGACCTCTCATTACCTTCCATGCGACTCAGAACTCTGCTTTCTGGCTCGTTGCGAAACTGCATCATCTGCGCTTTTAGTTCTTGGTTTTCTTTGGTAAGAAGCTCCAGGATTTCCTGAAAAAGTTAAAAGGGAACCAATCAGCACATTTGTGCCAATTGGGCTCCCAGAACGGCAGCACAGACCTCGCAGCCGGGTCTACTATGGTGTCAGGGGGTCCTGGGCTCCATAGCTTCATGTTCCGGTAAGTCGCCTTTTAATCACGTGCATGAGGCAGGGGGAGAGCCGTGACTAGTCATTTGGACGGTGTCCTAGTCACAGCCCTATGTCTGTCAGCGCACTGTGTGGGAGTGATTGACAGGCAAAGTGGCCTCTATCTGACATGTAGCTATGGAGCCCTGGTTTAATGCAGGGCTCCGGATGCAGCCCGGAGAGACATCATCAGGACAGGCAATACATGCTAGACTGATGGCTAAACCTGCCGCAAGTTCGGCCAACAATAGTCTAAAGTGTATGGGGACCCTTTCAGTAACACGGCTCACCCTGCTTTGCTGCAGCTCTTTCAGGTGCATTTCTGCGCTGACTTTGCCCTGCACCTCATCATGCTGAAGCCTGTCCATGAGCTGGGCCTGCAGCAGGTACTGCCTCTGGAATTCCTCCCTCTCGATGGATACTTGCTGGTATGCTGCAGCATACTGTTGGAGATGAGCGGAGATCTCATCCCGCTGAGTTTGCAGCAGTTGCACTTCCTGTTCCTTTGCAGCAAGCTGTAAGGCAGAGACCACATACAGCAGGTCAGTAATGCGATAATGAGGAGACTGAGACTTGTTACTAAAGCCTCTACCTAGGGGCTCACCTGCTCTTTAAAGTCGCCGATGCTCTCCTGTAACTGCCCCAGCTTCTTGGCCAGCTCTTTCTTCACATGCTGCTCGCTCTGAAGACCATTTGTGAGCTCCAGATTTTCATTGGTCTGTGGAACAAAACACAGGCTCTTTGAGTTCCATGCTCCATAGATCTGGATGTATTCAGAGGAAACATGATAGTGTTCAAACACGTGACCTACCAGCTTGACAAATCCGTTCTGGAGTTCGGCAAGGTGTTCCTTCAGCTGCCTGTTCTGGGTCAGTGCCCGGCTGATGGTGGCTTTGTCGCTCTGCATGTTTTCCAGGATCTGCTGTTTGTCTACATTGTCCTCGCTCTGCCGCTCCAGGGTCTTCTCTAACTCCAGGATCCGCTCCTCCTGCTCCTGGTTGAGACGGCTCAGCTGGCTGTTGTCCTGCACCTGGGCCTGATACCTGGACTGCAGCTCAAGGAATTCCTGATGTAGTTTTTCAACCTCTTGCTGAAGCGCCAGCTCTGCTTCTGAGGGGCCTTGGGGTGCAGAGGGCTCAGAGTCAGCCGGCTCTACTGCTATAAAGAGAAACATCCCAGATATAGGGTGGTTAGAGAGAGACCGAAAGGCAACTTACATCCCATTTTTACCTATAAACACCATTCTACATATATAATAATCTACATACATATCTATCTGTACAGCCGAGAGGTATAATAATGGATGCAACAGGGGATCAGTAACGTAATGTATGTACACAGTGACCCCACCAGCAGAATAGTGAGTGCACCTCTGAAGTATAATACAGGATGTAGGTCAGGATCAGTACTAGACAGTGAAACTTTAAGGGATATTCTATCTATATACAGAAGGTGGTGCATACATATGAAGGAACTTTTAGTCTCTCTACATACCAGACGACAATAGTAGTTCTGTTACTCTGGTTTCCAACTGCTCAACCTGTACCCGAGCGCTCTCTTTTTCTTGGCTGAGTGTCTGAATCTACAAACAGAGACAGATCATCAGATTTGCTTGTAAATAAAGTAATGCGGTGGCCATTGTTGCCGTGCACCATTTTACAGTTTGCCGAGACATGTGGAAACTCACTTGCTCAGAGAGCTGCCGGACTCTTTCCTGCCAAACGGCTCCTTCTTCCTTGAGTTTTTCTACATACTGGTCCCGTTCTGCTCTCAGTTGCTGGAGAGAATCAGACATCTGAAATAGAAAAACAAATGAGTATGGCAGCGGAGGTGCGTGCAGCCGCCTGAGTCCACGAGCGGGTGTGAGCTGCGGAATCTGCGACTGGTGTTCTGTCAGGATTCCGTAGTGTGCACATACCCTACCTGTGTGAGCTGAGTGCCCAGCTGGTCTCGCTCTTCAATGACCATCCGTAACTGCTGGTTTGCATCAGGAACTCCAGTCTGGCTGGAAAACTAGAAGGGGACATAAAGTATAGACAAGATGTCACAGACCATGGTGGTTCCCATGTTTCCCACTGTCAAATCCTTCTAAACAAAAAGTCTATAAGTAGGCTTCAGTGTGGGTGCATTTGTCACCTAAGCTTTCTCAGTCCTACCTGCTGTATCATAAGTTCAGCCATTTCAAGCTTCTTATGCAGGTCCCCCAGCTCCAATCTCATGGCGGCGTTCTCGGACAGAAGTGCATTTAGTTTCTCTGACAGCTCCGAGTTCTGTTGCTTCAACTCTTCGTTGCTCTTGCTGCAAAGTTAAGATGAAAAGTTTGACCCATGGGTGTATTGAAAGCTCCATCAACCAGCAAGCAGCGGGTAAAAAAACCCAACCTGTTCTTTAATGTTTCGAGGCGAAGGTTGTCCCTCTCCTTCTCCAGTTCTTTATTAAGCTGGAAAAGAAAGGAAACATTAGGAATGTGGGGAACAAAAAAATATATATAATATCATAAAACTTTAAATAAACATACAATAGTTAGATATGTCACTTCTTTGAGCAGAGAGCGGCGGCAGTGGAGGACCGCACGCTCTCCCATAGACTGGCTATGACACAGAGGCAGGCAGGCTTCCGAGGCGGAAGGTTCCGCCACAGAATTCTGACTAAGTTACTCAGTGTGAACATAGTCTTATGGTCCTTTTACACGGGACGATTGATCGTTCGTTTTTGCACGATAACGGTCGAATTCGAACGATAATCGTACGTGTAAACGCAGCGAACGATCAAACGACCAGCAAAAAATCGTTCATTTTGATCTTTCAACATGTTCTCAAATCATCGTTGATCGTTTGCAAAAAATTCGCAGATCGTTCCGTGTAAACATTCATTCAGTGATTTCACCTATGTGTGAGATAGGCTTAAACGATCGCAAAACGATCGCATAGCGAATTTTCCGTACGATGTATCTTTCTGTCTAAACGCTGATCGTTATAAAAAAAATTGTTCATTCAAAATCGTTAATCGTGCGATCGGGCGAATTATCACTCCGTGTAAAAGTACCATTAGGGTCAAAAAGCTGATCGCCAACATGTGAAGGAACAAGAACAAAGGCCCTATTACACGGAGCAATTATCTGCCAAATCAGGCTGATATCTCCCTGTCTAGAGGTTGCGCAAACATTGCTAGCGATGTCTGTACGGACCTGGCTGCAATATTATAGAGGTGTGTAATAGACCTCGGTAAGCGAGCGCTGATCAAGCAAATTGCTTGCTTACCCCATGGGTCAGGATGCCTAATACGCTGTATGGAGACTATAATAAAAGGGCATTACCTTTTCCAGCTGCTTCTGCTGAGCTGAGATAGAGGAAAGGGTGCGCTCCAGCTCAGTCACTCTCTGCCGGGTCGACTGTAAACGCATGACAAGATCTTCCACTTCAGCTGCAGGAGTAACAAAGAAAAAAATTCAGTGCGCTAATAGGGTGGAAAAAGTTTTGATGCTCATCTATTGAGGCACTACGGTAAGCATCAAATATTATCTGCACTTTACACACTCAGGATATCACTGTAGTGAATTGAAACCACTGCCTAAGCAATAGAACAGTGTGCGGTCTGTGTTGTATAAATATTATATTAATTGAAAGGGGTTATACAGGATTAGAAAAAGCACAGCTACTTTCTTGCAAAAACAGAGCCACCCCTGCCCTCAGGTTGTGTGTGGTATTACAATACAGCTCCATTCACTTCAATAGAACTGAGCTGCAAAGCCCACAGCCAAACTGAGGACAGGAGAGATGCTGTTTTTGGAAGAAAGTGGCCTTGTTTTTCTAAGCCTGGACAATCCCTTTAAGATGATTTGGAAAGCTTATACCTCCTTTCTGACGTGCTGCCTGCTGAGTAAATGATAGAGCGGTCTGTAGTTCAGATTTTTCAGATACCAAAATCCCAATTGTCTGGATGTGAACCTGGAGACGTAAAGCAAACAATTTGAGCTAGGTGAAGTTAATCTTTTACACTGTGAAACAATCTTTATTGACACAAACACAATAGAGATGCTCACCGTGACGTATAACAATGTTAGGTAGTAGTCACCTGTGGTAAGTTGTGTCAGATCATGGAGGTCCCAGCAAACTCAAGAATAGGGTCCCCAAGTCTTTTCTTTGAATGCTGCACGCACAATGTAGCTCCATTCAGTGTCAACAGAGCTGCTAGAGAAAGCCGGGCTCTCCAACCCATTCAAGACAAAGACTTGAGGCCCTGTTCTTAGGATTGCTGGGACGCTCCTGTGATCTGACAATGATTCTTTATTTTGTGCGTAGGACATAAGTGCTGTAACTCTGAATAACCTTTTACTGCACTGGGCACCTGCTGGTAAGTGGATAATAGTGGATCCCTGCTGCTGGAATCTGTGGGGGAACCCTGCACCCCTGTAGCCATGAAACATAAACCTCTATAGACATCAATGCACTATTTATGTAATGCACTGACATGCTGGGTCATCCAGGTCAACCTTTTTAAGCCAAGTACCCCTATGTGACCATATTCTTAAGCGGAGTACCCCCAAGGATGCGACTGATTATAAGGCCAAGATCACACTATAGCCATAGGCTCTGTCAGCAGTTGATTCCCCAAAGTAATTCCCCAATAACAATTTAAGTGATCTGTAGGACTCGGTAATAATGTTTACATAATGCCAGATAATTACGTCCCACATAGTCAGTAATAATAATCAGGCAGATTTCATTAGAGATGCACGTCTTTCAGAATATTCGGCATAACAGGTCTGAGCTGGTATAGATTTTGTACCATGGTAAATCAGTCACAAGATGAGGCCACGTCCCTTCTGCGCCTTGCCATGTCCCCACGCTCGCACATACGGGTCAGTAGGGTGCACATCGGCAAGAAATCCTCATATTTTTTGTGCAAACTGACTGGTTTGAGCATAAATCTGCTACTTTCTGCCGCTTTACACGAGGCTTGTGGTAGTAAACTGGTGACACACACAAGAGGTGGAGAGAGTCACAAACATAAACCTTGTACAAAGCTTGTGGGGATGCTTACAGTGGGGGAGGGTTGTGCTTGCCTAAACTGGTGGTGCAGCAGGAAGGACAAGGCTGGTGGAGGGAGATAGGGGAGCACAGGTGTCAAAGTTGCAGCCCTCCAACTATTGCAGAACTACAACTCCCATCATGCCTGGACAGTCAAAGCTAAAGCTTTGGATGTCTAGGCATGATGGGAGCTGTGATTTTGACCAGCGGAAGGGATGCGACTGACACCTGTGCTCTGGAGTCATACATGTTTTGTGTCGCTTAACAGGGGAGTCTCCTGTACCTGACTGACCACAATATACAGGGCAGTCTCTATAGTAAGCGTCTCACCTGCAGCTGTTCCCGAAGAGAGCCCTGCTCCTTGGAAAACTTCTGTTCAAATTCCTTCCTCTCCTGGGGAGTAAGATAAAACCATTGTCACAGGTCAGATCATCTACAAAACAATAGTCAATCCCATACCTGGTTATAGGATGAAGGGCTTTACCTTGTCAAGCTTATCCATAATATCCTGGTTCTGCTGTTTCTGTTGGGAGAGAGAAATACAAGCATGGATCCAAACATAAAACCGGAAAAGCAGACTGGTCTGAGCCCAGTATTTAGTCAGTTTTGGCTCGGAGATCTTATTTACAGGCCCCACCACCATTGTGTTATCCAGAAGAATACCAGGGCATTACTCAGAATATTACTCTGTGAACGCAGAGGTTTTAGCTCCCGGGGGCTGCAAAGCGGCTAGTACTGACGTATTTCCAGACTACAGGTTACATACTGGCATATTCCAATTTTAAATGGGCAATGTCCCTTTAAATAAAAAAAAAAACAAAAAACTTTTGACATGTCTTGGGTTTGGGGTGTTTAAACCCCAACTAGAATGAACTAGGAGAAACCCATACTAAGGTCAATCTCTCCTGGCTTCCTGCTGAGGGAGAGAAGTGCTGAGCCATGTGCTTCTCCCCCGCTGGTTCTAGTGATCAGATACCCCCCCACCCCCCAATTATAAAGTCCCATAGAATTCAATGGAGGTTTTTTCGGCAACAGCAATTCACTACATTGTTAAATGCAGAAATCCAATGAGAGGAGAAGAGGGAGCAATGCAGGTAGGTGAGTGACAGCCAGATACGGACAGGAAGCTGAAGACGATGCAGGATACACAGCCAGGGCCTGACGTACAGTATACAGCATACACTATTATACAGATAGCAGCGTTCTGTCTCTTACCAGTTCCTCTATCTTTGAACTGAGCTGTTTGTTTGATAAGTTACTGGAGTCCAAGGCAGCAGCCAAATCCTGGTATCGAGACTGCGGCGCATGCATTCAGTATGAGGGAGAGAGAAGAGGCCGGAAGAGAGACATACAAAAAAGGAGAGATATCCAGACATTACTGATGACTGTCTGCTATAGGATAAGAGATATATTGGCTCATCTCTATTGTAGTATATATCTGCTATAAAGGTTAAAGGGGTTCACAGTTCTTTACAGTGATGGTCATCAGCATTAGATCAATTCTCTCACACAGTTTCATTGACCTTTGATACCACGGACCATATGGAAAACCGATCAGCTGTATGAAGAAGCCAAAGCATCCGGATGTGTGCAGCGACCCCTTAGTTGCTCACACTGCTCCATACAGCACAGAGCCTTATATCTAGTAGCAGCTGTGCTGGGAATTACAATTGGCTCCAGCTTCATCCATCCCATTCAACTGGATGAGACTAAGGGCCTGTGCACACAGAGCAAAAGCAGCGGAAGTTTCAAGCAGAGTCCGCGCCACAAACGCCACTTGTAATTCAACAGGATTTCTCATGCGCCTCTGCTCTCTCCTCTTTTGCTCTGTGAGCACAAGCCCTAAGGCGCAAGACCAGACTCAACTACTACTAAAGATACGTGGCTCTGCTACATGTAACAGTAACAATGCTAGGCCATCAAGTTAAACACCGGGATAACCCCTTTAACCATTACTTAATTTATACTGAGTAATATTGTAATGTATATTTTAATTTATTAACAACCTAAAATTCTTGTGGCCCCATGTGATCACGTTACCCAGTCAAGGAGTCATTAGGGATAAAGCTTTTTTTTCCCCTAAAATGAACGTGGCCTTCTGTTCGGTCATGCTCACCCGCTGTGCCCGCTGCTGCATGTACACAGTGAGGCAGCAGCAAGCGGCATTCAGTACAGCAGGCACCTGATCTTTCCCTCTTAAAGGAGAAGTCCGGCCAAAATTAATTTTTGATATGTTGTTACTTATGAAAAGTTATACAAATTTCTAATGTACATTAATTATGGGAAATGCACATATAGAGCTATTTCCCTTAATTTAGTAGATCAGGAAGTGTTAGAAATATCTCTGAAGAAGTGACGTCACGACCCAGGGTGTAATTCCTATGGAGTGTCCAGCAGGGGGCGCTCTCTATATAGAAGTCTATGGGACTTTATTGTTTCTATGGGTTTCTATGTAATGTAATGTAATGTAATGTAGTGTACAGTGCTTTATTGAATGAATACATCTATGGAATACTTTGGGGAGCAAGTGTCCTTGCTCCCCAAAGTATTGCATATATGTATTCATTCAATACATTCAATACACAGTAAGCCCGCCGATCCGCCGCATTTCCGCCGAATTTCCGCCGCATTCCCGCCGATCCGGACCATATACATTGAACTACAGCTCCCATCATCTGCTTCTAGTATGAACAGGTGATGGGAGCTGTAGTTGGGTAAGGGATATCACATGCCGCCGGGCGCAGGGGGGAGCCGCTCAGTACACAGGAGCGCTCCCCCCTCCTCCTCCTCCTTCCGTGATAACTTCCGCCTATACCAATGCTGACTCCCTGCCTGGCCGCCGCTCTCCGCTCTCATATACCGGCTCCCGGCATCAGCGCGGACACCAGGATGCATCGGGAGCCGGTATGTATGGGGGGAGAGCGGAGAGCGGAGGCAGGCAGGGACTCAGCATTGGTATAGGCGGAAGTTATCACGGAAGGAGGAGGAGGAGGGGGGAGCGCTCCTGTGTACTGAGCGGCTCCCCCCTGCGCCCGGCGGCATGTCATATCCATTACCCAGCTACAGCTCCCATCACCTGTTCATACTAGAAGCAGATGATGGGAGCTGTAGTTCAATGTATATGGTCCGGATCGGCGGGAATGCGGCGGATCAGCGTGTGGCGGATCGGCGGGAATGCGGCGGAAATGCGGCGGATCGGCGGGCTTACTGTGTATTGAATGTATTGAATGAATACATTTATGCAATACTTTGGGGAGCAAGGACACTTGCTCCCCAAAGTATTCCATAGATGTATTCATTCAATAAAGCACTGTACACTACATTACATTACATAGAAACCCATAGAAACAATAAAGTCCCATAGACTTCTATATATATAGAGAGTGCCCCCTGCTGGACACTCCATAGGAATTACACCCTGGGTCGTGACGTCACTTCTTCAGAGATATTTCTAACACTTCCTGATCTACTAAATTAAGGGAAATAGCTCTATATGTGCATTTCCCATAATTAATGTACATTAGAAATTTGTATAACTTTTCATAAGTAACAACATATCAAAAATTAATTTTGGCCGGACTTCTCCTTTAATGGTGCGTTCACACCTACAGGATCTGCAGCTGATTTTCTGCAGCAGATTTCATTTAAATAACTGAACACAGCATCAAATCTGCTGCAGATCCTGTAGGTGTGAACGCACCCTAAAGGATTAAAATAAAACCACAGATGGGTCCGGCCATTTCTTCATTCTTTATATTGTCACTCACCTCTACTTCTGGACTGGAGGCCGAGATTATGTTTTCACCGTTTACGTAAGAGTTACCCTAAAAGAAGAGAATCAGGATGCATCATTCCTTCTAAAACTAAGATAGAAAACACTGAAAAGGGGTCACAAGAATAAAAAAAACATGGCTGCTTTCTCTAAATATCGCAACACTCCTGTCTTCCTGTCTATGAGCTCCTGTGTGTGGTACGGCAGCTCAGCTCTAATAAAGAAATTGGGATGAGCTGTAATACCGCACACAGCCTGTGGGCAGGTGTGGTGCCAATTTGGGAAGAGAGCAGCCATGATTTTCTAATTGTAGACAATCATGGGGGTCAATTTTTTAAACTTCTCCTTTAAAAAGGGTTGTACTCTTTACAATATGCCTATTAGAATATACCCCTCCCTGAGGAGGAGCAGAGAAGCACAGCGGACAGTGGCTCCCCTCTAGACAACAGGGACATTGATGCAATACATGTACTGTACAACTAACAGACTGGCTGGCAGGAGAATTGTCATAACTCCTGACCCTCCGATGAACGGTCAGGATCACACCGTGTACGTGTTTATCTCATGGAGAGAGACGAAGATAAGCCGCTGCCAGACAGATAAGTTATATGGACTGAAGTATTGCGACACCTTCTCATTCCCCTTCTGAAGCTCTAGCACATCCCATCCTATACCCATAGCAGCCATTAATATGGAGCAGCTACCCTTCTGCAGGGAGAGCAGCCTTGTCTCCTCTAAGACTTTGCAGGAGTGTGTGGGATTTTTCCTCTCCATACTCAGGACATCTGTGAGGTCAGGCACTGATGTGGGGGAGACTGAGCGCACAGATCTCAGTTCTGGATGTTAGATGGGGTCCGGGCTTTGTGCAGCCGGTCACATCCCCCTCCCACACCAGCTCACCCTTCATGACTATGGACCTCGCTGTGTGCACTGGGTGCCGTCACGGCAAAAAAAGACACCTTAAACTGCTCCCACAAAGCTGGAAGAGACAATTGTCCACAATATCTTGCTAGAGCCTTAAAGGGGTATTCCACTCGAACATAACTTCATATGTTGCTGTCCATGGTTAGACTAACAATTCCTTCCATACTTGTTATTATCTATTCAGTCTCCTTCCCCAAGTTCTCAGCTGCTGCTTTCTGCTGAAGACACAAAAATCTGTGTGTGAGCCTGTCTCCCCCTCCCTTCTGAGACAGCTGATGTAAACAAGTCCCTATCTGCAACTTTGTAATACTAAGGAGGATTATTCACAGTGAGCTCATCAGAAACTTGACCTCAGATTAACCCTCCCAGCATTACAAAAGAAGCTACAACATTGCAGATAAAGCCTGCCAGGGACTTGTTGACATCAGCCGTCTTAGAAGGGAAGATGTAGAAGGGGAAGACAGAGAGAAAAGCTCATACAAAGTTTTTGTGTCTTCAGCAGAAAGCAGCAACTCAGAACTGGGGGAAGAAGACTGAATATATAACAACAAGTATGGAAGGAATAATAAGTATAAAATGAAACGTTACATGGTCTCCACTTCATAACTGAGTTACTGTGGATCATAGACGCTTCCACTTCTTTATAATAAATCACAGCTGATGGGGGTAGATCCGGGGGGAATCTAAGGGACTGGCTCCCATGACAGCACCGCGTTGGTATCCGGAGCTCTACAGAACAATCCATCCTAAGCCTAATACGTGTAAAGGTGACTGCACTGGCCGGATGTTATAGATGTTATACACCGGGGGCAATGGGACTACAAGTGACACCTAAAATCAATGATTAAGAGTAAGGGACCAGGACTTCTCTCTATAAAGATAGTTCCTCAATATAAGGGAACTATATATGCAAATAGGTTTAGTGCTTCTTTGCCTAGACATCGGTAAGGGATCTCCCAACTTCACCCTAATGTCTGTTGCTTCTTATAAATTGCATCACTAAACTGAGGCTGGGTTCATACCCATTTTATGCACAAAATGGACGAAAAACAGATGAAAAAACAGTTGAGTGTGTGCATTCGTTTTTATCCATTTTTTTATAGACTTGACATCTTTTTCTACCGTAAACAAAAACAAGGTCGCCCAACTTTTTGTGTACGCTAAACAAAAAAAAAAAGGAAGCATTTTTTTATCCCTTTTTTATTTTTTAGAATAAAATCCAATGGTAAAAAGGAGGCAAACAAATTTTTTGCATAAAACGGATAAAAAAACCGCACTGTGAACCCAGCCTTAAGAAGGGGCATCTGGCTAATATGTACTGACACGTACCTGGGACACCAGGCCATTCAGCTGTTCAGAAAGCTGCCGCAGACTGTCTGTAGAGGAGACGAACCTGCGAGACAGATCACACGTTATATACACATCAAAGGAATAAACTCAAGTATATAAATTAATGTAACTTATGCACGGTAGTACAGTGAGCGAGGCGTAACACATGACCTGGCCACATACCTCCATCTACTACACTGTATAGATATAGTTATATACAGTGCAAAATATATACATTGATCTATAGGGCTAACTGTGCATATTTTCTCAATATATTCCTTAGGGGCATGGCCAATATTTCTTTACTTGAAATCTGCTAAGAGGGTGGACTCAGCATATGACTACACATAACATAGTAGGTTAGTACTGCACTCTAGCTCATGTATGGACACCTGTCATCACTTTAATGCTGCCAGAACCAACAGTCATGGGAGTGGTCCACAGCGGCTTCACACCCACCAGCCCTGACTGATAGCACTTTCCTTATACCTAAATGGGGGAGATCTATCAATCAAGGCCCATGGGGTGAGAAGCAGCTGCTGTGGACCCCCTTGATGTTCAGGCAGCATGAAACTGATGACAAGTTCCCTTTAAAGAGTGGTAGGTTCCCCATAAGACACAGGTATTCATCCAGCTGCAGCAACACTACGATACCCATCATGCTTAATAATTCCATGAATTGGAAAGAGTAGTCTTATAGGGAACTTACCACTCTTGTATGATACTTGTGCTATTAAGTATAGGTTCTCAGACAAGTTCAGGCAGAATAAACACTTAAAGGAGATGAAAAGAAAACCCCTCCATGTCCTCTGATCTTACCACTGAGAGCAATACAGCTCATTCAAGATCCAAAACAAATACAGACGTCATCCCCAGCGCACGCGGATCACACTCACCTCTTGCTGTCCGCCGCCATCTTCGCGCTATCATGGTCATTCTGCTACAGAACAAAACAGACGAAGCGTTAGCGGCCATACTGAGCGGTGACAATGGGAAGAGATCAGGATGTAATCTAGGCAAGAGACAGACATGGCAGCATGCAGCTATCACAGCGAGGCCAACACCAGGACAAGGGGTTAGCAGCTAAATATCATGTATTTCATTATATCACTGACAGGTGGACAGTACCGGGAATATCCAGGATTAGAAAAACAGCGCCACCCCATCCCCAGGTTATGTGTGGTATTACAACTCAGGTCCATTCAATGGAACAGAACTGCAATACCACACACAAACTGAGGACAGGAGTGGTGCTGTTTCTTGAAAAAAGCAGCCATGTTTTTTTCTTAAATCCTGAATAACCCCTTTAACCTCACTCAAGAACCCAGCCTATGCAATAGATGGTTACAGCCACACACATCTGTGAAATACATGATATTTGATGATAAGAATAAAGGAGAAGAGACAGAAACAGAGCCCTCTTAAAGTAAAGCTTCTCCCTCTGCGATGGAACTACTTTAACTTTTATGGGTACAATGACCATGGGGCACTCAGTTTGCTTAAAGGGACCCTCTGGAGAAAAAGGTTTTCTTTCAAAACAACTGGTGTAAGAAAGTTATACAGATTTGTATATTACTTCCATTTAAAAATCTCCAGTTTTCCAGTACTTATCAGCTGCTATATGCCCTGCAGGAAGTGGTGTATTCTCTCCAGTCTGACACAGTGCTCTCTGCTGCCACCACTGTCCAGGTCAGAAAATGTCCAGATGGACAGAGGTGGCAGCAGAGAGCACTGTGTCAGACTGAAAAGAATATACCACTTCTTGCAAGACATGCAGCAGCTGATAAGTACGGGAATAGTAAGGATGGATATAGATATAGAGAGACAGAGAAGTCATGTACAAATCTGTAAAACTTTGACACCAGTTGATTTAAAAGAAAAAAAAAAACACACCCCTTTAATATAGAAGTATTCCTTTATAGAAGGCCAGATCCGTCAACAGCAATGACAGGTTCCATTAAACAGATAAAGTTCTACATTAATAGACGGCCATATGATGGCACAGAGTAAGATTTCATCCGGGGAGAGTAGATAGAGAGAGATGGAGAGAAGGCGTGAGTGTGGTGTGTGGCACCTCGGACAGTGGGTTATTAAACTGGGCTTCTGTGGGGGTTCTAGAATTGTCCAAGAAGTCCTCTGTAAGGATCTCTGTGTCTGCGTCATCTCTCTCCAGGGGCACCTGTTAGAGCACACAACATGGGGGTTAGTGCAGCACATGGGTCCACAACACACAAGGGTGGGATGTTATAGATCATCAACTGGCCGCCCTCCAGATGTTACACAACTACAAGTGCCATAATGCCTGGACAGTCAAGGGGTTTCCAGCCATGATGGGAACTGTAGTTCTAGAAAGACTGGAGGACCCCAGGTTGTGCACCACTAGATTATTACACGCACCAGTAGCCTTACAGATGTCCCAAAAAAGCTCCTACATAAAGGGGTATTCTCATCTTATAAAGTGTCGGCACATCACATCGCTGCGTGACTGGTAGGGGGGGCTGCACTCCCATCATTCACAGCATCAGTGACAATATAGGAATACCCCTTCAAGCTCTTCAGCTGTTAGAAAAACTACAACTCCCAGCATGCCCCAACAGCTGGAACTGTAGTTTATTAACACATGTCACAGACGGGGGGGAAACAAAAAAAACAAAAACACCGTAATACAAATGCAAAAAGCCACATTAGGAATGAACCACAATGTCATGCGCATGAAATGTATTTAGAGTACGGACTATATTCATGATGTTATGTGCGGATCCACCATTCACCGGGATGGGGAACCTTCAGCTGCAGCACAACTACAATACCCAGCATACCTAAACACCCCTTGGCTGTCCGGGCAACAGCTGGAGGTTCCCCTATCCCCGGTCTAAACCTCCAATCCCCTTTTAAGACCTAACACCCATTCATAGAAGAGGGATTTATTCTCCTAAAACAAATCACTCCATCATCCCAAGTACTGTCATGGTTATTTACATGGAGACTGGGGGTTGTAGTTCCCTGGCTCGGTGAAGATCACCTGAAGGCAGCTGAGGTGTCGGCAGTGACGCACTCTCCTATCTGTCACTGGTTCCAGTTTGGCCAGTTACAGAGGTGTTGGGATGACAGGGGAGGAGGGAGCGACGCCTGAGAAGAACGCTTAGCACTTGTTACTTCCTGACTCATAGGATTAGTGCTGCGTACTGCGGAGTAATGGCTGATAACAGCCCGGGTGATATTACCATACAGAAGGACACCACCCTTCAGGGTATACAGCCCCCCTGCCTACAGATGTCCCATGTCCCACCCTGCCCTCATGTTTTAGTGGTGTCTGACTTTCTACTGATCTTCAGGTAGGAAACAACAAGGGATCAGAGCTATAGATCTGCATAGGGGCTGCATACACAGAAATGTAAATGGTGCAGGGAGCGTTCACATTGATCACTGTGTGTGCAGCCGGCCCGGCTCATCCATGACATCCCTTATAAAATCATCCTGTGGTATGACAGTAATGCTATGCACAGCGGTCAGCGGCTGCCCCCCCCCCCCCCCAGCACATCCCATTCACAGAGTGGGCAGGATTTCCCGGCACTCGGTGACAGCGGAGGAATGCCTGGCAGCTGCCGAGACAAATGCTTCCAGACAGGCGACACTGATACGCCTGATATCAAACAAGCGTCCCAGCCTGGCAGGATTAGTGCAGAGCCAAGGAGCAGCAAATGGCGGGATGACCCATCAGCCCTACAGCCTGCAGAATAGTGAGGCCTGAGCACAGTACAGGCCGCACCTCACATCCTATTCACACAGCGCTTATTATTCTGGATTTCCTGTAAGTGTAGTTGGCATATTATCCGGCCCCCTCCAGTGTCTATTAACACCTGACAAGACACCAATTTTATCCAGGATCAGAAAGAACACAGCGCCACACAAATCATCAGGTTGTGTGTAGTATTACAGGTCAACTTCATTCACTTCAATGGACCTGAGCTACAAAATCACAACAAAACTAAGGACAAGAGCGGTGCTGGTTCTGGAAGAAAGTAGCCATGTTTTCCAGGGCTGACACCTAACACCCCTTCTGATCAGTGAACATAGACAGATGATGCCACGCACACTACAGCTCCCATTCACTTCAATAAGAGCTGAGCTGCAGTACCCAGTGATGCCACCACACAATGTATGGCGCTGTCTGCTTCTTGCTCAATTGACTGACACAAATGGCGTTAGGTCCTGGCACCCCACTGATATGATAGTTGTGACCTATCCTGAGGGTTACCCATGAATCACACCAGTACAACTGACCCCTGGACATATTTTCTCTTTGTCTCCATCACTGTAGGTGTGAGGCAGCTGTGGATTCTATATAACAGAATTCAAGGAAGATTCACAGTAGTGTTGATCATCTGATCATATTACTGTGCTGATCCCAATCACCTCTCCTGGCACTCACGTGGAGGACACCTTACCTACTCATCTGCACAGGGGTTAAAGGGATGTTCCACTATTTATTTATTTTTTTAGTTAATGGACTGTCATAAAAAAGGCCACCTGAACAAAATAAATTCTGTAAAACCCCTTTACCTTGTGTGCAGATTATCCTGAGCTGTGCTGGGGTAGTCACCACTCTCAGCCTTGCCATCAAGTGGAAAAGACAAGCACCTTACTTCACTGCTGCAAACACTACAGCGATAAGAGGCCAAGTGAGTGCAGGTAAACAATGGAGACACTGTGCTGCTCATGTGAATGGGGCATACAGAATCCCATGTGTAAGTGGCAGAAATAACCTCTGCCATCCTGCACTGCCATCCTCCATGACCTGCACCGTACCCCTTCAGCTCGCAGTGTACTCCCGCACCCGGACGCAGTGAGTAAAATCACCGACTATATAAACATTGCACACAGACGCTATAAACCAGCAGGAGAATGTAGTAAGGCAGCACATCCTTCCTTCTGCTCTGTGTAATACAAATAGTTGTTCAAGTGCCAAAGGTTGCTCAGCTAGACTACAGCAAGTGTCACCACACTATATGACCACGGTGGGATCGGATATCTAGCCCGGCCCTCCCCAATAGTTATATAGCAGATAAGTGGGGAATATGTAAGGCTCATGGAGGCCTCATTAATCTAAACAGCAGTGTTGCCCAACCTCTTGCTTTCCAGCTGCTGCAAAACTACAATTCCCATTATACCAAGACAGCAGGAGAGCCACAGTTTGGGGAACACTGCTCTATAAAGTATTGGTGTCCGAAGGATGTGTATCACTTTGCAGAGTCAGAGTGTATAGAAAGGGCATAAAGATATAATATGGAGATCCAATGACGCACAATAATACGGGGGAGGTGCAAACCCACTGCCCCCAATCCCAACTGATGGACAACAATGAACTATGACCAGGAAGGAGACGATAAAACAAAGAGGTACAATGCAAACCAGCCGGCAAGCATGAGGGGCACAGGGCGGACAAGCACAGAAAAAGCTGGCACTTCCCTGTAGAGCTCACCTTCATGTCTCCCAAACCAGGGATGGACACCCCATTGGATCTATGCAGATCTGACACCAGCCCCTTCAATATGGCCTCAATCTGAAGACAGTGAGAGAAATAGAGAAAGAAGGGGAGAAGGCAGGTAAGCAGCGAGGGGAGGGCAAGTCACCGGCCATACCAAACCACTAATGACCTCACAGGTAACACCGCTAACCAGGAGTCCAGGAAGCTGAGGTATGAAGAGCTGTTTGCTGTGGTCCTCCCCTGACCCATAGGGAATACACTATCACCATCTCAGTAATAACACAGTGGCATCTGTATAAGGTTCTACAATGTGAAGACCCTGCAAACAGCTTCCCTATCTCAGCTTCCCAGATCAGTATAGGATACATAAAGGCATGGAAGTTGCAGTGACCACAATGTTTACTGTCAGGGAAATAAATGTTCCTATAAAACACCGGGCCTCTCCAGCTGTTGCAGAACTACAACGCCCAGCATGCAGGTGGAGAGTCACTGGATGGAAAGCACTGACATTGGACAGTGTTCTCCTAATTATGGCAGTTCAAAAACCACAACCTCCAGCAAGCCCTGACAGCACAGGGTCCAACCTGTGCCAAACCTTAGCATGCTGGGTAGCAGCTGTACGAGAGCATCAACATAGGAAGGTTTTCCTGAAGCTATGGCAATCCAGCTGTCAGAGAATGTTGGGAGTTGTAGTTTTGTCACAGCTGGAGAGCCACAAGTCGGGAAACACTGCTGTAGAGACGTCACATATCCCTGCAATGCCCAGCGGGTGTCACCAGGATGCCCATCAGTCATACTAGGCCTTATACACAGCCCCTCTATTGGGTAGGACACCAGCAGGGTGAAAGTGGATATCAGGACATTGCTACTTGTGTAGCTTTCTAATATATTTGCTGCTGGAGCAATGAGGAACCAGTAATACTAGGGTATAACCGCACACAATACCAGTTTATCAGACGTTACAGAAAGCGGCAGAAGTTGTCAAGATAATACAAGGCAGAAGGAAGTCAGTGATCAGAGATAGCGGGGCTGGATGGGCAGAGATAGCGGGGCTGGATGGGCAGAGATAGTGGGGCTGGATGGGAAGACATAGCGGGGCTGAATGGGCCGCAGCTGATGCACAGCTGAGTTCTCCTTGGATAAGGACCCAGCAAATAAAAAAAAAGCACCGGGAAAAGTCAACAAAGACAACAAACTGCTGGTCAATCTGGATTTTCAGGTTTGTCAGAATCCATCCGTCAGTAAGAATCTGAAATTGTGTTGCTAAGAGGTGAAGAACACAGATCTAAGATACCCCGGGCTTCCTATAGGATTGGCAGGGGTCATTGTATGTAGACATAAAACAACGCAGCCAGACGAGAGGCGGCCGGTCATCCAAAGGAGCTGAGAGGCTGGGTACAGTCACAGAAACACTAACTATACAGCATTCCCACTGACATCGCATTCCATCAACTTCTATGGTCAAAGAAATATTCTACTGAACAGTCACCAGTTATAGAAACCAGATACAGCTCGAGGGAGTCCAGGAAAAAAAGGATATGGCCTATGGGATAAGGATGTATCCATATTCTCCTGGACTCCCTAGGGCGGCATCCAACTTCTTCAGCCACCAGTAATCAAATACTGAACAGTCAGACTCCAGCAGGCTCCAGGTGCAATGATCTCAAGTGAGAACCTTAATGGGGGCTGCAATAAAGCCATAGAAGCTGCCACTCAGCTTTCCTAGGAACAGATGTAGCGAGCGTCTTGCTGACCTGCTGCAGTAGGGACAACTTCATTTCTGTACAGACACATGCTATATATCATGTAGGTTACTACAAAGATAGGCCTGTCTGCATCTATTATAAAGAGACACAGATGAGGCCACAGAGGCAGTAACTCCGGTGCTGTAATCAAAGTGCTACCAGGCTAAACTGATGTCAGGTGAACTCGTGACTTACTGGGTCCGGAGACAGACGGTTGGGGGTGTCAGGATGGCTGTTTGACTCTTTTGCCTTTTTCTTCTTCTTGCCGCCCACAGGAGCCGGTGGAGTCGTCTTCTGTTGAAATTCCTTTAACTGTAAAGACAACGAAGAAGTTGGGTATTGTAGGATAATAGTTGCAAGAAGGTGATAAGGATCCGGCACTCCAAGAGGTTTAAAATTCAAAAACTTTTATTAGAACATATCTAAAAAACAGCTGAGCAGCTCATGCTGTGTGGCCTGAAAGACTGACGCGTTTCGCGCATGCGCGCTTAGTCATAGTCTAATGGTCAGTGTGTGACTAGAGATTTAAAAACCGTGCGGCTCGGTCGTTTCACATGCGATAGAGTTACACACTTTTGTATTAGTTTTATTTTTTAAAATACACGACCTGGTCGCCAAGCACGCTCCGATGTGGACAGTGTGTCACCACACTCCACCTCTTTATGTTTGCATCACATGGTCGCAGCTTACCTATAAATTACAGCATCATGTCTAGTAAATTCACACACTCATTATACTTTGTAATACTAACTGACCACTGAACTAACTTAACAGTGTCCAAGCGAGTACACCACTGATTGCACCTATTCACCCCACCTGCACACATGTGCATGGGGAAACATCTCATTGGCCATTACTTGTTTTTAAATCTCTAGTCACACACTGACCATTAGACTATGACTAAGCGCGCATGCGCGAAACGCGTCAGTCTTTCAGGCCACACAGCATGAGCTGCTCAGCTGTTTTTTAGATATGTTCTAATAAAAGTTTTTGAATTTTAAACCTCTTGGAGTGCCGGATCCTTATCACCTTCTTGCAACTATTTACTTACTTGACGGACAGCCACCGCCTGGAACCGTCCACCCTCTCACATATGCTGGAGACTCCGAACAATATACCAAGAGGTGAGCTGATTTCCCTTGTTTATCTTTATTGTAGGATACATTGTAATTAAACTATACTAATATATATCAGAAGGAGGATGATGATGATCGGCCATGTCCATAGATACCTCTAAGCCTGGAGAGGCACACAGCCGGGCACAGCTACAATAGGTATGTGTGAGAACGACACTGTCGCCAACCGAGACAATCTTCTACAGTTTCAGCCTTCTCTACTCTGCAGAATATACACGCTGTATTCTTTACCAGGACAATAGGCCGATTGTAGAGAACAGGACCAACAAAAGCCAGACGATAATCCAAGCAAACTGCAGCCTTCAGGTGTCTATACCCTGGCGCTACACAGATCACCTTCATAATAAGTATTCTGTACATATCACTTGTCTCAGAATTGTCTGCCCTTGTATTATACTCCAGAGCTGTGCTCACTATTCTGCTGGTAGGGTCACTGTGTACATACATTACATTACTGATCCTGAGTTACATCCTGTAATATACTCCAGAGCTGCACTCACTATTCTGCTGGTGGGGTCACTGTGTACATACATTACATTACTGATCCTGAGTTACATCCTGTAATATACTCCAGAGCGGCACTCACTATTCTGCTGGTGGGGTCACTGTGTACATACATTACTGATCCTGAGTTACATCCTGTATTATACCCCAGAGCTGCACTCACTATTCTGCTGGTGGGGTCACTGTGTACATACATTACATTACTGATCCTGAGTTACATCCTGTATCATACCCCAGAGCTGCACTCACTAGTCTGCTGGTGGGGTCATTGTATATATACATTACATTACAGATCCTGAGTTACATCCTGTATTACCCTCCAGAGCTGCACTCACTATTCTGCTGGTGGGGTCATTGTATATATACATTACATTACAGATCCTGAGTTACATCCTGTATTACCCTCCAGAGCTGCACTCACTATTCTGCTGGTGGGGTCACTGTGTACATACATTACATTACTGATCCTGAGTTACATCCTGTGTTATACTGCAGAGCTGCACTCACTATTCTGCTGGTGGGGTCACTGTGTACATACATTACATTACTTATCCTGTATTATACCCCAGAGCTGCACTCACTATTCTGCTGGTGGGGTCACTGTGTACATACATTACATTACTTATCCTGTATTATACCCCAGAGCTGCACTCACTATTCTGCTGGTGGGGTCACTGTGTATATACATTACATTACTTATCCTGTATTACCCTCCAGAGCTGCACTCACTATTCTGCTGGTGGGGTCACTGTGTATATACATTACATTACTTATCCTGTATTATACCCCAGAGCTGCACTCACTATTCTGCTGGTGGGGTCACTGTGTATATACATTACATTACTTATCCTGTATTACCCTCCAGAGCTGCACTCACTATTCTGCTGGTGGGGTCACTGTGTATATACATTACATATCCTGTATTACCCTCCAGAGCTGCACTCACTATTCTGCTGGTGGGGTCACTGTGTATATACATTACATTACTTATCCTGTATTACCCTCCAGAGCTGCACTCACTATTCTGCTGGTGGGGTTCTCAGGATGTTGCTCATACAGACATTACGGTATTACAGTCCCTATGGCGCACACATATAGAGAAGCTGGGTTCCTCTTAGATATCAGGGGGCCCATTGGCCGCCACCACAGGGGTATGAGAATCAGTTCTGGTCACATGACATCTCATTGCTTTTAAAGGTGCCATAAATAAAGTTGCAGGGATTGAATGGCACAGAGTGACACTATGGGATCCACCTGGCACACTGCGGCTGCCCCTTCCTCACCGTATCCCCCCGCACCACACCTGTCACTCCTCCCCCTGATCCCCACACCCCGCTGCCGTCCTGTCATGTCTGTCACCCGATACCCCGCAGCCGACACCTCCCTCAGCCCCCGACTCCGCTCTCCAGCCTCCCCCGCGGTATACCGGCAGTCACCGGGCCTACGTGACGTCCTCACCTTCCTCCGGGCCGAGGCCAGCTTGTGCTGTCTATCGTCAGCCATCCTGGGTCCGGCCGGGGGAACACGTCACCGCGTACCCACAATGCACCGCACAGCGCGCTCCCGAGCCAGGCGCGATCCCCGTGACGTCATTGCCAGCTGTACCATCCCAAGAGGCGGTGCAGGGGAGTGGGCGGTTCCAAATTGCAGTCAAGTGCAGGAATGCCGCTGTGAGCTTCTAATGGCTGTGCCCATCCCAGCGTTAGTAAATGGATGCAATTCACTCTATCGCTACATATTGTGGAACTACAAGTCTCAGCAGCATACACGGCCATTTATAGTGGATATAACTATTGGTGTAAAGTGACTTCCAATGCAGCACACAGCCTAGCATTGGGAGCCCTGCTAAAAAATCAGCAGTTGCCCATAGCAACCAATCAGATTCCACCTTTCATATTCCAGAGGCCATTCTGAAAATGAAAGCTGTCCTCTGATTGGTTGCTATATGCAACGATATATCCCTTTTCTGTGCACCGCATTATATAAATCTATGGGGCTATTCACATACACACATATGGCCTGAAGGAGAGAGGCCGGGGCTTGTCTACCTAACCGACTGCTGGTCCAGGGCTGAGTAAGGGGAGGCCGCTGGGCCATAGGGGAGGCCGCTGGGCCATAGGGGAGGCCGCTGGGCCATAAGGGAGGCCGCTGGGTCATAGGGGAGGCCGCTGGGTCATAGGGGAGGCGCCTGGACCATAGGGGAGGCCGCTGGGTCATAGGGGAGGCCGCTGGGCCATAGGGGAGGCCGCTGGGCCATAGGGGAGGCCGCTGGGCCATAGGGGAGGCCGCTGGGCCATAAGGGAAGCCGCTGGGCCATAGGGGAGGCCGCTGGGCCATAGGGGAGGCCGCTGGGCCATAGGGGAGGCCGCTGGGCCATCTCTTGTCAGACTGGATTGATGGCACTTGATGGGCTGTATAAGGGCCCTATAAGAGGAATCAGCGCTAAATCCATGCTGAAAATTCTGTGTGAAAATATAGTGCAGAACCAAATTCTATTACATTCAATGGAATTTGCACTCTGCAGTTCACACAGCGGAATGTTCTGCGGGAGATCAGCTTTCCGCAGAGGGCGGACAGAGACAGCATAGGGCTCCCCTTCCCCAGGGTTTCCCACCTGGGGCTCCTGTACCAAATGTTCTTCAAAATACAAAGAAGTCATTCAGTGACAGGTGATGACTTCTTCGGTCTGAGGCGTCACTTTCCCTTTTCCTCTCCATTTGGCCCAGACCGCCATGATGATTTCTTCCAGCTACACTTCATCTCTTCAGAACCCGCCAGACAAACACCTCAGGCTCCGCACTTTGCCTTCAGCTTCCTTCCCTTTTTCCTACCTATAGGCTCCCATACAGTAGTAATTCTGCTGTTTAGTGTCACATAAAGTAAATTCAGTAGGTATGTGGGTTGCCCCTGCATGTAGGATCTCCCATATATTAATAACATCCCCTCCTATGACCCCCCCCCCATATAGTAATAATGCTCCCTGTTGTGACCCCCCCATAGCAATAATGTCCCCTGCCGTTTACAGACCCACACAGTAATAATGCCCCCTGTTGTATGCAACCCCCCTACAGTAATATTGCCCTATGTTGTGACCCCCCCCAGTAATATTGCCCCCCTGCTGTACACGGCCCCCCTCACAGCAATAATGCCCCCTGTTGTGACCCAAAGTAATATTGCCCCCCTGCTGTATAGAGCCATCCTTACAGCAATAATGCCCTCTGTTGTGACCGCCCCAGTAATAATGCCCCCAGCTGTAGACAGTCCCCCCTCACAGCAACAATGCCCCCTGCTGTATACAGACCCCCCAGTAATATTGCCCCCTCCTGTATACAGCCCCCTCACAGCAATAATGCCCCCTGTTGTAACCCCCAAGTAATATTGCCCCCTGCAGATTACAGCCCCCTCACAGCAATAATGCCCCCTGTTGTGACCCCCCCAGTAACATTGCCCCCTGCTGTATACAGCCCCCCAAATAATTTTGCCCCAGCTGTAGACAGTCCCCCCTCACAGCAACAATGCCCCCTGCTGTATAGTCCCCCCAGTAACATTGCCCCCCTGCTGTATACAGCTCCCCCACAGTAATAATGCCCCTTGTTATGACCCCCCCCCCCCCCCCCCCCCCCCGTAATATTGCTCCTTTAGTATACAGCTCCATTTCCCCCCTGCCCCCTGCTCGAAAATAAGATATATATACAAACCTATTTCAGGCAGGGAGCAGCTCCATCTTCTGTCAGCCGGATCCTCCAGCAGGCGCGATGAGCTCATATGCTCATAGGCTGTATATTGTTAATTGTTAGCACTATATGTAATAAAGATAGCACTTTTGCTATTTTGTGTGCATTGTCATCTATAATATGATTGCTTTGTTTTTCTCTATTCATGATAGGACATATTGACTTTTTGCACCTCAATTGAGCATCTTGCTAATTTTTCTGTTTTTAAAATACCCCATTCTAGTGAATGGTGGTGACTCCAGGAGTGGAAAACACACACATAACTTATTCTGTGGATTTTGGGACAACCCCTTTAACCCCTTAAAGGGGTATTCCCCCCAAAGCTTTCCATCTTTCCAATATCAATGTATTATGGATTCTGCACAGTTTTGATGTTATCTAGATGCATTCACTCCCACCGAACGCATTAAAATCATCAAATCCCAGTCCAACCTGTCACCACTCCCTGCTCCTGGCCCCCACCCTCCGTGTCGGCATCACGTGACCTCCGTCTCTTCAATGGGCCAGGTAAGGCTTCTAACCCAGCCAAACTGAAGTGAAGGAGGACACTGACGGCGGAGTATATACTTCACCTGGTCCCCGCTCCCGCTTGCTGAAGACACCAGGAAGACGCCGGGATCAGGTAAAGTATCAGCTCCGGCGGCCAGGGGGTTAACGGGGCGGGCTGCCGACAAACTCGCAGCAGGGATGTACATCCCTGCTGCATGTTTGTCTGCCATTGAAAGTAATGGCCCGGGATCTGCAGCTAGTCTCGCTGCAAACACGCAGTGAGGGGACTCGCTGCAGATCCGGCCAGGGCCGTATTTACCACTAAGCACCCGTGGTCCGGTGCCTAGGGCAGCACCTTGCAGGGAGGCAGCACCAGGGAGCAGGGGGAAGAAAACAACTTTTTTTTGTTTTTTATTTTTTTAGTCTCCCACCTCCTGGTCAGACTTGCCAGTAAATCTGGTGACTTTTTGAGGGGGGATGTATGATCAGGTCTGGTGTGGCGGTGGCGCCTGGAGCTATTACGTATCAATCTACCAATCCTGTGGTGAGAATTCCTTTAGACAATATGCAGACTATTATAATCATTCATTTCATGTGGAAATTTATGTTTTAAGCAGTTGAAAACTATGAAAATGCAATGCAGACAATATTTCTACATGTAGAGAAATGCATGTGGTCGAAATCACTCTCCCCGTCGCTCCCCAAGATGGGGCGTCTTCAGGTATAGTGCCTAGGGCAGCAGCAGCTTTTAATACGGCCCTGGATCCGGCAAGTGGGTTGTAGCCTAAGGGTTATCCAGCGCTACAAAAACATGGCCACAATTGAAGTGAATAGAGCCTAATTGTAAACCACACCTGAGCTGTAGACAAAAGTCATGCTGTCTCTTGAAGAAAGTGGCCATATTTTTGTAGTTCTAGATAACCCCTTTTAGGGTAAAAACCCACACACCGTATACGCAGCAGATACGCAGCAAATATACAGCAGATCTGCAGCAGATTTGATGGTGCAGATTTGATGCTGTGTTCAGTTATTTAGATCTAATCTGCTGCGTATTTGTTGCGTATTTGCTGAGTATTGCAGCAGTAAATACGCTGCGTATACGGTGTGTGTGTTTATACCCTAAAAGGGATTGTCCAGTGAAAATCTTTTTCTTTCAAAACTGATATAAAAAAGTTATATAGATTTGTAATTTACTTCTATTAACAAATCTGAAGTCTTTTCATACTTATCAGTAGAGATGAGCGAACCGGCCGAGGTTCGGGTTTGTATGAACCTGAACTATCGGCGTCTAAATCCCGCTGTCTGGCCGCTCCGTGGAGAGGGTGGATACAGCCTGAGGACCACCTGGAAAACTGGGATACCGCCTATGGCTATGGCTGTATCCCTGTTTTCCAGGCGGTCCTCAGGGTGTATCCACCCTCTCCACAGAGCGGGCAGACAGCGGGAATCAGAAGCAGAGAGTTCAGGTTTATACAAACCCGAACCGTAACCAGTTCGCTCATCCCTACTAATCAGCTGCTGTATGTCCTGCAGGAGATGTTTTATTTTCAGTCTGACACTGTGCTCTCTGCTGACATCTCTGGCCGAGACAGGAACTCTGTCTCAGTTTTCTATGAATCCTTATAGAAAACCTCTCCTGCTCTGGACAGTTCCTGTCTCGGCCAGAGATGTCAGCAGAGAGCACTGTGTCAGACTGAAAATAAAACACCACTTCCTGCAAGACATACAGCAGCTAATAAGTATAGGAAGACTTAAGATTTTTTTAATAGAAGTAAATTACAAATCTATATAACTTTCTGACACCAGTTCATTTGAAAGAAAAAGATTTTCGCTGGACAACCCCTTTAACCTCTTAAGGACATATGACGTACCCCTACGTCATATGTCCTCACTTGCACTTCAAAGCGGGGCCGCGCGACGGCCCCGCTTTGAAGTGCCGCGATCCCGGGTGCCTCGAGTAGCCCGGGACCGCTGCTATTAGCGGGCACGGTCTGATCGCCGTGCCCGCTAATTAGCTAATCGGAGGCAGCTGTCAAAGTTGACAGCTGCCTCCGATTACCGGAGGCAACGTTTCCCTGGTGTCTAGTGGGGGAGATCGCTCCTCCGGGACCTTGTCCTGATCTCGCACGGTAAACGGCGTCAGCGCAAAAAAATCCCAAAGTGCAAAATTGCGCATTTTTGGTCGCATCAAATCCAGAAAAAATGTAATATAAAGCGATCAAAAAGTCGTATATGCGCAATCAAGGTACCGATAGAAAGATCACATCATGGCGCAAAAAATGACACACAGCCCCATAGACCAAAGGATAAAAGCGCTATAAGCCTGGGAATGGAGCGATTTTAAGGAACGTATATTGGTTAACAACGGTTTGAATTTTTTACAGGCCATCAGATACAATATAAGTTATACATGTTACATATCGTTTTAATCGTAACGACTTGAGGAACATGCATAACAAGTTAGTTTTACCCCAGGGCAAATGGCGTAAAAACACATTTCCCCCAAATAAAAGAAATGCGTTTTTTTTTTCAATTTCACCACACTTTGAATTTTTTTCTGGTTTCGCAGTGTACTTTATGCAAAAATTCAGCCTGTAATTGCAAAGTACAATTAGTGACGCAAAAAATAAGGGGTCATGTGGGTTTCTAGGTGGAAAAATGCAAGTGCTATGGCCTTTTAAACACAAGGAGGAAAAACCGAAAACGTAAAAACGAAAATGGGCCATGTCCTTAAAGGGTTAAAGGGAACCTGTCACCCCCCGTGCCGGGGTGACAGGCTCCCGACCCCCCGCTACAGCCCCCTATACTCACCTGATCCCGCCGAGTCCCGCTTCTGGATCCGGTCGGGTCACGGAGATCTCAGAAGCTGCAGCCCGGCACGTGCGCTGAGAGATGAGTCCAACGCTCATAGAGAATGACGGAGAGTCCAGCGGCTGAGATCTCCATGACCCGACCGGATCCAGAAGCGGGACCCGGCGGGATCAGGTGAGTATAGGGGGCTGTAGCGGGGGGTCGGAAGCCTGTCACCCCGTCACAGGGGGTGACAGGTTCCCTTTAAGCTCTTGTGAGCGGGGCTCTCACTCCTCCTTTGGCTCCATGATTGTCTGTAATGTCTGATTTTTGTCTATATTTGCATCCCGCAGAATTGTAAAGTGCTGCCATATATTAAAAAAATGAAAAAAAAAACAAAAGTTATTGCAATGTTGTTGTTAGTCCCAGTGTATGAGGGCTTATTGTACCACTATATATATATACACTGTATATATATATATATATATATATATATATATATATATTTATACAACCATCAAGTGCTTGTGCCCCCTTGTGGAGGCCATAAAGCCTGCTGTTCCACCTTCCATCCCTTGTCCTCCCTCACTGATCCCCAAATTGTTCTGCTCCAGGTGCCGCACACTACAACTCCCATCATGCTCTGATGGCTGAAGGTAGTCCCCAACTATAACACGGTCAGTGATGTATAACACACTTCTGCCTGTAGGGGGCGCACGCTAAACACGTATTTACCCGCTGTATAAAAGGCAATGGCAGCTACGTGCATTCATTGGTAGGGTTCTTTTCCGTTACATTCTGGCCAATGGCTGCCGTATACCACTGCAGCTCTGCTGTATATGTAGATGACAGAACCGTATACACCGACCGACACGTGGTTACTCCGCTGGGACAGGACACGCGCTATGCGGTTAGTGGGCGTGTCCTGGATTAGACGAGGCTGTCAACGCAGGCAGTTTAGTCACGTGACCGGTGCAGTGTCATGTGACCAGTCAGCTGACAGAACGTTGCGGTTCTCTGCCGGCGCCAGGTTCTAAACAGTCTCACGTGACCGTCAGCGAGCGCGCGCCACCGTGGAGTCTCCCGGGGGCCCGGGGCTCCCTCACAGGGGGGCTTCTCAGGGTACACCCACCACCCTGACACCCAGAGCCCCCAGCAGCCTCCGCAGGTATTATAGCTGTATGAGCGGTTATACGTCACCCCGCGATCTATATGGATAAGTCACTAAGAGACGCCCCTCCTTTTCTAACCTCTTAGAAGTTTCTGCTGCTATTGAGTGTGGCATCAAAGGGGTTAAACAGCTGGGCCTGGGGTTATCTCTGGTCACAGCCATAGTCCCAGTATATAGCTGGCTCCCCCCAGGGCGTGTACCTCCATTATAACTAGTGTCATTTATCAGAATCTCTCTGCCAGGAAGTGTTGTCATAGTACTGCCACTTCATTATCACTGTGGTTTCATTTATCACAGTCTCTCTGCCAGGAAGTGTTATCATAGTACTGCCACTCCATTATCACCGTCTCTGCCAGGAAGTGTTATCATAGTACTGCCACTCAAACACAGGACAGCAGAGACCAGTGCACCCAGCCAGCAGTGTGGGGGAGCTGGGGATGGATCAGCTGGTTTTTCACTTTGTTCTGTTTTTGCCTAGAACTCCCCTGGGAATCAGAGGAAGATGCCGTGGTGGATTCAAGTCACCAGTAAGTGTGATGTGCTACTGGGGACCAGTAACTACACCGTACTGCAGTAAATGTGATGGTCACCAGTAAGTGTGATGTGCTACTGGGGAGCCCTAACTACACCGTACTGCAGTAATTGTGATGGTCACCAGTAAGTGTGATGTGCTACTGGGGAGCCCTAACTACACCGTACTGCAGTAATTGTGATGGTCACCAGTAAGTGTGATGTGCTACTGGGGAGCCCTAACTACACCGTACTGCAGTAATTGTGATGGTCACCAGTAAGTGTGATGTGCTACTGAAGTAAAGCAGCCAAATATGACACAATACTACGACATGTACTAGTAAATAGTAAGTACACGGTACTATGGTAAATGTGATCATTAGCAATAAGTGCAATGTGATACCACTAAGTGTAACACTCACCAGTAAGTATAATGTGATATCACCAGTAAGTGTGACACTGCCACATGGGGACCACTACTGACACTGACTGGCTGAGCGGGGCATCCATCAGCCGGGTCGTGACGTAGCTGGAGGCCTAATAAAACAGCCGTCTGGGGTCCAGGAGCGGCATGTGGCGCCTGCGGGCATCAGGACAGATAAATATGACTTCTTTTTTTATGTTCCCCCTACCCCCAGCCCCGAATAATTATTTTGGCATGCACCGGACTTCCTCTTTAACTGGTGTTATAGATTTGTAATTACGTCTATTAAAAACAAATCTCCAGTGTTCCAGTACTTATCAGAATGTATGTCCTGCAGGAAGTGGTGTATTCTTTCCAGTCTGACACAGTGCTCTCTGCTGCCACCTCTGTCCATGTCAGGAACTGTCCAGAGCAGGAGCAGATCCCCATAGAAAACCTCTCCTGCTCTCTCGAGACTGGAAAGAATACACCACTTCCTGCAGGACATACAGCAGCTGATAAGTAATAGAAGACTTGAGATTTTTGAATAGACGTAGATTACAAATTTCTGAAACATTCTGACACCAGTTGACTTGAAAGAATTTTTTTTTTTTTTTTTGGGGAGTACCCCTTTAAAGTGAGTCTACCACCAGGCCCAGGCTGAAGCACTGGAGGCGGCCGACCCACCCTTAGTGGGAAGAAACCCCAGCCCCTCCATGACGTTACTCCATTAGAATCAATGGAACCCTATCATCGAGGGGCTAGGGTTTCCTCCCACTAAGGGGGGGGTCGGCCGCCTCCAGTGCTTCAGCCTGGGCCTGGTGGTACAGTCACTTTAAACCAGTAAGAATAATGTGCTACTACAGTAAAGGTGACGATCACAATGGGACTCTTTGGTAAACGTGATGGTGACCAGTAGAGATGAGTGCAAATTGAGCATGCCCCAATCCAATCATTCGACTCTTGAAAACTGGTGGCTGAAGAAGTTGGATGCAGCCCTCGGGAGTCTGGGAAAACATGGATACAGCTATAGGCCTGCTGGAGGTGCGCTCATCTCTAGTCACCAGTAAGTATGATGTAACACCATGGTACATGTGACAGTCGCCACACAGATTGTATTTTGAGCTTCACAGGAGGTCAGCAGCATCATGGTGATGGAAGCCGCTCCTCTAGGCCTTGTATAGATCTATCCTGCTTGCCTTTGCATGGTGATGGTGTTCCCAGGGCTGATAGATGACCCCGCTCTGTGGTCGGGTACTGCCACTACGAGTGATAACCTGTAATCACTGCTCTTATACCTCGGTTTATCCACAGGTTCAGTCCCCAAGTGTTAGCAAGTCATCTGCAGCTGACAGAGACAACCTGCAGGGGGCGATCTCTGAGCTGAAGCACAAGGAAGCCTCCTTAGATGAAGAAATAGAGAAGCTGGAAGCCGAGTAAGTGTTCTTGCTGTTTAGCTTTCTGTCACTCATACATAGAGGTGGTCATAGCTGCCGTGTGCATGGATCATCATCCTAGTCTACATATGTATCAGGCGGAGGTCCACAATAGACAAAGCTCTAGTGTCTATTACAGGGGTAGGGATCCTTGGCTCTCCAGCTGTTGCAAAACTACAACTCCCATCATGCCTGGTATAGAGCTAAAGCTTTGGCTGTCCAGGCATGATGGGAGTTGTAGTTTTGCAACAGCTGTAGAGCTAAGGTTCCCTACCCCTGGTGTATTACATGGTGGAGGAGAAGTGTTATACGATGATATATATAGATCAGTGGGTTTCCTGCCTATTAGACTTCGCCATTGACTGGTATATGCTGATCATTCTTTTCTCTTCTCCAGAGGGTTCAGTGTAGAAGAACTGGACGAGCACATCTCCCTCCTTCATGAATACAATGAGTTAAAGGATACAGGACAGATGCTCTTAGGCCGACTTGGTAAGAATTCTTCCTGTTGCTCTGACATCTCAACTTTATATTAGAGGCTCCTAAGGCACCCATTACTCAGCCCCCGTATATTATGGCAGGGATGGGGAACCTTTGGCCATCCAGGTGTCCAGGCATGATGGGGATTGTAGTTTTGCAATGGCTGGAGGGCTGAAGGTTCCCCATCCCTATATTTTGGCTCTGAAGCAGTAAATTTAGTGACTGTACCACAGCCAGTCTCCACAGTGATGGAGGTTTGGTGTTGCATCCCTATACATGTCAACACTGGTTGGATGGTGTCAGTATGTAGGATCACACACTATTGATAGAAACCATGGTAACACCTAGTTATCAATTTTAGGTGGAATAACAGAGGAACAGTACAGTACAGTTTCAGAAAGTAATATAGATTTGTAAATTACTTCCATTTAAATCCCCATAGAAAACCTCTCCTGCTATGGACAGTTCCTGACATGGACAGAGGTGGCAGCAGAGAGCACTGTGTCAGACTGCAAAGAATACACCACTTCCTGCAGGACATACAGCAGCTGATAATTATGGGAAGACCTAAGATTTTGGAGTACCACTTTAAGGCCTTGTTACAGACACAGATTTATCGGACAGATTTTTGGAGCCAAAGCAAGGAATGGATTTAAAAAGAGGAGAAATCTCAGTCTTTCCCTTATGACCTGTTCTCTGTGTATAGTCTGTTCCTGGCTTTGGCTTCAATAATCTGTCAGATACATCTGTCTATGTAGTAGGGCCCTTAGAGTTTTAAAAAAGATGACTTAGTGAAACAAATATGTCAGGAGAGCCGAAGTCATGTCCTTAAAGGGATTTAGCACCTTTCAGCTGTTCTCTGGAAAACACTGATATACGATGCCTCTCCTGCTTAGGAACCCTGGCTATGCGGCTCTGCGCTGCTTCCTGTTCTGCCTCTGTCCATGCTTCCTGAGTGCAGTGTAATTCTATGGAGGAGGCAGTGTAAGTCACATGTTCCTTTATAGGACACCACCTATGGCCGGGCACTGGCTTATAGTGTAATGTCAGGCTATGTAATATGGTCCTTACTGGTTCCACATGTGGCAGATCTTCCTATATTCCAGGCTCCTCACTGTGGTCTGCATTGGTGTAATAAGAAATAACAGGATGAAGCCACTGGGTGAGATGTCACCGTTGTGTTATGACTCGCTGACCTGTAGTAACCTCAGTTATCGTGATGCGTCTTCTCCACAGCTGTTCTTAGAGGAGTCACCACCAAAGATCTCTACGCAGAATTTGGACTGGACTTGGAGGATTGACCAGGGATGATGAATCTCATCTTTACCCCAATTCTGTTCATGGAGGTCTCCTGTATGAGGACTGTACGTACTGAGCTCTGTGGCAAAGGTTTTGGATCATATGAACTGTTATTCTCTGCTGCCTTTTCATTAGAACCCCCCATCCCGCCACGTCCAGGAATGGGGGTGCCCTTATAGTTATGCAACTCTTATCATTCAGTTCTATTGAAGTCTGATCAGTTTTGCTGCGTTTCAGTGCACAAAGGGCAAAGTCGCAGAAATGTGCCAGATGCAATGCATTCCTATGGGAGTGACTGTCCCTCTTGTCTAATCCTGGTCTCTGTTGTTGGCCGATCAGCCATACGTTACTCTGTTTAGTCGGTCTAGCAGGCCTGGAAAGGTTTGACCCTATAGGATGAGTGCCGATGGTTTGCACACTTTCTGTAGACGGGCTGTACTATACAAATCAATGGGGGTGCCAGGTAATCATCTGATTGGTGCGGTTGCCTGATGTGGGACCCCCATCGATCAGCTGATTGAAGTTTGTGTGTTAGGGCCCTATTACACGGAGCGATAATCGGCTTAATTAGGACGATTATTGCTTTGTTTAAGGGTCCATTTTTATAGATTTGAAGCCAAAGCCAAGAATGGATTTGAAAACAGGAGAAATCTCAGGCTTTCCTTTATGACCTGATCCCTGTTTATACCCTGTTCCTGGCTTTGGCTTCAAATCTTTGGCAGATAATTTTTCTGTTTAAATAGACTCTTCTAGAGAGAGCGATCAGCTGATGACTATGATCATCAGCTGATCGGGTCTTTATGTCCGGACCGTAAATCATCAGCCACCGACTGCGCGTGGCTACGTGCAATAGCTGTTGACCGCTCATCACTAACAATTGAATAATCTGTTATACATTACCTCTGCTATCTCTCCCGGTGTTCTCCTGCCCTCTGCTTTCACTCCCAATGCTGCCGCTGTGGCTTCAGAGCGGCCACTCTGACAATCACTGGGTGGGACCACCGCAGCCACTGATTGGCTGAGCGGCCTGTTAGCTCAAACAAGCTGCTCTGAAGCCACAGCGGCAGCATTGGGAGTGAAAGCAGAGGGCAGGAGAACACCAGGAGAGGTAGCAGAGGTAATGTATAACAGATTAGGGAAAGGGCTGCACGGACATCACTAACAAAGTTTAGCAAGGGCAGCATAGACAATCATCGAGCTATGTAATAAGCTCAGTAAACGAGTGCCGATCATCAGATCAGTGTTCATTTACATTATTGATCAGGCCGCCATCCTTTAGTGGCAGCAATGAAAGTGACTGCAGTGGTGTCTGTGAGAGAGCGCTGCGTTCCTTGCACTGACACTACTACGTGCATGGCCATTGCAGGACGAGCAGCAGTAAACGTTGAAGGGATTGTGGTGCTCAGGGGATCAGCCAGGTGTGAGACCTCTACCGATCTGACATTGATGACCGCCTGCTGTAAGAGGTCAGATCACTCCTAAGTTAGTGTAAATGTATTTATTAAAATAACCTGTTTGTTGTTGGGTGTTTATATGGTTTGTAATTCACAATAAACCCATAAATTGAGTTGAACCTGTATTTCCTTTCTTCATACATTTGGGGACAGTAGCGCTCATTATACGCTACATAGGGACTGGGAAGGAATCATCTAGCAGTCCCAACCTGTGGCTCTGTAACTGGTACAAAACTACAACTCCTATCATGAACTGACAAGCATGCTGGGAGTTGTAGTTTTGCAACAGCTAGGGAGTTATAGGTTGGAGGATCATTGTTTAAGAGGCATTCTACAGACAGGGGAGTGTATGGGGCCTATTCCCTTTATGTTCCTCCTAACTGAAGGTGAGCGCAACTCGAGTATGTGTCTGATTGGTCAGCATTTCATTAGTGGTGGCTGAAGAAGTTGGATGCAGCCATAGGCAGGGTGGATTTGTTTTAAATCAAACTGATTTAAATCACGATTTAAATCACGATTTAAATCACTAGTCAGGAAGGCTTGATTTAAATCAGTGATTTAAATCAAAGTTTCTACCTAAACTAGTTCTTGCTACTTTAACATGCAAGTAGATGAAGATTTTTAGAATCACTTTTTATATTACTTTTTTCTCCCCAGTTTAATGGGTTAATCATTCATATTTGGACACCACTGTTCTGTTGTACTTAGGAAGGAGAAAAATAATCCTGAACTTAATAACAATTTAAATGGATTTATTCAACTGAAACAATAACAACATTACAGCATACGTTATTTGCTTAAACAAACATCCATGTTAACTAATTTGGCTAAACCAAAAAAAAAAAAATAGTCCAAACAATCAGAAACATATTGTCTAACTTCTTGGACTTGGTACTGAAGGGGATGATTCTGTATTCATAGGTTTGTAGAACAATAGGATTAAGGTCTTTTTCTCAACTCTGTTCATGTTGTAACATTTGAGAACATATACAGCCTTTATTCTACTGAGTTAAACAACTCAGCTTTATCTCATGATGGAAGAACCTTTGGATGGTAAAATATTTTCCTCAAAAAGCAGTTTATTGAAAAAAATCCGATTTAAATCAAAAAAATCCGATTTAAATCAAAAAAATCCGATTTTTTTAGATTTTTTTAAAAAAATCATTGATTTTTATCCACCCTGGCCATAGGCTATGTCCATGTTTTGATTATATAGTATATGTTTGCTACACCCCACTCAGTATAAGGAGATAAGTAAATATGTAGGTGTATACTCTGAGTGCACTGCCATTCCGACGCCCTGGAATGATAAAAAATAATGTAATAGTAAGTAGGCTCTCGAGGAGTGTGACCTGTAGTGTGATACCAGTGGATATATGTCTAATGTCTGTAGAGGTAATAACTACAATCATGTAATCAACATTTAAAATCATACGAGCACTTTATCTAATAAAAGCAATATAGATTCATATAACAAATATCATAAAGTCATAAAAACAAACAAAAATACAAGGTCATGCAATATAAATTGAAAAGGTGAACTGTCAGCGCAGGGCCCTTGCGCTGACCGTTTCTATAGGTAAATATCGTGGCTCACATATAGTGAGTGAATAAAATATCCTTTGCGTTGGTCTGGATATATTAAATAAGTAAAAATATCCTTTGCGATGTTTTAGGTATAATAGTTTGTTACACCGTGTGTTTCAAGATACACTAACCTCTTTCCTTGTTTATATAGCGAAATAGCAGTATATATGGTTGGTGATAATGTGCTATTGTGTTGCTGTTACGGTCCGGGTATTAGTAGTTTGTATCCAACTTGTGTTAGTCGTTGGTAATATATAGTGCGTATTTCAATGTGAACATATCGCTAATTAGAGATGAGCGAACCGGGTTCGGGTTCCAGTCGATCCGAACCCGAACGTTCGGTATTTGATTAGCTGGGGCTGCTGAACTTGGATAAAGCTCTAAGGTTGTCTGGAAAACATGGATACAGCCAATGACTATATCCATGTTTTCCACATAGCCTTAGGGCTTTATCCAAGTTCAGCAGCCCCCGCTAATCAAATGCCGATCGTTCGGGTTCAGATGGACTCGAGCATGCTCCAGGTTCGCTCATCTCTAGTAATAATGTATCCAACATATATTGGTGATAGTTTGTATGGATAATTAAAATTGGTGGATTATCCACCTCTCACCGGACTCTAGGTAAACAGCGGCCGCATAGGAGGAAGGTTGGGTCGGGCTCAGGAGCGTGCTGCTCTCGGGTCTCCGCTTCTCCTGCTTGTCGGCGTGTGTAGGATCATGCAGAGGCTGTCACTGTGTCTGCATGATGTGGAGCGCGCGCTTGTTTGAATCTTCAGTAACGGTCCATACGAGTACAGAATGGAGGATGTGAGTATAGAATTGTGAGCCAAGATAGTTTTGCAACAAAGTTATCCTTTTCCGAGGCGTTTCTGGAGTTTGCTCGCTCCTTTCCTCAGTGAAGAATGGATAATGGTAAAATGATAGTTCAGTTTTTTTATCTCTTTCTTAGTATCCGTAAAACGTGTACTGGATCTTCCAGGATTTCTCTCCACGTTTTCATTTGGTTGCCTTCTAATGGACTATATGTAATATCGCGCATGAATTGCACCTTATTGTAAGATTGTGTTATAGACTTCTGTATATATACAGTAATTTCGTACAATAGTAGAAATGTGGTTTAAAAATGCATTATATAGATTGGAAAATCGCATATGTGGTCTGAATGGTGACCTAGGGTCCTATTCCACCGGACGATTCTCGTTAAATCGTTCGAATCTAAACGATAATCGTTCAGTTGAAATGCAGTTAACGATTAACGACCGAACGAGAAATCGTTGATCGCTTTATAAGACTTGGACCTATTTTTATTGTTGCTCATTCGCAAATCGTCGGCATTGAATAAGACGTCGTTCGCAGTAGATACGAACGCAATAGCGAAAAAATAGCGAAGAAAAAACTATCGCAAATACGATCATAAGTAATGATTATCGTTCCATGGAAATGAGAGAACGTTTTCAGGTCTTTAGCAATAGCGGTCGTTTGAGATCGTTAATCGTTAACAATTATGCAAACGATAATCGTCCGGTGGAATAGGGCCCTTAAAGTGACTGTACCACCAGGCCCAGGCTGAAGCACTGGAGGCGGCCGACCCACCCTTAGTGGGAAGAAACCCCAGCCCGTCCATGACGTGACTCCATTAGAATCAATGGAACCCTATCATAGAGGGGCGGGGGTTTCCTCCCACTAAGGATGGGTTGGGCCGCCTCCAGTGCTTCAGCCTGGGCCTGGTGGTACCGTCACTTTAACTGATGCATATTACGGATCATAAAATCAGAGGGAGGGTATAAAGGATGAGAGGAAGTGAATAATGATGATTATAATAGTTGGTCATTGTAAAATATGGTAAAATACTAGTAGGGGTAAAAAGAAAAATAGTGAGTGGAAGTAAAATGAGACATACAGAATAAAATAAAAAAATATTGTCCATGTTTTCCTGGACTCGCTAGGGCTGCATCCAAATTCTTCAGCCACCGGTAATCAAATACTGAACGACTGGACTGGAGCAGGCTGGAGTTGTGCACATCCCTAGTAAAGGGGTTATCCAACATAACAAAAACATGGCCACTTTCTTCCAGACACAGCAGCACTTTGCACTCCAGGTCAGGTGTGGTTTGCAATTAAGCTCCATTCACTTCAATGGAACCAATTTCCAAACTGGGGACCAGAGCAGTGCTGTCTCTGGAAGAAGGCGGCCGTGTTTTTGTGACACTGGATAACCCCTTTATTGTAGATACATTGGGTCAGTCTCTGGCTGTGGCTGTCGGGGCATGCTGGGTGTTGTAGTCTACCCCGGAGACCACTGCCATACAAGAAGCCAGCTTTATCATAGAGCCTAATAATTATATTCTCATCTATAGATCAGGAGTAGGGAACCTTGGCCCTCCAGCTGCTGCCAAACTACAACTCCCATCATGCCTGGACAGCCAAAGCTTGATGGGAGTTGTAGTTTTTGTAGAGCTGGAGAGCCAAGGTTTCCTGCTATAGCTCCATCTGCTATCTGCTAGTCAGGCCTGGCGTCAGCCGCGCAGCTATCCGGCCTCTATCTCCCGCCATGCCTTGCGCGCCTCTCCCGTCAGGTACTGTGCAGGTTCCCAGAAGGTGGTGAGGTCCGGTCTACAGATCCCTGCGGCTGAGGCGAGCGGTGTCACGTGGTCCGCTGTGGGCGGGGCCTGGCGTCTCCTCCGCATGACGGGGCTGCTCCCGGAAGATCGCGCACACCGGGACAGAGCGGAGGAAGAGTCCGCAGCTGCCTGGCAGGGAGGAGCGGAGCTGCAGGTCAGTACGGATGACAGCTGCCGCATTCTAGGCTCCATGTCATTACGGGATTACGGGATATTGCCTTATAATTGCCACTACAACTCCCAGCATGCCCTGGGAGAGCAGATCACTGCCACCATGTGTTCTCCATACATCCGGGCTATACTGCCACTGTATCCAGTCACCTCTCCTGTATCCTGTATCAGTGTGTACAGGGGGGAGATAGGACTACAGTGCTGCCTGCTACTCAGCTATCTATCTATCTCCTATCTATCATCTATCTATCTATCTCCTATATATCTATCTATCATCTATCTATCTATCTATCATCTATCTATCTATCTCCTATCTATCTATCTCCTATCTATCTATCTATCTATCTATCTCCTATCTATCTATCTCCTATCTATCTATCTATCTATCTATCTCCTATCTATCTATCTATCTATCTATCTCCTATCTATCTATCTCCTATCTATCATCTATCTATCTCCTATCTATCTATCTATCTATCTATCTATCTATCTATCTATCTATCTATCTATCTATCTATCTATTATCTATCTATCTCCAATCTATCATCTATCTATCTATCTATCTATCTATCTATCTATCTATCTCCTATCTATCTATCTATCTATCTCCTATCTCCTATCTATCGCCTATCTATCTATAGGTGCGTTTACACGTAACGATTATTGTGCGAATTTGCGCGATAACAATCGAATTCGAATGATAATCGTATGTGTAAACGCAGCAAACAATCAAACGAGAAATCGTTTATTTTGATCTTTCAACATGTTATCAAATCGTCGTTTGTCGTTCGCAAAAAACTCCGACATCGTTAATCGTACGATCGGGCCAATTATCGTTTCGTGTAAACGCACCATATCTCCTATCTATCTCCTATCCATCTATAATTTTTTTTTTTTAATGTCTACTCTACAGGTATCAAACCTGTTGCCCTCCAGCTGTTACAAAACTACAATGCCCATCATGCCTGGTATAGAGCTTTAGCTTTGGCTGTCCAGGTATGATGGGAGTTGTAGTTGCAGCAGCTGGAGGGCCAATAGTTTCCCATCCCTGCTGTGCTGCAACACTTGTATCCATCTATGTGATCTCTCTTCCTCCTCCCTTTAGGTCCATGCTCTCCTGTTATTCTCCCTGATCAGTATTACACACAGGACATACACCCCCCTCCACATCTGTGCTGATATGTAGTAGGTGGGGGCAGGGAGGGTCAGGCGGACATGGCCTTTGTGCACCGCTGTAATGTGCTGACCTATAGGGATGATGACCTCTGACATGTGATCCCCAGTCAGATCCACACGTGTTTACTTATTTAGGGATATTAACTGCAGCTGCTCTATAAGTGTGTCCGGGAGATACATCTATATATTATCTATATGTTCTACATGCAAGCTTGTGTTCATCAATATATATATATATATATATATATATATATATATATGAGATAGAGATACTGCCAATTCACTTTTTATGGCTATAATCCCCACATGTTGCAGAACTACAACTCCCAGCACACCCTGACAGCCGCAGGCTGAGCAAACACAGGATAGGGTCATTGCCTTATAGGGTGATGCTTTATATTAGGGATCAGCTTCTGTGTGATGTGTTGGGTTAAAGGGATTTTTTACAGATGTTAGAAATCGCCCACTTTTTATCTAGCTCCTCCCCCACAGCTGGTAGATGCTTATGATGCAGCCATGTCAGGTGACCTCAGCAGCCCAATGATGGCGGCGACAGTGGTGACGTTCTCTCTGTCACATTGTGTGCATAAGTTGTCTGAGGTGACATCACTGTGCCTGGAGGAATAACAGTGATAGAAATAAAGTTTTATTTAAGCATTCTGATCACTAAATTTTGAAACCACCCTTGAAATGCTGGTTTGGGATCACTAGCTGACAGATTCAGCGGTGTCACCTGCTGTCTACCTTGAGGATAGTTGTGACCAACCCATGTGTCTCCAGCGCTTGTGACACTAAAAGTCTCAGCATGCTCTAAAAATCAGATCTGCAATACTGTAATGCTACATCACTCACAGGTTAGAAAAGGAGCTTATGCAGCCTTACCTGAGCTCCAAAGGTTAATTCATTGGCAGGTCACCCAGGGTTAGCGGACATAGTTAATTACATAGTTACATAAAAAGACACATGTCCATCAAGTTCAACCAAGGAGGGGATGGATACAGGGAAGGGGGAGGGGTGATAGGTTCTATATATATGCATTTATATTATTTTGCTCTAAGAACTTGTCTAGCCCTGTTTTGAAGCCCTCTACTGTTTTTGCTGTGACCAGATCCTGTGGTAGACTGTTCCACAGATCACAGTTCTCATGGTAAAGAAGACTTGTCGCCTCCGGAGAGTGAACCTTTTTTTCTCCAGGCGGAGGCAGTGCCACCTTTTCCTTTGAGGGGGTTTTACCTGGAACATCTTTTCCCCATATCTCTTGTAGGGGCCATTTATATATTTAAATAAGTTAATCATATTTCCCCTTAAACGTCTCTTCTCCAGACTAAACAAATGTAATTCTTTTAATCTCTCCGCATAACTAAGATGTTCCATTCCCCTTATTAGTTTAGTTGCCCGTCTTTGTACCCTCTCCAGCTCTAGAACGTCCTTTTTATGAATCGGGTTCCAAAACTGGACGGCATACTCCAGATGAGGCCGCACCAAAGCTTTATAAAGCTGTAATATTATATCCCTGTCCCGAGAGTCCATGCCTGTTTTATACATGACAATATCCTGCTGGCCTTAGAAGCAGCTGACTGACATTGTGTGCTGTTCTGTAGTCTATTATCTACAAGTACACCCAGATCCTCCTCCATCAGCGACTCTCCCAGAGTAACTCCCCCCAGGACATATGATGCATGCGGGTTATTAGTACCAAGGTGCATAACTTTACATTTATCCACATTAACCCTCATTTGCCAAGTGGACGCCCAAACACTCAGTGTGTCTAAGTCATCCTGTAACATCTGCACATCCTCCATAGACTGTACTGTACTACAAAGCTTGGTGTCATTATTATTTTATTATTTATTTATAAAGCGCCCTTAATTCCAGAGCGCTATACAATAGATAGGCAACAGTCAGGAACAATACAAGATCAGAAAACATTACATGAAGGCAAAAGAAAGACTGATACATGGGGGAAGAGGACCCTGCCCGCAAGGGCTTACAATCTATAGGGTATAGGGAGAGAAACAGGAGGTAAAGTGCAGCCAGTCAAGTGTGATGCAGAGTTATTGTAGGTTGTAGCCTAGTTTGAAGAGATGGGTTTTCAGGTTACTTTTGAAGGACTTGATGGTGGATGAGAGACGGATGTGTCGGGGTAGCGAGTTCCAGAGTATGGGGGAGGCTCGGGCAAAGTCTTGGAGGCGGTTGTGCGAGGTACGAACAAAGGGGGAGCGCAAAAGGTCGTCACTGGAGGATCGAAGGTTGCGTGAGGGACAGTAGCGGGATATCAGGTCACAGATGTACGGAGGGGACAGGTTGTGGATGGCCTTGTATGTTATGGTCAACAATTTAAAGTGAATACGTTGGGCAATGGGGAGCCAGTGGAGGGATTGGCAGAGGGGAGAGGCTGAGGCAAAGCGAGGGGAAAGGTGGATTAGTCGGGCAGCAATGTTAAGGATAGACTGGAGGGGATCAATGGAGTTAGCTGGAAGGCCAGAGAGGAGGATGTTACAGTAGTCCAAGCGGGAGATAATGAGAGCATGGACCAGCAGTTTGGTGGAGTCAGGGGTGAGAAAAGAGCGGATTCTGGAAATGTTTTTGAGGTGAAGGCGGCAGGAAGTGGTCAGGGCCTGAATATGTGGTTTAAAGGACAGGGCAGAGTCAAAGGTGACCCCAAGGCAGCGGACTTGGGGGACAGGGGACAGAGTGCAGCCATTGATAGTGATTGGCAGATTAGAAGGCGGGGTGGAGCGAGATGGGGGTAAGATGATAAGTTCTGTTTTGTCCATCTTGAGTTTTAGAAAGCGGGAGGAGAAGGAGGAGGATATGGCCGACAGACACTCTGGAATCCTAGATAGCAGAGAGGTGACATCCGGACCAGAGAGGTAGATCTGAGTGTCATCGGCATAAAGATGGTACCTGAAGCCATGGGATTCTATGATATGTCCCAGGCCAGAGGTGTAGATGGAAAAGAGAAGAGGCCCGAGTACAGAGCCTTGGGGAACACCAACAGTAAGGGGACGAGGAGAGGAGGTGGTGTGGGAGTGGGAGACACTAAAAGTGCGGTTGGAGAGGTAAGAGGAGATCCAGGAGAGAGCTAGGTAGAAACATTGCTGTTAAATCCATTCTCATTATCATTAATAAACAAGTTAAACAGAAGAGGGCCCAGTACTGACCCTTGGGGTACACCACTTATTACCGGGGACCATTCGGAGTAGGAATCATTGACCACCACTCTCTGGGTACGATTTTTAAGCCAGTTTTCAATTCAGTTACACATTAAATTTTACAAACCGATAGACTTTAACTTACCCATCAGACGTCCATGAGAACTGTGTCAAACGCTTTTGCAAAATCCAGGTACATGATATCCACAGCCGCGCCGCCATCCAGGCTTCTACTCACCTCTTCATAGAAACATATTAGGTTGGTTTGACAGCTTCTGTCCTTAGTAAAACCATGCTGGTTATCACTTATAATACTATTAGCCACTACATATTCCTGGATGTAGTCCCTTATAAGCCCCTCAAATAGTTTCCCCACAATGGACGTTAAGCTTACAGGTCTATAGTTACCTGGGGAAGTTCGAGAGCCCTTTTTGAAGATCGGCACTACATTTGCCTTACGCCAGTCCCTCGGCACAATACCAGTAAGCAAAGAATCACGGAATATTTCATACAAGGGTAGAGAAATTACAGAACTGAGTTCCCTAAGAACTCTGGGGTGTAATCCATCAGGCCCTGGAGCTTTGGTTACATTGAGTTTATTTAATTTATCTTAGACCATGCCTATAGTAAACCAGTTCAGTACATTACATGTGTTAGCAGCACTGGCCCCACCCACAACAGCTCCATCCCCTTCTTTTGTATATACAGAACTGAAGAAGCCATTAAAGGGGTTGTCCGGCGATAAAAAATTATTCACAGAATAACACACATTACAAAGTTATACAACTTTGTAATGTATGTTATGTCTGTGAATGGCCCCCTTCCCCGTGTTTCCCCCCACCCACTCTAGACCCGGAAGTGTGGTGCATTATACTCACCGCATCTCGTGTCGTCCACGGTCTCCGATCGTCAGCAGTGACGTCTTCTTCGGGAGCTTGGCGGATCTTCCCGAGTGCCGGCCACCCTCTGCAGCGTCATCCGAAGCTCAGCCGCAATTGGCTGAGCATAACTGTGCTCAGCCAATCGCGGCTGAGCGGCTGATGACGCGGCCACGTCATCAGCTGCTCAGCCGCGATTGGCTGAGCACAGTTATGCTCAGCCAATCGCGGCTGAGCTTTGGATGACGCTGCAGAGGGCGGCCGGCACTCGGGAAGATCCGCTGGCCTCCCGAAGAAGACGTCACTGCTGAGGATCGGAGACCGTGGTCGGCAAGTGACAGGTAATGTATAGCGCACCACACTTCCGGGTACACGGGTGGGGGTGGTGGGACACGGGGAAGGGGGCCATTCACAGACATAACATACATTACAAAGTTGTATAACTTTGTAATGTGTGTTATTCTGTGAATAATTTTTTATCGCCGGACAACCCCTTTAAGTAACTCAGCCTTCTCCTGATCCCCAGTTATTAATTCCCCGTCGCCATTATTTAGGGGTCCTACATGCTCTGACCTTGGTTTTTTTGCATTAATATATTTGAAGAATTTTTGGGGGTTTCTTTTGCTATCTATGGCTACCTGCCTTTCATTGTGAAGTGATGTGCTTTTTTTTTCTCCCCAGAAAAGGCGCCTCCCCAGTCCTCAGGCTGTGCCTGGTATTGTGCTTCACCAGTATGTTATACCTTATTACAGGATCCGCAATTTATTGTCCTAAGGCAGGGGTAGGGAACCTTAGCTCTCCAGCTGTTTCAAAACTACAGCTCCCATCATGCTTGGACAGCCAAAGCTTTAGCTCTATACCAGGCATGGTAGGGGTTGTAGTTTTGCAACAGCTGGAGAGCCAAGGTTCCTTACCCCTATCCTAAGGTTTCAGTATAAATCTCAGTCTTGTGAGTTGCCAGCTATATAACTTTTCATGAGACTTGGATAATTTTTCTATCTGCTGAACTATCTGACCACTATACTATTGTCCATGTACAGTGAGTGCTATAATTTAAAGGGGTTATCCAGCATTTAAACATTTTTTATACATTGCTGCCCTGCTGGAGGACATATTAAACATGGAATGCTTACCTCTCCGCGCTCCTCCTGTGTCCCTGCAAATCAGGCATAATTCCGCGGCAGAAAGTTTCCCTTGCCTCAGTGTGATAGCTTGTGTATGAGAGAGTGCGTACTCCTCCGCTGCCACCGTTTTTCCGCTGAAAGAAATGACATGTCACTTCTTTGAGCAGAGAGCGGCGGCAGTGGAGGAGCGACAGCCTGCTTAGCCATTCACTGAGATGAAAAGTGCCACGGCCAGTGATTAGATGAGCGGGCTGTCACTCTTGGAAGAAGTGGAGCTGTAGTCAGCGGGAGACACCGTAGAGGCCTATTGGGACAATGGGGGAGCGCAGGGAGGTAAGCATAACATGATTATTATGTGTACCAACAGAACAGCAATATATATATATATATATATATATATATATATATATATATATATATAATATTAAACTGGATAACCCCTTTAAATGTGGTGGTTATACTTCCTTCCAGAAACACATGAACACTCGGTTCAGCTGAGTGTCCATGTGTTCTGAATGGAGAGAGGAGGGGGAAGCTGCCAGGAGACCTGGTTGTTGAGACGCTCTTTACAGTTATCTAGTCTTGTTAATAGAGAAGCGTTCCTACCGCAGGTTGGAGAACACAGCTGTGGGGGCGTCCATAGAAAGAGGACCCCATGGCAAAGATCAACATGGAGTGGACCCCTGTATTGTGGGGTCAGGGAAGGAATTGTCCCCTCCAGATCCTTCTCCATCACCTGCACAGTTTGTCACCACCCAGTAACATGGGGGAACATGTCATTCTGGGCAGCAGGGTGGTCTACCTCTGTTGTGTGCCCCCTTAGCTGGTAATGATCTGCCAGACTTCAGCTCCCTGGTTGCAGATCCAGCAGATGTTGAGAGTTGTAGTCCGACTGCAGACAAGGATCGGTAGATCCCTTCAGGTTAGTCTTTGACATGTCAGGAGGTAATCTGCTTTCTTTGATGTATATAGGCCGTGATTATCATTGCTGGGTGACAACCTATATAGCCATATAGCATATATTCCTGTATGGTCACTCAGCTTTCCCAGATGTCTACGAATGGGGGGGATATATTATTGTGTAGTTTTAGTCCACTGTCTGTCTAGTGCTGGGTCTTGCACTCCATGGGTTGTGACCTTGTGTCTTGTCATCCTCCAGGACGTGAGGAGTTGTGCTAATAAGGTTCAATGAGCTTTCCATCTTAAGTCTCGGTCATTCCCCTCCATACTAATATGAGATTAACCTCTAAATAGCCAGAGCTCGCCGCTGCCGCACTTCATAGGAATAACCATTTCCGTATTTGCCCTAATATAACCCGGGCGGCATGTGCTTGTGTCTCCCCGCCGTCACCACCCTCACCTCTCGCCTACTTCCCTCCCGAGGGGGGGGGGGTGCTGGCAGATAGGGATAGCTGTGACCCCAGGCGGTGACTCATTAACCCTGTATGTTCATTTCACAACAGTCATCACACGGCACAAAACCAGTGTGAACTCTCACCTAGTTTTTGGAGAACAAGCGAAGAGTTGTCCGTCATTCATTCTAAAAATACTCCATGGGTTCTCACTTCTGAAGTGTCGTAAGATCCGGCGATCCTAAGATGCTGTCACTCCGGGTCATTACTCCCTGATCCGGGACGGACGCAAGAATGGATGTGTTTTTGCATCGTCTTGTGAAAGCATCTGCAGACAACCTGTGCCTTATGATAAGGTCAAAGAAGATTAGAATATTTAAATGGGCATTGTCACTTAAAAAAAAAAAAAAAAAAAATGATATGTAAACAGTTGGTATGTCAATGTCCTAAGCTCAACCAGTCGCTATAACCCAGGGGTAGGGAACCTTGGCTCTCCAGCTGTTGCAAAACTACAACTCCCATCATGCCTGGACAGCTAAAGCTTTGGCTGTCCAGGCATGTTGGGAGTTGTAGTTTTACAACAGCTGGATAGCCAAGGTTGCCTACCCCATTAGTACCCATATTTAAAGGGGTAGTTTTGCGAAAGCGTCTTGCTGCAGGAGTGTTACTTGGTGTCTTTTGCTTGTACTAGTGCAGTATGTATGCATGTACATAGGCTTGACCATAGATGACCATATGTTACCGGCACCACTAGACCCCCAGTACACAGGAGCCCTGCAGGGTTATCGGGGGTCAGGTACCAGCCTGTGCAGGGTTATTAGCTCATAAAGCAGGAATTTGCTCCTGTGATATGACGGCTCTATAGTAAGGATCCCGGCAGCTGTGAAGGTCAATGCCAAATCTCGCAGCAGATCTCCCCTCCCCGCCAGCGATACCATTGGCTGCCGTCGCACCCGTCACTGTGACAATTACCGGAGTTGTTCCCTGTCAGTGTTTTCAGTAGACGCTGTGCAGTCCTCTATTATTATACTATTGCTTTTTCCAGCATTTTACACTTTCGCTGGCAGCATAGATAACTCTTTGTTGTAGAATGACTGTTTCAGCTTCTTGCACGCTCTGAACGAGTGTGTGTGTACATGTGTGCGCCCACGTGGGTATGTTTGTGTAACCCTTTGAATGCTGATGTTAATTCCAGCTTTTGGAACTCTTTTTATAGTGAAGCTGCTGTGATCTCTCGGCATTAAAGTCCTACAACGAGCCGCAGGCCATAGGACCTGGTGCTGTGCAGTGTGATCCGTCCCTGGCATCAGTGTGAAATGGTTCATCCTCCCTCCTACAAAGGATATGATACTGTGAATGTTTATTCTTTTCAGATGCAGAATATAGTGCCCACCATGCCAGTAGCTTTCCCCTCCCCTACTGACAGCTACATCCCGACAGCTCCCCCCCCCCCATTTCAATTACAGTTATAATTCAATTATAATTCTCTCAATGACAGCTGTGTTCCAATAGTCCAAAACCCCGAATATAGCAGCTACAACCCAGTAGTAACCCCCATAGCAGCTACAACCTAGCAGTAACCCACCATAGCAGCTACAACCCAATAGTAACCCACCATAGCAGCTACAACCTAGCAGTAACCCACCATAGCAGCTACAGCACAGTAGTAACCCCCCCGTAGCAGCTACAACCCAGTAGTAACCCCCATAGCAGCTACAACCTAGCAGTAACCCACCATAGCAGCTACAGCACAGTAGCAACCCCCCATGACAGTGGGTAGCCCCCTTCCCCCATGACAGCTTTGACCCAGTAGTCCTCACAACTCAATAGCACCCCCCCCCCCCCCCCATGAACACAGCCATTGCCTTACTGAACGCTCCCCCACGCAATGTTGGCAATGAACAGTGATCCGCCATGACAGCTGTAACCAAATAATCGCCCCATAAAAACAACTGCCCAACAGTGCTCCCTCACAGCAGCCACTACACAGTATGTGTGACTTCCCATGATCTACCTCACCATGACAATACAGTTCCCCTCTTATGACATCACAGTCTCGCCATTCTTGTTGGTTGTCATGGTGGATGTGAAGCCACGTAATGTTGACCGTAACACATAGCAACCAATCAGATTCCAGCTTTTCCTTCTGTAAGGATGGGTTGGGAAATACAGTCAGTGTTCTGATTGGTTGCTACGGACAACAGCTCTTTACCTGTACAGGGCCAGTAAGTCTCAGGGAATGTGAGTTCTTTGCGCTCCTCAATTAACTTTATTTATAATAATTGGGTTTGACAATTGCCTGAATGTGTTCAGATAATCCAGATGCCACATTAGACTTTGTTAGCAATGAAATACCTGGCAGGAGGATGAATGCTGATCCATATTCATCAGGTGTTATTATGGAGATGTATGTAATTACATGTAACATGTATGGACTCATCATTATCTCGGGCCAGATAAAACAGCAAGGCCTTGTTGTTTTTCTCCTCTATCTCTCCTCGCAGTCTGGTTACTGCCGGCCAACTATCAGGCAGACATGATCTTTGCCCCCTGGCTGGTCCTGCCCCTGTGCCGGGCGCTCTGGTGATCACGTGTGGGTGTGGCAATGACCGTAGCCGCAGGCCGCCAGTATATAAACGGATATAAGACATTGACTCTTACTCACCTTTACTATTACAGGAAGATGTTACGCCTGGCGTCCTGTTCGTCCTTGCTGCTGCTGCTCAAAGCCGTGGTCGGGCTCCCCTGGTTCCAGTCGATTGGCGCCGTCTTGGTTTTCTACTTGGGCAGCGGAGGATGGAGGTTTCTGAAGGTTTTCTGCAAGACCCTTGGGCGAGATGTCAGGTAAGCAAAATAAAATATGGATATTTCCCAGGTTATATATTCAGTACATCATAACGGGACACTGGCTATGGGGATCCCTATATGTTCATTTACAATGAAGGAGTGCAGGTTATCACATTCAGGTAAGGCTCAGGCTGAGATGACACTGCTTGTAGCTCTACTAATAAAGGAAACCGGTCAGCAATATCAGATTGTGCTGATGTGGTTCCCTGCAGCACAGTATACATCTGCTGTGCAGCTCGCAGAGCATACCAGCTGTGGCTGCAGCATTAGCTTTACAAATGGGAAAAAGATTTCTTATTATGCCGGGAGAGGGGCAGAAACTACTCATCTGAGCAGGGCGCCCTATGGGGATCATTGACAGGCAGAGAGACCCGTTAGTGGCCTCTTTGCCTGTCAATCATCCTCACACTGTGAGCTGACAGGCAGGGAGACATGACTAGTCACAGATGGCTCTCTGCCCAGATGACTAGTTGCCGCCCCTCTCCCTGCGTAATAACACATTTTTCCCCTGGAGACCTATTTCTGGAACCCTTTCCCTTTGTCTTATTATTCTCTGTTATCAACCGTTATAGCCTGGTTAAGGGATCACACAAGGGAGTCTAAAAACATGTCTGCGCTCATAACCTCTGCATGTGCGGGTTACTTGTGTAATGTTCACTGTAACACAGACACAAGATCTGCTGTACTACTCCTGCACCCCACCCATTCTCATGCCTTCTTTGTATGCAGGAAGCCATACACAGCTGGTGACATCCAGCTGTTACAACAAAGACACAATAGGCCGTTCAGGCACCGCCATATTGTTTATTTAGCCCCCTCTTTTGTGTTTAGTCTCTGATGACACTGGGTGACTACCAACATGGCTGCCATTCATGCTACCAAATAGGGTACCAGAGTCCCATGACCCCCTAAATCACTTATGTAGTGATAAGCCACCATTCAGGGGTGTGGAAAAGCTGGATGATAGCTTGTCAGAAGAGGCTGACTCTTTTCATTCTCTTCAGTGACATGTAAATCCTTCTGCAATAAGCAATTTGTAGATGGATAAACAGACAAGAGGTTCTTTGTGTCCATGGATGTAAAGCCTTCTGTGACAGGCTAAATTCTAACGTCCCATCCATAATACGCGCGATAAGGAATCCGGATCCTCGGGACAAAGTCTTCCTTCTTTATGACACTTAGACCATTCACCATAAAGTGATGACGCCCCTGCCCTTAAACAATGTTCATATTCCTGTGGTCATCGTTTTGCTGCCCACATACGCTGTGAGCCGTGGCATTGTCTACCCAGTGCGGCATTAATACTAGAAACTCTATGGCTATAGCTATGTACATGTCTAAAGTAGTTTAACCTACTGCTTTATTCAGCTAGTGACGTGGCTATCACAAGTGCCACCCTTTGTACCGATCATCAACCAGTGTTTTTTTTCGCCGTCCTTGAGCTTGATTTCTATGATAGACGTGAATTTTGCAGATAAGCCCCGGACTCTGCCCTGTGCCTGAGACACACTCCCCCCATTTCTAATGGACTATAGTTTGTTTTTATAGTTCTGGTTTGTTAGGGACCCTATGACCAGGATAGGGCTACATTTATGACACCTGTGGTATACTGCTGCAAGAGATGGGCCCCATTGTAAGTCTATAGAGACCACCTCCTGCAATGTGACAGGGAGTGAAGCTCTTAGACAAGCGCTTCTCCCAGCTATAACAATCTGTGGGTGTCTAAACATCCAGACCTTGACTGATCAAAACTTTTGACCTGTCTCTGTGACGTGTTAAAAATTTTTTTTTTTGTGAATAACAAGAGAACCATTCATTATCTGAGGGACTGCCGAACATTGTAGTCATTGGCATTTGCAGATCCACAACAGCGCAGAGTATTTTAGGAAAGGAATGAGCCAAAGGGATGCACGTGAGATCAGATTTGACATTGAAGGGTTGTTCAAGGTTAAGAAGGCAGTCACACATAGCTCTACATTAAAAAGGCTTGTCACTAGAAGTCAGGAAAGATGGATGATCATTCCATCAGAAGTAGTCGCCCAGCAGCCATCTAGAACTTTTAGCTTGGGTGAATCATAGATGGTATCTCAGGTGTGTCTTCGGGTGGCTCTTATTGCTATGCAGGAGGATACATTGGGACAAACTGATAAAAAAAATCCTATAGTTCACACATTATAGACTGGGTACAGATGGAACAGGACATCTAGCTCCTGTCCCCTGGGGTATATGAGCTCACACATATATTACTGCTCTCATCTTATACCCATTGACCGCCTGGAGTAGTTGTTGTAGTTTGTCTGTGAGAAGGTATAAATAAAGTTAATTGAAGAGAACAAATAGATTGTTAGGCCTTTGATTCAAAACTGAGAGGAGCCTTGTTGCCCATAGCAACCATTTAGAATTGTGAAAACATGTGGCCATTGATAACTGGTTTAGGTGATGGTGTATAGTATTCTCTAGTGGAAACTACAACTCTCAGCATGCCGCAGTTGGTGAGCTGTAGATTGGAGATCACTGGTAAAGTCTATAATCTTAAAGGGGTACTCCAGCGGGGGGGGGCGGCACTTTTTTGCTGAGGGGTTCCAGCGGCGGGTCCCGCATCGCGGCGCTCCGGTTCCCAGCCGCTTCTTGGTGTCTGACGCGCGCCCGAGACGTGACGTCTCAGGTCCGCTCAGCCAGTCAGTGAAACGGATCCCGTCTCCTTCACTGACTGGCTGAGCGGACCTGAGACGTCACGTCTCGGGCCCGCGTCAGACACCAGGAAGTGGGCGGGAACCGGGCACCAGAGCGCCGCTGGAACCGGGGAGGTGAGTGGACGTCTTTTCCCTCAGGTCCCAGCAAAAAAGTACCACTGGTACATCGCTTTTTTTATTTCTTACATAAATAGACCAGCGCCGGCACGGGGATGCTGATGCTGTGGTCCCTTTTTTGAACCGCTACCTGGTTCCTGTGAACGGCGCCAGTCTATTATCGAGCACCGGCAAAGCTTGAAGCACTGGAGGCGGGCCAGCCTGGTGTGACGGACTGCCCCACGTCACAGAGGGGAGGGAGCTTTGACACACTTTTAGCCGGCCGGCCTCCAGTACTTCATACCCCTCCGGTAGACTGGCGATGTGTGTGGGAACCGGGATGCAGTTCACAGAAAGGGCCATGGCACAGGCATTCCAGGACTGGTCTATTCATTTTAAAAATAAAAAAGCATTGTACCGGTGGTACATTTGCTTTAGGTAACTCTTTATACCATCTAAGAAACCTCCTGACAGACGAGGTCACTTCGGGACATTTAGTTCATATAAGGAACCATCCCAAGATTACAGCTTATCAGCCTCCTGCAGGATAGGTGATAGGTATCTGATCAATAGGGAAAACCCACCATTCAAGAGAACTGCGGGGTCCCTTGTCCTCTGAGTGAAAGGATCTACAGTTAGTAAATATATTTTCTATGGTGGCCACCTCTATGGACTGGTGTGGGCATTTTCCAGTATATATAAGCACGGTGTGAACCTTCCTCTCACTTTAGCATCTGTCATTCTTCTATTTTTGCAGAGGTGCTATAACACTTTTCCGGGTGAAGCTGCAAGTAAAAAGACACCTGCGAGAGAAGAACACCGTCCCCATGATATTCAAGGAGTGTGTTAAACGCCATCCCAACAAAACAGCACTGATCTTTGAGGGGACCGGGGTATCATGGACGTTCAAGGAGCTAGATGAGTTTTCCAATGCGGTGGCCAACTTCCTGTACGCTGAAGGTTACCGGAATGGGGACGTCCTTGCGCTGTTCATGGAGAACTGCAACGAGTATGTTGGGTTTTGGCTGGGCATGGCCAAAATAGGGGTCGAAGCCGCTTTAATCAATTTCAATTTGCGGCTGGACGCCCTAGAACATTGCTTTAGCGTCTCCAACTCGAAGGCTGTGATCTTTGGACAGGAGATGTCACAAGGTGAGGAGGGAATGCATTGCTTTTCTCTTTTTATTTAAATTTTTTTTATTATATCTGTATCTCGGAAAGCTGGTTGACAACCAATAAGGCAGTATAATGATTACCAAGTTTCTGGGGTCCTGAATGCAGCTCAGACTACATTGACAGCTTGGTATGTAACACAACATAGACTGCTTTTCAGGATTCTAGGAAAGTAGTATGATAGTTGTCACTCAGCTTTCCAGAGTCCTGAAAAGAATGTGGGACTGCTTATTATATAAAGATTGCTTTTCAAGAGTCTATTTATGATATATTATAACTTTTTTTTATACTTTTAGCAATGACGGACGTCTATTCCATGATGGGGAAATCCATACGCCTGTACTGCTTTGGTGATTGTGACCGTGCAAGCATTCCCCCTAGCTCAGAGTTCATATCACCCTTGTTACAGAGCGCGTCCCGTCTTCCTCCTGAAGACCCCGGGAGGAGCTTTACAGGTAATAGCAGAGATAAAGATCCCTTTGTGGTGTAGTAGTATGTTTTCCTTACACCCTCAGCGTGTCCTCCTTACACCCCCCAGCGTGTCCTCCTTACACCCCCCAGCGTGTCCTCCTTACACCCCCCAGCGTGTCCTCCTTACACCCCCCAGCGTGTCCTCCTTACACCCCCCAGCGTGTCCTCCTTACACCCCCCAGCGTGTCCTCCTTACACCCCCCAGCGTGTCCTCCTTACACCCCCCAGCGTGTCCTCCTTACACCCCCCAGCGTGTCCTCCTTACACCCCCCAGCGTGTCCTCCTTACACCCCCCAGCGTGTCCTCCTTACACCCCCCAGCGTGTCCTCCTTACACCCCCCAGCGTGTCCTCCTTACACCCCCCAGCGTGTCCTCCTTACACCCCCCCAGCGTGTCTTTCTTACACCCCCCAGCGTGTCCTTCTTACACCCCCCAGCGTGTCTTTCTTACACCCCCCCGCGTGTCTTTCTTACACCCCCCAGCGTGTCTTTCTTACACCCCCCAGCGTGTCCTCCTTACACCCCCCAGCGTGTCCTCCTTACACCCCCCAGCGTGTCCTCCTTACACCCCCCAGCGTGTCCTCCTTACACCCCCCAGCGTGTCCTCCTTACACCCCCCAGCGTGTCCTCCTTACACCCCCCCAGCGTGTCCTCCTTACACCCCCCCAGCGTGTCCTCCTTACACCCCCCCAGCGTGTCCTCCTTACACCCCCCCAGCGTGTCCTCCTTACACCCCCCCAGCGTGTCCTCCTTACACCCCCCCAGCGTGTCCTCCTTACACCCCCCCAGCGTGTCCTCCTTACACCCCCCCAGCGTGTCCTCCTTACACCCCCCCAGCGTGTCCTCCTTACACCCCCCCAGCGTGTCCTCCTTACACCCCCCAGCGTGTCCTCCTTACACCCCCCAGCGTGTCCTCCTTACACCCCCCAGCGTGTCCTCCTTACACCCCTCAGCGTGTCCTCCTTACACCCCCCAGCGTGTCCTCCTTACACCCCCCAGCGTGTCCTCCTTACACCCCTCAGCGTGTCCTCCTTACACCCCTCAGCGCGTCCTCTTGAACTATATGACTAGAATGCAGTATTTTATGTCCCACCTGGTGCTTCTCCATTATTTAATAAGTTACCTCTTGTATCCTTTCCAGATAAATTATTCTATATCTACACCTCCGGAACCACAGGACTTCCCAAGGCTGCCATAGTGGTGCATAGCAGGTGAGTATACGAGCCAGGCGCTCCTTACACAATGTGCACAAATCACTGCAGTCCCATTTATTTACTTGTTCTTTCTTCCTAGATATTTCCGCATGGCTGCCTTGGTGCATTATGGCTTTGGCATGCGATCAGATGATGTGATTTATGACTGCCTGCCATTGTACCACTCTGCAGGTAATCATATGATCCTCCATGTGCACTGCTGCCATCTTGATTTATGCTCCTGAGGCAGGATGTAACTTTTACTTTTTGGCTTTTTCAAAGAGCGTTTTCCTTCAAGGGCATCAGTCATAGAAATAGAATAAGCTGAGCTGGGTTGGGGGATTTGCATTTGCTCCCAACAAGTCCTCAACTCTATTGAATTGGGGTACAGAGAAAGTGATCCTCAACCAGTGGATCTCCAGCTGTTGCAGAACTAAATCTCCCAGCATGCCTTGTTAGCTGAAGAACTATAGTATAGACAGATTGAGACCACTGTGCCCCAACTGGCGGGCTCTCCAGCTATTGGAGAACTACAACTCTTGGCACACCATGTTAATCAAAGAACTATATTAAAGAATGACTAATAGATGGAGACCATTGTTCTCTAACCTGTGGCTTGCTAGCTGTTGCAAAACTACAACTCCCACCATGGACTTCAGCTGTCCGGGCATGGTAGGAGTCATAGTTTTGCAACAGCTGGAGAGCCACTGGTCTAGATGCTGTTCACTGTCCAGGCATGCTGAGATTTGTAGTTTTTTTTATCCACCATAGAGCCATTGAAGACCCTGGTGTAGACATGTGGTTGGTGCATTCTAATCTCTTCATCCCTGGCTGTGTGTCTTAGGTAACATCGTTGGGATGGGTCAGTGTATTCTCATGGGTCTTACCGTTGTCATCAAGAAGAAATTCTCAGCCTCACGGTTTTGGGATGACTGTGTGAAATATAACTGCACGGTAAGCATCTGCTGTTTCTTACCTTTTATTTCTTCCATGTTAGCTCCCCTTTAAGTTCCTACTAAGGCATCTGCTTTACATACAGATAGTGCAGTACATCGGTGAGATCTGCCGCTATCTCCTCAACCAGCCAGTGCGGGAGGCCGAGTCCCAGCATAAAGTGCGGATGGCCTTAGGGAACGGACTGCGTCCTGCCATCTGGAGGGAGTTCATGTCCCGGTTCAGCATTCCTCAGATTGCAGAGTTCTATGGGGCTACAGAATGTAACTGCAGCTTGGGCAACTTTGACAATAATGTAAGTATGGCGTGTGAGTAAATGCGGTGTAAGTGGAGTGACTCTCAGCTGCAGCCATAACCATTCCATGTGGTTTCTAGGTTGGGTCCTGTGGGTTCAATAGCCGCATTCTGCCCTTTGTGTATCCCATCCGGCTGATGAAGGTGAATGAGGAGACAATGGAGCTTATACGTGATTCAAGAGGTCTCTGCATCCCTTGTCAGCCAGGTAAGTGGATAGCAGGATTTCTAATATATAATGTGACAACTTTATAGTATATGGGCAGGTAAAGGTTTACAATCCCTAAATTTGTACCTGTCACTTTAAAAAAATACAAGAATTGACATTTTAGAAGTTTTTATTGGCCAGTGTTGGAGCGTTCACATCCAGGCCTATTACTAGAATAAACAGGGAGAAGCTCACAGCTAAGCACTTCTGTTCCATGTGCTCTGTGCGTTTAAAGAGGTACTCCAGCGGGGGGGGGGGGGGCACTTTTTTGCTGTTTCAAGTCCGCTCAGATCCCGCCTCTGTCACTGAGTGGCAGAGCGGACCCGAGACGTTACGTCTCGGGCCCGCGTCAGACACCAGGAAGCGTCCGGGGACCGGAGCGTCGCGATGCGGGACCCGCCGCTGGAACCAGGGAGGTGAGTGGACATCTTTTCCCTCAGCCACCTCCTCCCCGGTCCCAGCAAAAAAGTGCCCCCCAGCTGGAGTACCCCTTTAAAGCTGCTGTATGTCCTACAGGAAGGGGTGTATTCTTTCCAGTCTGACACAGTGCTCTCTGCTGTCACCTCTGTCCATGTCAGGAACTGTCCAGAGTAGTAGCAAATCCCCATTGAAAACCTCTCCTCTCCAGACTGGAAAGAATACACCACTTTCTACAGGATAGACAGCAGCTGTGATAAGTACTGGAAGACTTGAGATTTTTTTTAATAGAAGTAAATTACAAATCTCTGTCACTTTCTGGCATGAGTTGATTTGAAAGATTATTTTTTTTTATTTTTATTTTTTTGCTGTACTTACCCCTTAAATTAAAATGGTCCCATTGACTTACACTGACACTGTTTCATTTATGCGGCTCAGAGTGGGGAAAGAATGTCTTTAGCACTCTCATATCCTGACTCGTTCTAGAGATCAATTGGGCTGCGAACACCCATACCCCGACCGATCAAATGTTTTGACGTCTCTATAACATGTCAAAAGTGACACCATTTAAAGGGATGGGTCTTGCCCATTCAGTACCCAGATATATTTAAGCATATGTTAATATAGCCCAGTAAGAGCCATAGCATCCTCATTGCTTACTCAGGCATGGCAACTTGTACACACTACAGCTGTGTCTGGTACTGCCGGTTATACTTATTCCACTAAGTACAAATGAGCTGTAGTACCAGGCACAGCCACACTTCATCTATAGTGCTGTTGTCTATGTTTCTGTAAATCTTTTTAAAAAGGTTACCCAGGATTAGAAAAACATGGCCAGTTTCTTCCACAAACCTCACCACTCTTGTTCTTAGTTTAGGAGTGGTTTTGCAGCTCAGTTTTATTCCTTTTTTTTTTTGGAAGAAATCTGCTATGTTTTAACCCCTTTAAAACTATATTCCACCAAGGATGGTCTTACAATTTTAATGTCGGCCAACAGCTATTCCATATACATGCACTACCGGGGTGGCAGAGTGTTCTCAATGTGAAGAAGAAAATGAAGACGTCACTGGAACCTGGCAGTGGCTTATTTTCTTCTTTCTATTAAGAAAACATGTGCCTTTTAGCTGAGCCTAGCGTGCATATGTATGGAATATAGAGATATCCAGTGAGAACAAAGGATTGGCCATGTTGAAATCCAGTAGCCCGGACTTTTATTCCCCTTCCATCTTCTGCAGAGGGGGGAGTGAGCGACGTGAATTGACCAGTCTGTCTGGCATACATTTATGTCTGTGGGCACCTTCTCATTCTGATTGCAGGGATGTACTGTCTTGTATTACAGGTGAGCCTGGGCAGCTGGTTGGTCGTATTATCCAGTCAGACCCACTGCGTAGATTTGACGGTTACGTGAACGAGTCCGCCACTAGCAAGAAAATAGCCAAAAACGTGTTCAAGCCTGGAGACATGGCGTACCTTTCCGGTAAGGCTTATATCCAAGGCATGGAGATGTCTTTCTACCCAAGGCCCTCTGTCTTCTGACCATTGTCCTGTCCTTCCTGCAGGCGATGTCCTGGTCATGGATGAGCTGGGCTATATGTATTTCCGGGATCGGACAGGGGACACGTTCCGATGGAAAGGAGAGAATGTCTCCACCACCGAAGTAGAAGGAATCCTGAGCAAACTCCTTCAGCAGGCGGATGTTGTGGTCTATGGCGTGGAGGTGCCAGGTACACGCCTGATTTTTTTTTTTCTTCCTGGATCTGAGGTAACTTTTTTTTTTTTTTTTTTTGTTACCTGGATTAAAAACGTCTCCTGTTTATTTCCTAGGAACTGAAGGGAGAGCTGGAATGGCGGCCATCGCTGACCCCGATCATAAAAGTGATCTTGTAAAGTTTGTCAAGGACCTTAAGAAGGCACTGCCTGGGTACGCACACCCCGTCTTCCTGCGATTACTGCCAGAGGTGAACAAGACAGGTGAGAGTCCTATAGACAGAAGAGCTTATATACTAGTATCCTCCTGTGAGGATCGTATCAGACTTATACCATCGTCTCCTACGGAAGGTCCCAATCTCCAGCTATACACACAGCCCATATCATCTATAAGGTTTGATATGGTAGTTCTGAATCATTTCATCAAGGTCCTTTGGAATGGAGCGGCATGTGTACTACTGCTTCATTCATTGTTTGTGGAAATAGCGGAGGACAGGGCTCAGATCTCTGACAAGTCCCACAGATGAGGGCTGTCCAGGCATGATGGGAGTTGTTGTTTTGCAACAGCTGGAGAGCCAAGGTTCCCTACCCCTGCCATAGACAATGAATGGAGATGCAGTGCGCAAGTGACTGCTGCTGAATTCTGAAGGAAGACTATAAACCCCATTCTTGAGATCAGATTTTTTGTAATCATACAATAAATGGCTGGAATAAGCTGGCTAAACACATAACATACCTGTTTGCTTATACCTCCCGATCCCTCCATACACATGCATGCACAAGTCAACGGAATGTATGTGTGTTCTCTCTGAGGAGAGGGTAAAAGTGACTCCTAGATTCCTCCTCTGGCAGTGGTTTATGTCCCTGAGAACAAATCGATCAGACATTTTAGATTCAGCATGCCTGATCCTTCCCTCCCCTGACATTTGCCATAAGAGAAGACTCGGGGGGGCCACCATACACAGTAGATCACAGGTCTAAAACCTGTGTCCCTTTAGCCGTTGCAAACTACAATTCCTATAATGATGGCCATTTTATAGCAGTTTTGCAACAGCTAGAGTGCCAAAAGTTTGACATCACTGCATTAGATCATCAGCCAGTCCTGTCAAAATTAATAGGGGGTTTGGCTAATTTTATTTTTGTGTGTATGGCCAGCTAAACACAGTTAAACTAAGATGGGTCAAGACATGGCGTAACAAAATCCACTGTGTGAACTGAGCCTGAAGTGTATTAGCTTGCTGTATGCTGTATCATTGCCAGTTCCTGTAATGTCCAGCAGATGTCGCTGTTGGCTCACAAAGTTGTTCATTGACTTGAATCACGTGATGGGTTCCCCTGCGATGCTGTGATCTCCCCTCAGGGAGCTCTTGACACCTGCTGGAAACTACTGAGTCAATACGCTCTGACCTGTCTGTGAGAAATCAGTGGATGTCAGTCTCCTCTATCGATTGTAGTACAGGAAAAGCCGCAGCTAACCTCCTGTATCCCCTTCACTATTCCTACAGGAACGTACAAATTCCAGAAGACAGAAATGAGGAAAGAAGGCTTTGATCCCAACGTGGTGAAAGACTCCTTGTACGTCCTGGACTCCCAGCAAGGAAAGTACATCCCCTTGGACGATGAAGTCTACAGAAAGATCCTATCAGGGAAGCTAAAGCTGTAGTCTGTAGGTTTTGGGTACTGTTGTTTTTTGTTTTTTTCCATTGCATCTTTTGTTTCTTCGCTTTGGTTCTGATCACGTGACACGGTTCGGCCCATGGAGCAGACTGGATTCTTACATCACCGGAGATTATACTCGCATACCAAAGTATTACAGCTCAGTACGTCTGGGAGGTCAAGGTGTCACGGCCCAGGACCCCGATGTTTAAAGGGACTTTTGTTTTTTATTTATTTTTTTTAGTCCAGCAGGAGTTTTAATTCACTGTACAGATTATGTTTCATCTCTTACACTCTGGCTTTGGCTCGGACGAGATCTAGCATGAAGGCGATGACGAAGGGAATAAGACAAGAACTTCTATTGGACAATGCTGCCGTCTGATGAGGGGACAGCGCCTCCATATTGGAAAAAGGAAAACTATAGACATAATGTAATGTAAAGCTGTGAGCTTGTATATAGAAGCGGACCAAGAGATCTGTATCCACATAGGACCTCACTGCTCCTCACACTACGGCCCAGCTGTCTACACTTATACCTCTGCCTTCAATGCGTTCCCTGGCAGGAGGATATCAAGCCATAACATAGACTGCTTAACCCTCACTAACCACACCCCAATGTCCCCAAGCAGCAGCATTACCCAGAATCCAATACATTGAATCCCTAATATAATGGTTATAAGAGACAACAGATGTGGTCGAGCATGCATGTATGAGGAATAAGTGACTGTCAGACACCCCTGGGGGTATATTGAATTCTAACATGCCAGATCCTTCCCTCCCCTGACATCTGCTATTGAGGGAAACCCCCATACACATTAGATGATGGAAAACTGTCCAGGCATGATGGGAATTGTAGTTTTGCAACAGCAGAAGGGCCACAGTTTGCCATCATTCCTTGGTTCCCATCTTGCAGACAGCACTTATGCTCAGCCATGACACCATGTATCTAATGCCATTAACAAACATCCTGCTGGTAACAGGTACGGTGGGCCATGCCGCAGCTGTGGGGGGCTCGGAGACAGGGGGCTCGGACCTAGTTTGCTACTGTATAGTAAGGACTTGCCCAGGCAGTGGGGCATTGTCTACATAAGACCTCCCATCTGACGCCATTGTTATATTTGCTGTGGGGTCGCTCACTTCTGTGTACACTAAAGGGAACAGGGCACATAGCAGTCTTCAAGGGTCCAAGTGCTTGGACCCTCATCGAGCTGTCATTTAGAGACTGGTAGATTGTAACCAAGGTGAGGTGGAGACCGCCTTTACTATATCACAGTGAAGACATCTGTGAGTGTATGGAGTCAGGTGTGTCTCCTTCCTTCACAATATCCATCACAGTATCATATGCAACCTGCTCTTTCCATTAAAAATGCTGAACGCTATAGAACTATTACTGTTAATGGGCACTGTCACTTTAAAAACATATAACATGTCAAAAGTCTTGATGGGTTGGGCTGAGTGTTCAGACCCCCACCAATTGTTAGGTAGTATTGAGAGAGCTGAGCGCTTCATCCCCAGCATGCTGCAGGAGACGGCTCCAATGTCTAGGCTGAGATCGCAGTGAAGCGCTTAGCTGAGTGCTTCTCCCAGCTCTCTGTAATGATTGGTTGAGGGTTCAAACGATTGAAATCAAAACTTTGTAATCTCTAGTGGATATGAGCGAACTTGCCGAAAGGTTAGGTATCTCTAATCTCTAGGACATGTTAAAAGTTTTTTAAAGTGACAGGGACACTTTAATGTTTATGACATTACATATATATTCCAGAAGCCCATGGCAGTAATACAAACAATTGTTTCTTATAAACTGCTTGACCTGATCTAAGCCGGTTCTGCTACCCAGTGCTGCATGCATTTCCCATCCTCATGAAGATAATGTCAGACAATGGCTTATCATGAGCTAATCTTATGGACCTCCTTAAAGGGGAGCTCCATTCAGAAGGTAACACGGGTGGGGGTTATGAGCTGTGACCTTGTCCCCTGCATCCCCCCCCATATCTTGTCAATGAATCCAAATCTGTAATCTGCATTAATCCAAGAAGGGAAAACTATGCAAAGTAATGTTCTCACTGTCCTTCATCTGTCCTGGCCAAGAAGACTTGTGATGTGCCGCGACCAATCAGCCTCCGGATCACGTTCTTTGAGCAGGAATCTGATTGGTTGCGATTGACAACACTACTGTATTTCCTCTGCAATATTTTGTGTACTTGACTGTCGGCATTGTGTCATAGTAGCGGTATAGAGTTCTATTCATTCTGATGCCACGTGAATGCTGAGCATATCTATGTCTACATACGTGTGCATGTAAACGGCATACAGTGACCTCTCACAAGGGGGATGCATAATGAGAAATGACTTACTTTCCAACCCTCGCATGACCTATACCCCCCCCCCCCCCCTCCTCACTTCCTTGTTTGCTGGCACCATGCCACCTGTGGATAGGTTTACCATGTGCTATGAGAATGTATAAAGGGGCCAATCTGAGCTGGGGCCCCATAGTAGCCAAGAGGACGGCCTTAAAGGTATTCACACCATTGCATCAAGCTGATTGGTCCCCCCTCCTGCAAGGGATTTTGCTGCTATTAGCCTGTTTTTTTATGGATGATGGGAGTGTTAACTACACTTAAAGTAGCAACTATATCTGAGTATCTCCCCCCCCCCCCATCATCCTCTATTGTCTGTGTGCAAAATTCTATTCAGCTGAGAAATCGGTGACAACCAGTATGGCTTCTATGATGACAACTATGTTTAAATTGGCTGCTTCCCCCCCACACACACACACACACAAAGAAACAGCACCACCCTCGTCATCAGTTTGCGTGTGGTACTGCAGCCCCATTCCATTGAAGTGTATGGAGTTTACTTGTAATACCCCACCAAACCTGAGGAGAAAGCAGCTGTGTTTTTATCATCCTGGACAACCCCTTTAACTTGCAAAGCGGAATGACAACCCCTTGGCGGCCATATTGGATTTAATTGAATTTCCGGTAAAGAGACGGATAGAGTTTTTAACTTGATGATCTTATTTATTTCAGGGAGAAGTGCACTTCGCTATGTATATCGCACAATGGGTTAACGTCACATCTAGTATATTTACCAGGGATATAGTGTTCGATGTATATAATACATTTATTGGGGTGAACGGGGTGGGTGCCAGTGGGAGGGAACCAATATAAGCTGACATAATGGGTTCATGATCAGCTGACTGGTGTGTAGTTTTGCAACTGATAGAGCTATATAGCTATGGAAAGAAGTGTTGTGTATATACTCTGCCAGTCACTTACTTGCACTCAGCTCTATATACATGTATTGTATGTAACATATACTTGTATAACTTGATTATTGTCAGGTGGGAGCAGTTCTACTATAGTATACCCCCCTCCCCCCACACACACCTACCTGGGACCCAAATTGTAATCATGAATGACATGTATTACATATCAGACAGGTCATGTGGGGGCCATGGAGTTACAATTTGGGTGCATATTCAGCCCAAATCCATTGGACTATACACATGATGGTGCATAGGTGCCAAAGCACAGTGTTACCAATATGGCTGCCATTACAGTCCCCCTCCTGGGCCTGGATGGCATTGCTGCAGGATGTGACTACACACATATACCATTCAGGAGTCAAGGAAAGCTGTGTAACAACCCCAGAAACAGTGATCTTTGACTACTTTATCATGGCGTCCGTCATCCCCTGAGCACCATCAGATACTGTGAATGGTACAAGTATTTTTATTCTTTAGACTATATCACCTCTTCTCCCCAGTGTAGTCTATCCTCACAAGCAATGTATTGTCTTACATAAACTGTATGACAAGGATTTTCCATGTGCAATAAAAAAAAAAAAAGTCATTTCACTGTTTGTTGTTATTTTTTCATGGTTTTGGCATCTGGAATGTTTTACCTGCAGTACCTGAAGTGGCCACAAGGGTCTCTCATCAGCCTGTGCTGAGTCTTCTAATAGTGTGCAGTGCTATCAATCTGCAGGTGACAGGAGGTGGGACAGAGGAACTAGTACACCCAATGCTGGAAGGACGACGTCACCCATCCCCGGCACAGTTCACACTGGAGGATGATGATTTCTTAGCTGCTGTGTATGTTATGAATCCTAATAAGTTTCCATATTTAATTCAGTGTAAAATCCAAAAAATAGGTTATCCAGTGTAATATTGAATGTGATTATTCTATTGAAGGGAATACAGCCCATGGACAAGAGGGGCGCTGTTTATAGAAAACAAGTTGTACAACCCAGTTAACCAGGTAAGCACCAGGGAGTATAGGTGGCACAGGGGAAGATGGGGCCCATTGTTAATAAGGACCCACATGTCCCTTCAGTGCACAGTGATATTAAAGGAACCCAACGGTTCAGTCCCAGGTTATCTGGGTTCCCATCGCCTTGATCACTCTTATAGCAGATCCTATAGACACGTCCTGTGGATGTCTCGTAATGGGGTATTCCCATCTAGAACCCTCATCTATTAGTAGACTCTTGTTGGCTGCGTCACCTCTATCGTATTCCTATATAATGTAATGGGGTTCTGGACTTTGTTTCCCATAGATCCTAATGGTTATGGACACATGGTTGCCATATACATATAAGAACATGGGATAGCTTGTCTGACTATAGGTATACTGCAGGCGCTAATTCATGTTAGGGGGCGCTATACTCCCCAGACCGCATTTTGAGGGGCAACCTGTGCTCTGCCGTGCAAATGGCCTCCAGCCGGGGGAGGGAGAGGTGGGATAAAGCCTGGTTTGCGGCTTTAGTGTCACTTTCAGTCTTTTGGGAAGGTTAAATGGCTGTTTAGAGCGGAGCATTGAAGGCCGAGCAGGGGGTGTATTGTGAAGGGCTTCTCCTGCATTGTCCATTCCTATTCAATGGTTCCTGAATAAGAAAGCTCTGGGCCCCCACTTTTTTTTTTCCTCTCCTCCTCCCTCAGCCGGAACACAAGTGCTTGGTATGGGGGAGGCCTGGAGTTTCCTGCAGGTTGTGATGGTATTCACAGCCTCCATCGCTTCAGCTCCTTCTTTCTTTCTTTTCTGCAGTTTAACCCGGGCAGAGAGACTCACTGATCTCTGCTTGACACCCAATTACCACATGAATACGCTGGAGTGGCTGAAAAAGGCCTCTCACTTCTGCTGACCCCCTCACTCCTTATGCTGAGAGGCTGCCGATCAAACAAAGCTCCAGCGGGCAGGCCTCCATTGTCACCCCTGCCGAGGGGTCCTCCTCTATTCCAGCACCCCATTGTCTGCCGTTTTATTAAATGCTTTCACTGCACAGGATGCAAACAGCTGTTCCAGGGCCGCCGGGTGCTTTATGCAGAACAAGCGGGCGCCTTTTTTATTTAACTTACTACCACATGCCACAAACTAGCCCATATCACTTACCAAACTTTTTGGCTTTGTGAACATAATTGCAGGAAAATCTGAGTCATCGGGATGAGCAAAAACGCTCCTGTGAAGTCCTGTGTATCCCACTTGGTTTTCCATCCCAGTACCTGGTGTCCAGACCTGAACCTCCCAAGTCTCCCTACTTTTATCCATCTCACTCTTTGCTCCCTTAAGGACGTGTTCACACAGCGAAAATCGCTGCGGATGTGGGTGGCAGAATCTCCACCAAATGTTGCATCCATGGTTTGCATGAAAAACCATCCAAAGTTGACATTTTACACCAAGCAGAACAAAAATGTACAAAATTTTCAAAAAATGCATCTAGTTTTTTATCATGGGGAAAAAAGTGATGTCACTTTTTCTGTTACCACATGGATTAGACTGGTAAAAGTGAATGAGAGCTAAGGCTCTGTTCACACGGAGTAAAACTGGAGGAATTCTGTGGAATTTCCACCATCCTCCGTGTCGTACTGGGAGTCTATGGGAGGCTTGCGCTCCTCCTCTCTCTGCGCTGAAGAATGGACATGTCAATAACCCCTAATTGCGCTTTTTTGCTGCTGTTTTGCCATGAATAGTTAAATCGCTGTAAAATAGCTCTACTTTTGCTGCGATTCCGTGAAAATTTTACTGCAATTCCACAATTCATATCAAAATAGAGGCAAATATGTAGGCTGAAAGCAATGTAGGCCAGCGCCGATCTTGCTGATCGGCGGTTGTTTGTGGCCGCAGGGGGCTGAAGATTGGGTCGTGTAAAAGGGCTCTTACGGAATCCGCACGTAAAACTTCAAGCATGTCATGTCAATTCTTTGGACGGACAGCGGAATCTGTCTGAGCATGGAATGGAGCCTGTGGGACAGGCGAAACTTCAAGCAGGGGCACACAGCGGAATCCGCTTAAAGTTCTACACGCAGATTCCATATTGTTTTCGTAACCTTACAGTTGATCCCGTCTCCTGCAATGAGTCAGATTGAGCAAGAAGCTAGAGAGTGAAGTACGCAGTAGCATGCTTCTCCCGACTCTACCTAGAGATCAATGCCAGTCTTAGCACCAAGACCCCGTCACAAGCCACACAGCTTTTAGAAGCCGCTTACAAGGCAAAATTTTTCTACCTCAAGTTATCTGTGTGAATGGGCCCTATGTTCATACAAGGCAGATTCCTACAAAGAAATATACGCTGTATACAGTGCAGATCTTTAGAAATTTCATCATATGGCTGCTTAAAAAATCCTTAGAAAATCTACATTGAATTTGAGGTTTAAACGTGAAATCTGAGTGTTGAACGCTGTGGATGCCATACAGATCATAGCAGATTTTAATGAGGGAAATCACAGTCTGCAAGAAATTCACCGTCTTGCAGATTTCAAATGATATCTTTTTTTTTCCCCCCTCCTCAACACTACCACAACCCGCAGCCAGATCCACACTATAATACACATGATGCAGTGCACACCTGTCAGTGATAGTGGTGTGGATAGTGGAGCTGATATGGAGACGTGATAGAGTTGTCATCATTGAAAGCCAGATCATAAGCGTCCCCGTCTATTGCACAGCTGTCTGCACAGACTCATGAATAGGAAATCCGCCTGGTTAGTTTGTGTTATGTCCATACTGCTGTATAATTAGACTGTTTTGCTGTTCAGGAGTCCAGGAAAGCTGGGAGACTATTCATGTCGTGACTGTAGTTGTGGTTAGCAGACCTATGTAAAAGGAGTGATTCCAGAAACTTGTACATACTGGGTGATTATTTTACAGCAGGGATGGGGAACCTTCAGCTGTTGCAAAATTACAATTCCCATCATGCCTGGACAGCCAAAGCTTTAGCTAACCAGGCATGATGGGAAATGTAGTTTTGCAACAGCTGGGGGGCCAAAGATTCCCCATCCCTGCTTTACAGTGTAGCTCATCAGCTGTTACAGAACTACAACTCTCAGCATTCTCTGACAGCCTTCAGCTATCAGCTCATACTGGGAGTAGAAGTTTTAAAGCAGGACTGTGCTATAAAGCTCCTCATTCACTGACATGACAATAGAGTATTGGCATATGGGGTATACTTGTTACTTGCTTCTTCTAATACATCCAGAGACTGGAAAGCTTCCCAGCCCTAATCCTGCTCATACAGCTGAGGGTTTGCTACAATGTATCAGGGTAGGAACGAGATTTGTTCTGTTGCCTTATTTATCTGTGATGATTTTGGTGCGTTTACACAGAAAGATTATCTGACAGATTATCTGCCAAAGATTTGAAGCCAAAGCCAGGAGCAGACTATAAACAGACATCAGGTCGTATAGGTAAGCCTGAGATTTCTCCTCTTTCCAAATCCACTCCTGGTTTTGGCTTCAAATCTTTGGCAGATAATCTTTCTGTGTAAATGGACCCTTACCGGCATCGCCATCGTTATTAGGCAACAGAGGATTTGCCCCAGTTAACTGCCATGAACATTAATTTGACATCCACACAAATAACGTCCATTATTTAATACACCATGGGGGACATTTACCAAGGGCTTTGCGCCTATTTTTAGGTGAATAATTGGGGTTTTTTTTTGCCCATTTTTGATCTAGGTTTTATTTATGAACCAGTATTTGACAGGCGAAGATTTTATTTTAATGCAACTTTTTTTAAAATCTGCCTGTTTTGAGTATTCACCCAAAAATTTGTATAATCTGGGATTAGCGCCCAATTTATAATTTGCGACTTTTTAAAAAGTTTCACAAACAGGTGCTGAGCTACGTCTGGTCAGTACTGGGTGAATTTGTTTGAAAATATTCTGTTCACAAATTTATGAAACGTTTGTCGAATTAGTCCTATTTAGCTGGGTAAAAAACAGATGAATACTCTGTAGAAAAATTGCACGTTTTAGAGGGGAACTATGAGCAGGTTAGGCAAATCTAACCTGCTCTGTCCCTACTGCACAGGAGTCGCCAAGGAGGAAGGTATCTGTCTTACCTTCCTCCTTGGGGCTGTTTCGGGGCAGTTAGTCATTTGTTCCACGGTCCAGTAAGACGGTCAGGAGCACTGGGGGACCTGTTAGGGGCACAGCCCTCCTTCATAGTGCCGATCCGCCCCCGGCCAGCTTGCCCCTTTCTAATGATTTGTGCGGGCAGGATTGGCGTTATGGGGGCAGGCAGTGCTCCTTGCGGTCTCACCAGACCGTGGAGCAAAAGACTAACTGCATCGGAATGGTGCTGAGGATGAAGGTAATGGTACTTTTACACAGTGCGATAATTCGCCTGATCGCACGATTAACGATTTTGAATGAACGATGTTTTTTTTATAACGATCAGCGTTTAGACGGAACGATACATCGTACGGAAAATTCGCTTAAGCCTATCTCACACATAGGGGAAATCGTTGAAAGAATGTTTACACTGAACAATCTGCAAATTTTTTGCGAACGATGATTTGTGAACATGTTGAAAGATCAAAATGAACGTCGTTTAATTGTTCGCTGCGTTTACACGTACGATTATCGTTCGAATTCGACCGTTATCGTGCAAAAACGAACGATCAATAGGTTCCGTGTAAAAGGACCATAAGAGACATAGCTTTCTCCTCTGTGTCTCCTGTTCAGTAGAGACATATCAGCAACTTATGGTGCGTTTACACAGGCAGATTTATCTGACATATTTTTGAAGCCAAAGCCAGGAATGGATTTGAAAACAGGAGAAATCTCAGTCTTTCCTTTATGACCTGTTCTCTAATTATAGTCTGTTCCTGGTTTAGGCTTAAAAAATCTGACAGATAAATCTGTCTGTGTAAACGCACCCTTATGGTACTTTTACACGGAGCGATTATTCGCACGATCGCATGATTAACGATTTTGAATGACTGATGTTTTTTTTTATAACGATCAGCGTTTAGACGGAACGATACATCGTACAGAAAATTCGCTATGCGATCATTTTGCAATCGCTTAAGCCTATCTTACACATAGGTGAAATCGTTGAAAGACTGTTTACACTAAACGATCTGCGAATTTTTTGCGAACGATCAACGATGATTTGAGAACATGTTGAAAGATGAAAATGAATGATTTCTCGCTCGTCGTTTGATCGTTCGCTGCGTCTTCACGTACGATTATCGTTCGAATTCGATCGTAATCGTGCAAAAACGAACGATCAATCTTTCCGTGTAAAAGGATCATTAGATTCGTCTAACCTGCTGATAGTTCCTCTTTATAGTGCGTTTACACAGACAGATTTATCTGACAAATCTCTGAAGCCCAAACCAGGAACAGACTATCAACATGGATCAGGTCATAAAGGAAAGACTAGGATCTATCCTCTTTACAAATCCATTCCTGGCTTTGGCTTCCAAAATCGTGTAAACGCATCCTTAGACTCAACAATAAATGACCCCCTACGTGCATTTGGCGGCCATCATTCTATTGACTTCAATGCATTTCATTGACATCAATTAAAATAATAAAGAACGTTATTTTCTCCTTTTTTTTCCTGCCCTGCCGACCCCCCCCCCCCCCCCCAGACCACCACTGATCCAATCTTAAAATGTGTTGGACTTTTTCTAAAAGTTTAGATACACTATGAAATCTCATTCGCAACGCTGATACTGTAATACATGGCAAATTTTCTGCATATACAAAAAAAAAAATTAACCTGTATGAGAGTTCCCTTACAGACCCCCTCAGTACATGATCAGAGCTCAGTGAGAACAGGAAACTTTAATGTCCTCTTTCACAGACAGCAAACAGAGATCCTGAAAAGGAATGGAAACACAAAGTAATATTAGAAAGTTGCAGAACTTTGTCATTATGAGGCGATTAATCTTCATTTCCATAAGACTGGACAAGTCCTCTATTCTGGTCTAGAGGCGAGGGGTCTCCAGGTTCCTGAAGCCTGAAGGGAGCAGCAGGTGCAGAGGGGCAGGTCTCAAGACCAGGGGGTAATTCCTCTGCACCGTAAGACGTCTATTTGTTCACTAATGACGGTATTGTCTCAGGGAAGGGATCAGCAAGTCTCTTGTAATGCAAAGTGAAGCATTCCTCTCATTCCTGGCTGCCATCACTAGGGCCGCAGGTTTCCTCAGTGTTTGCTGAAAGGCATTATCTTGACCCCTCTGCTCTTTTGCCTCCTTTTATCTTTCTTCCTTTCAGTAATTTCCTCTGGATCAGCGATCCCTCTTCTATTCTGTAGCAATATAGGATTAAGATTATACATGTTATACAATGGTATATATCTTTTCAGGAAATGGCGCCACTCATGGCCATAGACTAGAGTGTTCAGCGCAGGACTTTAGACCCTGCTGCAGGTGTAGCCTCACACACATCGCTTTATGCCGGATGTAAAAAGGGCACAATTGTGCATCTGTATTACTACCGCCAGTCCTGAACCACACCCAGGCATGATGGGAATTGTAGTTTTGCAACAACTGGAGGGCCGCCGGTTTGACAACTATAACCAGAAGATTGGGTAGTGTTGTTGACATGGCAACTGCACAACCTTTAAAACCATATGCCCCAATGCTGGTACTGCATACACTTAGGATGTTGTATGGTTGCCATCTCAGTTCAGGTCATCAGACCAGGCGGCTATATTATGTCTGTGCGAAACCAACCTACGAAGGTTCCCCCTTTCTTGTCTCCAGATTGGGTGGGGTTTTGAAACTCAGTTCCATTAAAGTAAATGGAGTTTAATCGGTTATCCAGCGCTACAAAAACATGGCTACTTTCCCCCTACTGTTGTCTCCAGATTGGGTGGGGTTTTGAAACTCAGTTCCATTGAAGTAACCCACAAACCCACACACCGTATATGCAGCAGATACGCAACAAATACGCAGCAGATTTGATGCTGTGTTCAGTTATGTAGATCTAATCTGCTGCGTATTTGCTGCATATCGCAGCAGTAAATACGCTGCGTATACGGTGTGTGGGTTTATACCCTAATACAGGTTTTGAGTGTTGCGTTGTTGCAATGGCAATGTATCATCAAAATCTAGTGTCCGCATCTTTGCCCTTCAGGCTCAAGCACCAGGCTGTCACCTATCTTTCCGGTAATCCTGAATGGCTGATCTTCCTTGCCGTCCATGATACAAAAACAGGGGAGGCAGGCATTTTTTTTATTATTACATTATTTGGACGGTTTACCACTCAGAAGCTTGGAAAAGCTGGGAGATATCCCCTTTAAGAGCAGTAATAGCATTCATATTGGCTGACAGCTAGTACTAAGGAACAATTGAATTATGAGCAGTTGGATATAGGAACAGTGGCCGGTGCTAAGAAAGCAACCAGAAACTCCATGAATAATTCAGGTGCAATAGGTGAGAAAGCAATGAATAACTTATGGGGAACGTTTCCTGAGCATCACTGCCCAGTCGGCTTCGCGTCCCCATGACAACCGGCCGGGATGCGAGCACTTCCGGTGCAGCCGGTGACGACTTCCGGTGGCTACGGCAATATGGCGGCGCCCGTGAGCGTGCAGCTGGAGTTTGGGTGAGTAGCGGATTTGGACGTTTATTCTTTTGTAGGAGACTTATAATAAGTCTGAGGTATAGAGCCCTGCTGCCCCCTGTGTGGCCGCTATACAGAGGTCATTATGGCCGCTGTGCGGGGGGCAGAAAGCTGCTGCCATTCATTCCTATTGCATGTGTGTTCACTCACTCCACAGTGGGACCTGTAAGAGATTAAGTATATAGGGCTGGATATATATATATATATATATATATATATATATATATATATAATGGTATTCTCTCCAATCTGGAGAACAGGAGAGGTTTTCTGTAGGGATTTGCTGCTGCTCTGGACAGTTCCAGACATGGACAGAGGTGGCAGCAGAGAGCGCTGTGTCAGACTGGAAAGAATACACCACTTCATGCAGGACATACAGCAGCTGATAAGTACTGGAAGATTGGAGATTGTTTTTTATTTTTTTTTAACAGAAGTAATTACCAATCTCTGGCACTTTCTGGCACCAGTTGATTTGAAAGAAAACATTTTTTTTTTTTTTTTTGCTGAACCATCCCTTTAATTGCAAAAAACACCTAAACTGGAGACAAGAGTGGTGCTGTCTCTGGAAGAAAGTGGCCATGTTTTTGTAGCACTGGATAACCCCTTTAATCCCTTACCTTGACAGCTTAGGAAGGGTTACATTTTGTACCTGTTGTCGGGACTGGCAAGGTGTGATCCATATGCTACGTATAGGGAATAACAGGTTGAGACAGGAATGTCCCTTTAAATGGTTACTGTCCTTTAAAGAAGCTTTGAACAAACTGACAATACAAGGAAATATAAAAAAAATACTTTGAAAAGTGCCTATTTCTTTCCTTATCCAACTCCATTCCTGTCCTCTCCCACACTTCTAGACACATTCACTATGAAAATATGCTAATCTGTGGAGAGATTGCCATCTCACTTAGGGATCAGTTACATGCTGCCCATAAATCTCTAAGGAGGGGGGATCTGGAAAAAAAGAGCCAAAAGCAGACAGAGAGACTGGAGCTTCTAGTAAGTATTATCTCACCACAGTGCTGGATTCACAGCTGACACTGCTCCGCACTGCTCTATAAAGTCATGCATGCTGCTGCTGCTTTTAAGGGTATGCTGTATAGATATAGGAGAGCAGAATCCTTTTGAGTATGGAGGCCCCGACTGATCAAAATTTTATTAACAGGAATACTTTCGGTTTCGTTCAGCCGAACCACAATGTCCAGGTCTTACCGCTGTCTGAAACCAGTATAACGCCTGTGCACAATACATGACACGCACAATAGAACTTATATTACATCCAAACAAAATAGGACATCATGGTCTCTCCAGCGGATACGACAAAGGAAGGGTGCTACCTGTAATATGCAGCTGAGATTGGAGATACCCCTGACACTGGCTTTTTAACCCCCTTAGATGAAGTGATCCACAGTGATTGCGGCATCTAAGGGCCCATTTACACAGAAAGATTATCTGATGGATTATCTGCCAAAGATTTGAAGCCAAAGCCAGGAATGGATTTGGAAAGAGGAGGAATCTCAGGCTTTCCTTTATAACCTGTTCCCTGTTTATAGTCTGTTTCTGGCTTTGGCTTCAAATCTTTGGCAGATAATCGGTCAGGTAATCTTTCTGTGTAAATAAACCCTAAGGGGATAGACAGTGGTCAGCTGTTATTGTGAGTTGTCAGTGGGTTACTTCAGCACCTGGGGGTTTAAAGGGGTTATCCAGTGAAAATCTTTTTCTTTTAAATCAACTGGTTTCAGAAAGGTATAAAGATTTGTAATTTATTCCTATTCAAAAATCTCAAGTGTTCTAATACATATCTGCTGCTGTATTTACTGCATGAGGTCGTGAATTCTTTCCAGTCTGACACACTGCTCTCTGCTGCCACCTCTGTCCATGTCAGGAACTGTCCAGAGCAGGAGAGGTTTCTATGGAAATTTGTTACTGCTCTGGACAGCTCCAGTCATGAACAGATGTGGCAGCAGAGAGCACTGTCTCAGACTGAAAAGAATTCACCACTTCCTGCAGGACATACAGCAGGTGATAAGTATGGGAAGACCTGAGATTTTTAAATAGAAGTAAATTACAAATATATATAATTTTCTGACACCAGTTGATTTGAAAGTAAAAGATTTTTGCCGGAGTACCCCTTTAACAAAGCTCACTAAGCCTGCTATATGCATGAGCCTGTGTGAGAACGACGTAAGCGTCTAAATCGGAGATGGGTAGCCTTCGGCCCTCCAGCTTTTGCAAAACTACAATTCCCATCATGCCTAAAGCTTTGGCTGTCCAGGCATGATGGGAATTGTAGTCTTACGACAGCTGGAGCACCAAAGGTCATTTTGTTATAGAGATGGTCTTCCTTCTATATGTGTATGTACACCAGTCAACCATAACATTAAAACCACCTGCCTTATACGCTGCAAGCTGCCATGTCTTGTGTATCCCAACCCCTTTGGAGAATCAACAACTCAGGGCACAGTCACACATCAAGAAGTCCTGTATCCCGGTCATCCTTCCTTGGAGCCATTTTGGTCGGTACTAACCACTACATATGTGGATACCCCACAAGACCGGCCATTTTTCTGACCCTCTGTCCCAGATATCTACACAACAATATGGTCACAGTCACTCACTCTTCCGCTTGTTCATTTTCCTGCTTCTAACATCAGCTCCTGATATATTTCCCCAACATGCGCCATTGTAAAAGAAATTAGTGTTCTTCCCTAATGATTTTAATGTTATGGCAGCTCGGTGTGTGTGTGTATATATATATATATATATATATATATATATATCATATACATCCCAATCTGTGACTTAAGTCGTGTCTCTCCCTCTGCGCCCAGAAGTAAATTATACCAGCCGACCTCTTTCTTCTTCCTCGCAGACAAAACTTGTTTCACTTTTCATTCGCACCCTAGAGAGCCTGACATAGAAATGCTAATGGCGCGCCCGTGTCCTGCAGGAGCCTGCGGGGAAGCCTTTGTCTGCGGCGGGCTGTGTTGTGTGACACCCCCTCCTCTGTGCTCGCCATGTCAGCATATCTCATGTTTTTATTATCTTATTTCAGAGGTGGCGCAGAACTGCTGTTCCAGGGAATCAAAAAGCATCACGTGACCTTGCCCAGCCAATCAGATCCCTGTGAGTAACCTCCATGCCAGGATAAGTATCGGGGTATCTGGGTTCTGGAAGTTTTTTAACGATGGGGCACTAAAGTTTGATTATCAGAGCAGGCACGTGACAAGTGATGTAAGCGAGCGGTGATGTCATGATGGTGGAGCTTGTCCCACCGCTGCTGTAGTGCCCCCGGGTCCTCTCTCTCTCCCCGGCCCTCGCCCATCTCTGTGGAATTTATTGTCAGGATGCTGCATAATGTGGGGGTGGACGGTGGGGAGAGCCATTTAAACTGATTAGGATGCAGTTCACATGGAAGCCGATGCCAGCTGTTCCTCTGCCCCCCTCCTGCTAACTGACCGACACTGTTTGCTCAGCGCTGAGCCCCCTGTGCGAAATTGCTTTTCAAAAGGACCACTTTCTGGTTAATTAAACAAAGAGTCAACACATCTGTGAAGTTTTCTGGCGTCCCTATTATCTTTATATTGATCCCCCTGCCCCCCCTGATCCCACCCAGTGATTCCGATTCTGGGATTCTGCTACCTAGGTCTAAACTGGTTGAGGCAAATGTAACTTAAAGTGCAGCCCCTCCCCCTACAAAAAAAAACAACAACATTATATACCTGCTTCCAGGAAAGTTGTGTGGTACACAGTGACCACTACTGTTGTGGCAGCCTTGTAAGTTGTCACCCAGCTTTCCCAGAACGTAAAAAAGCTGAATAGAATTATTCTTTTTTTTAAAGGGATTGTCTGCAGGTTGACTGGATGGAGTTGTACTGTACTACAATATTGTAATAGCCCTGGTTACTTATTAGACAGAGGGAATGGCCCCTTCCCAGACTGGGAACAATGGGAGAAGCGCAGGGATGCTGGGCTCTCCATGGTAACTCCTCTATACAATGGCTTCCCTGGACCGAGAATGTGGGCGGGTGGGAAGCAGGCAGAACTCTTTGACCCTCCTGAGTCAGGCTGATAAACGATCCTTCCTATCCCCGCGCCTGACCCTGCAGTGACCAGCGACGCTCTCCATCATACGTACAGATCTCCGCCCTCCCCGCAGCGGGCGTCATCTCCAGTGCACCATATTGGAGAATGGAAGGGGGGGGGAGATCATTTCTGCCGGTGCACTGATCCATGACATTTGAACCATGTGCGAAAAAGACTAATGGCGTCCTATATATTACATCCCCCAACCCCCCTATCAACTTAATATTTCACGACGACCTTTGTCATAGACCCCCAACTCTCCTTCCCAGATGGGTCCGCGCAAATGTTCCTGTCAAAGCGAAAGGTTCCCCAAAAAAAAAAAAAAAAAGATTATAATATATTTATCTGAGAGCTTCAGTCCTGGCGTGATAATGTGATCACTCATGGTGACATCACATGACCGTGGCAACCAGGGCATTACTTCACCACAGACGAAACGTCCCCTTGGCCGTGAACTTTTTTCACCCTGACTTGACTGATAACAGGGAGCAAAAGACACAACATATGGAGATAAAACAAGCACTAGGTTTTACGTATACCCTCCGCTTTATGGTTGAATATATGTAGAATATAATAGCAGAAAAGACTGTAGAAACCTACGCAGCGTGTGGATCCGTGGCAGATTTTACCTCATAGAATTCACTGGGGGGGAGGGGGAGACACAATCCGCGATGAAACGCTCACTTACTAAAATGCAATTCATGCATGTTACGTTGCGTTTTGTGCTAGTCAGGTTGTAGTAGATGTAGGTTATAAGTAGACGTCCTGGGTCGTCTTCTGTGGTGTTTTTTCCCCTCTGTATTCATGGGGCCTGTCTATGGTGTAACCGTCTTCTGTTTCCTGTCAGGGGACATCAGGCTGTTGCTGGTTTGGATAAAAGAGAATTTGCTGAGAGAACGCCCCGAGCTATTTATTCAAGGGGATACAGTGTGAGTATGAGGGACAGCGCGCGCACAGACTTCATAGTCACCTCTTATCTACTGTCCATGAAAATCCTGACTACAGCATCTCCCATTCACTGGGGTGCCAGAAGCTGAGATATAGGGAGCTGCTTGATGGGAAGAACAGTGTTTATGTCACAGATATAGCAATGGCACAATCAAAGAGCTCCTCATATCTCAGGATTCAAGTTCCTGCCCGTCCCCCCCCCCCCCCCCCCCCCCTCTGATTTAAAGCGTTTAAAGAGCTTATCGAGGCTTAGAAAACATGGCCGCTTTCTTCCAGAAACAGCAACTCTCCTCAGTTTGGGTGTGGGTTTTGCAGCTGCATTTACATTGAAGTGAATGGAGCTGGATTGTAATACCACACACGACCTAAAGACAAGGGTGGCGCTGTTTTTGCTGGAAAGTAGCTGTATGGTTTTTTTCTAGTCCTGGATAACCCCTTTAATGGTTATCCAGGATTCCCCGAGAGTATCCATGGTGAAAATTCTTTTAACTACAACCACAGCAGGATTTTCTTTAGAGTTGGTCTTTATTACTAATTTCAATGTATTGTCACTTAAAACTAATATTAATTTTACTATACCAGTATAATATATAATAAATATTTATCTATATTTTGATATTCCTTAAACACTCCTTTGAGGAACTGACATACTCAGGGCAGCCATTTGTTGGTTTGAACAGTGTATATTCTATTTGGATGTATGCTATCTCTGGAACAGGGGTAGAGACTTCGCATCCCTGTGCTGTGGTAATACTTCATCTTTATTGAACTATAGGATGGAATGAAAATCACTTGTGTTATAAGAATTTTTTTCAGCAGTTTGCTTTACAGTCACTTTTCCAGACCTTCACTTCCCTCACACATCATTAGGACTGTCCAGAATCCAGTGAAGAGCTGCTGTAAAGCAAACTGCTGAAAAAGTTATATGACATTATAGGAAGATGTCAGAACACATAGGATATCTCAGCTTGCTGTATACACTGTATGTTATGGCTGGTCCATGGTGTATAACATCCACCATTTTGAAACAGCCGGTCACATGACATGCTCTGACTATTCCTGTTCCCTGCAGGCGGCCTGGTATCCTGGTTCTCATTAATGACGCTGACTGGGAGCTGATGGTAAGCATGACACAATGGTTTCCCTCTACCGGGTAAAGCCTCCTCGGGCCTTGGCACTGACTGACTTCCCTGTAGGCACACATGTGGCCTAATGTGCGGGTATGAATGCAGAGTAAGTCGCCACGTTCCCTTGCGGCCTGGCAGCAGGCGGGACAGTACAAGCATCCCAGCTTGCTTTCCCCCTCTGGGTTACAGTGTATGTCAAGGGCAGGAAGGCCACCCATTGACTTACATTGTGAGCGACATAAGAAGGACACACAATGAGGAGGTTTCACTTCCCCGCCCATGAAAACAAACCCCATTAACAAAATGGTCGCTGGTGGGTGGTGTGCCAACCTGTTTAATCAGCCAGCTATATGAGCGATGTGCTGAATACGGGAGCCCAGGCCACAACCTCGGCTATTCATTTTATTTTATGGCATTTTTATCATGTTTTAGTCTTTATTTTTCTGTCTTTTTTCTGTTTTTTTGGGTTGTCATCTTATTTTATTTAAAGCAACCATGTAATGGCAATTTGGAGATTGAAGTCTATATCCCCCTTAAATTCACCCTTTAATATTGCTAAAGAGGTTCTCCACCTTACACAATCCCTACTTTTCAATAGCGATCCCCAGCGATCAGCTGGAATCTGTGGGGATAGCTGGCAATAAGTATTTAGATTTTCTGCAGTGCCACCACAGGGGAAATGAAGTATTACACAGTGCAGGTCCTCCAGAGGTTTCTATTCTCAGGTATGTGCGTGTATGTATGTATGTATATATAAAATTCATTTTATGTATGTGTGTGTATATATATATATATATATATATATATATATATATATATATATATATATAGTATCTGACTGTCCTCTCTTATATTGACTAGCCATACTTAGTGTTTAGGACTTATGGGAGCCATGAATGTGCTTATAGTCATTGTCCCTGGCTTTGTGTACATCAGGAAGATCCACATAACCATGCAGATATGTGTCATTCAGGGTCTTGGGAAAGCTGGATAACACTAAGCCATGGACTATTACATAATCAATAGTAGGAAATACATATTTTCCTGCCTCACATGTGGTTTCCGTGTCACGTCTGTAGGGTGAGCTGGATTACAAGCTTCAAGATCAAGACAACATTGTATTCATCTCAACGTTACACGGCGGATAGAGGAAGATATCTGGTGATCTGGATGAAACCATTGAATCTGTAGGGGGGGATGGGGGGGGGGGGGGAGTCCCTTGCATTTCCATCAGGCTGTGTACAGTAATGTTATTCTCAGCAAAGCGGTATCGCAGGTGACGGCTGCCATGTTTCATGTCACTTCTCCGGCCTAATAGGTCAGAACCATCTGCTTTATGACATGTTGGAGGTATCACTCACCGGTGGCCTTATAAAACACACCAGGAGCCTCTGTATTAAGGACATTGTTTTTCCAGACGCCTATACATCTTATACGTCACTCTGTTCTTAATAAATATGCCAATTTCCACCATTCGCTGTGGACTCTCTGTATTATTATTCATCACAGGGAGAGGGAAACCATCATGGCAGCTTTGTAAGAGGCAGGATATACCATATAGTTCTAAGAAGCGGAGGGCATGTGTGATCAATGTCCGTGGTCAGGATGCCCCTTTAAATGGTGTCCGGTTTACTTTAAATCGTCATAAAAGGTGGCAGCTATTTTGTAATTATTTAAATTTGAAAACCTGCACTTGCCCGCCGTATGGGTTACATCATCTCATTACAGTGTCACGACTCTACTTGGGCCACAAAATGGCCGTATGCTGGAAGATCTGTAACCTGACCCTATATATTCTGAGACTGAACCAAGGTGATCAATTTATACAAGAAAGAAAAATTAGATTAAATTAGATTAGTCAGCCTAGTGCCACAGCGCGTTTCACCCCACAGCAGCATTATATTGCAGCAGGGGACCTCCGATGAGAAGATGAGTGAAACGCGCTGTAATATCCTTATTTATTAAAGGGGCAGAACAATAATCCTGTAAGCTAACGGTGATGATTGCAGCGCCTTGTCTTTTTACTTGGTAGCCATCAAACGCGCGGCTGCTCACCCCTGCCACTTAAGCACCTTACTGAGTCCTCAGGAAAGGGAATTTATGCTCTGACAGTGAAACCCCACCTCCATCCTATCCCTCCATGCGTCTCTCCTTGCCCTGCCTCCTCACTGCTGCAGTGCCTGCTGTAACGGGTAATAAAAAGAGCTCTTGAATCTGCTATCGATTCATTGGGATATGAAAGGTCCCCGATGGATGACATTTCTCTGGCAGCGGCTATTGTACAGCATCACTGACTGCCGCAGCCTACATCTGCCGGC